>NC_134478.1:56682396-56849373 GCF_964194025.1 Convolutriloba macropyga
TGAAAAAATTTTTCAAGTTAAGTTGGGAAACATTTTGAAAAATCCGTACCCATTTTTTCCCATTATGAATAATTTTTTGCACGAGGTTTCATTGTCGTAAAATAATTAATTGGTGTTTGTCTAAATGAAAAATTGCGCAAGAGTCATGCAAAATTTAATAAGAATATACGCCATCTTAAAAAACATCCGTCGGGTATGCAAAAATTGTGTGAGATAAGATTCGAACTAAAATTGAAATTAATCCCTAAATTTGTCCCATTTCAATTTAAGGGAGGAGGCAGTATTTTTATAAAATAATGCAGAAGTGCGCTGCAATTGACATGTGGTTGATATGCTGTATGAACGGGCCACCATCAAGGGGGTAAAACTGTGTATGAATGAAGGTTAATTAGTCTAGATTCTAAAATAATGTAATTTTTAAAAAAAAAGTTTCATATAGATGCCATGACAAGTTTTGGACAAGTATTGGACAATTGTTGGAGATCCGGTTTCTAATAAGAATTGTTGTTGAATATGGGGATAGGGCAACGTAAATTTGGGGTTGCCAAGGCCAAGGGTTTAAACGATGTAAGAGTGGGACAGCCATGAGTGAGATGGTTCTCACAAAACTTTACTTTTGGAATCCCACTCTCACATCCTTAAAACCACCGTTGGTAGCCCACTGAAAAACAAAAAGTTGTACGAGCTTTGAGCGATTTTCTCTTAAAAACGGGTTTGATTGCAGCCCCAATGTTACTTCTTTTTGGGTGAAAAAATTCTGTTAGCGTAGAAAAAACGCCAGAGGAAAAAAAATTTATGAAGTTATAACGGCTGTTTTCCTATCAAAGAGCAGGAAACATTTGCACCGCCCGATACGATTAAACGGTTTCAAATCTGTCCTTGTTCTTCCTTTCGCGCTAAGTTTTGTGAATCGTACAATCAGCTATAGTGTAGATTACCGTTTCATTACTTGATACCCAATTGGTACCAATGAGTAATTGTTCGGCTTTGCTGTCAATCGTTTTGTTTTTCTCAAGTTATCAGAATCACTCCAAGTTAAAGCAATCGAAATACATAAATTTTTGCTAATAAATAATAACAAGAAACGATTTGAGGAAAAACCGTTATAAAAAGTAGACCTATTACTTAGCTATGAGTATGCAAAGTTCGCACCTGCTAAAGTGAGCAGTTCTCAATTAATAAGATTTAGAAGAAGCAAAATTAGTAAAGATAATATTGATGATAACCAAAAATTTTGTTTTTATTTGGCTTCAATAATGTCAATGCTCCAACCATATTCTACTTTGCTGTAGCCAGTAAAAAAATTGATTAAGCAATTTGTACAAAACTTTCCTATTTGAGAAATTTGCTTTTCAAAAAAAAATATTTATAATATAAAAGTTAATTATCTTTTCAAACTCAATGTTGTGTTGCGCTGTACAATCACTAATATGATTTACAGAAGCAAGACACAGTAATCAGTGCCATACAGCTCAAAAATGTGCTTCAATAAGCACCGTATCTCAGTCAAATTAGACAAATTAACAAATTTGATCTAATTTTAAGCTCCTTCTATGCTGACAGTCACTTGATTTTTGTAGAAAAGCATGTCGAAAGAATGTGAACAGTTTTCGTTGCCTATTTTTTCTCGTAAGTTTGATGTTTTAATAAATTTGGTAAACCTGTAGAAATTTTGTCGAATAATCTGTATCAATAACAAGTTGATTTGCAAACTAATTGTAAACAACTTTATGCAAATTGATAATGAATTAGTTGGTTACTAAAGGTATGTTGACTGTCAGTAGCTCGAGTCTCCTCGACATAGGTGTAGGAGTTGAAAATATGTGAGAGCATCGCTTTGAAAGGCTATCTCTCTGTAAGATCTACGCTTGAAGCCACCAGAAATATGATCAACGCAGAAGTTTTATATTTAAGTGTGATCCAGTCTGGGAAAAGATAACAATCATGTAATATCTAAGTTTAGAAACGTTAAAATTTTTCAACATCAACGGGTGCAATTGCTAATATAATGTATGAGCAAGGATAACTTCAAAAATGACCAGCGAGTTCAAATGTTCAAAAATGTTCAAAAGAGTTTTCTAACTTGTCAACGCTAGTTACCGATGTTGTCACATAGTTTTGACAGAATTCCACAGTTTTAGACACCGCCTAATCCGTTGCGTTACGTTTTCCCTTTTTGCTGTTGCCTTCAAGCCACCGATGTGTGTGTGAGAGTTTGGAATTTCAAGCAACGAAGCCAAGCAAACTCTATGACATATATGACATTTCTATTTATTTATTTATACTGTTTACTTGACGGAATCAAGGTTATTTAAATGCCAACGCTTTTTCTTTTCTATTTCAATTTACTTGCTTTAGTCTCAAAGTTTTATAACTGAATTTTGACCTTCGAACTATAACCAGTAATTTTTGAAACTATTGCTAATTTCGGTTTTATGGAACACGCTTTAGATTAAAACTAAGGCAATGAGTTTTGTCAATTATACTGAGAAAAGTCAAAAACCTACGTTGTTCGTTTTCTGTCAACGGTATCTTTTTCAGCCTGTCTTGTTCACGTGAAAGCTGTGTCTAGTTTGAGGAAGTTAAAGCGCCATAAATTCAGATTGAGAAAATAAAGAGTTTGAATCATTCTAACTCAAATCGTTATAAGAACAAGTTGCTCAACTTGACTTCCAAAATATCCTTCCTTAATAGACTCTAGTAAGTTCAGTTTTAGAACAGGTTCAATTCGAGAGTCTCAAAATTTTTTAGAAATTAAGGCGGAATTTAAAATTGAACTGTAGTCAATAAATTAAGGGCAGAAAACAGTTAACAAACTCTTCTGAATTAGAAAATTGAGTTTCTATCAGAAGTTGATACTATTTGAGAGAATTTAATCTGTGTTTTCAGGTACCATGACAATCGCAATGATCGCATCAAATATGATCTCAATCCTGATTTCACACCTGGTCATCATCCAATCAGTATCTGCTTATTCTGCCCTGCTGAACCGAGAAACACGTGCAAGTTGGACAGATCCCTACACATAGATGCACTTGTGTTATACAACGAATACTAAGTGCAAATATACCGATCACGAATGCGTGTTCAATACAGTAAAAAGTATAACTTCTTACAATTTAGAAATACCAGATCCGTTGTGCCCCCCCAGGCACACACAGTGTTTTTACCCCCCCCCCCCCCCGCCAACTACAATTTATGTGTTGTTATATATAGCACGATACTATGTAAAATAGAAAAATTTGGTAAAAATTTCTCTTTCCGTTTTAAATTAATTTTTTTCAGGTGGCGGCACCGGAATCTGTCTGCCGAAAAATAAAAGAGTTTGCCAAACGCCGACACAATGCCATGCAGGAGAAACGTGCCGAACGGCAAGATTCGTAGATATTTGTCAACCAAAACTGAATTTAATAGAGATGTTAGGGTGAGAGAAGCGACCAGAAATGGCAAACTTTACTAGTGATAAAATAGAACTACAAGAAGAGTGATAACAAAACTTCAATTTATTCCTAATGGATTGACGTTTTTGATACCTGTTAATTGAAAACCGCGTTAAAATGCGAAATCATGATTCTCACTCAATTATTGTAAACATTGACCCTAAAGTGATTCATTGAAAATGGTGATAACGTCTACTATAACAGAATTCAATCATTTCAAACAAACCAGTTTTCAAACAGAAGACAGATCAAAACTGATTATAACATAGATCATATCCCGGGTCGAAAACCAACGGTAATATTGTAGAACCATGCATAAATCTTTACGACTTCTCCATCTGAGTGTTATGCTCTAAAAAGAATATATTTTAAGTTTGGTTTTAGAAAACTCTTTCGAGAAATTCTATTGCACATGTGACCTCACAAAACAAACCAAGTTTGAGCAATTATTAGATGGTTTCCGGAATTTTTGATTAAAATTTTGTCAATTTTTCATAAGTATGTTAAAATTGTTAAAAATAGTGTTTTTGATTTCATTTTCAAAGACAAAAAAGCATTGTCGATTTTTTGGTTCAATTTTTAGGCTGAATTTTTCGCTAAATATTTCACAAATCCGTATTTTTTATCAAAAGTTGCACAAAATGAGCTTCTTTAGTTTACTTTGATTAAGTTTGCCGGAATTACACACAGATTGTATTACTGTTTTTTTAAAACCACGAACACAATTTTTCTATACTACAAAGGGGGCTAGTCCTGTATCTACATCCAATGAGAGTGCTCTGAAATTGAAATTTTGCCGTTTTTTGCTGATCTTAAATGATGACTACCGGAAACGTAGAATTGAATTTTGTATTTTTTAAATAACTAATTATCTATATCAGTAACTTTCGAAAAAATTAAATGTTCTCACTGGACAAACATCGATAGCAAAGCTAGCTTGAGCCCAACCTTGGAATTTTACAACCCACATATAATTCTGATTATAATCTGTCAATCTTTTTAAAAAATATATATCTTTTTCATTTTAATTGAAGAACAGAACAATTCAAATCAAACCTCACTGGTGATAGTTCCAATTGGCTCCACAAGCAGTTCCAATTTAATGTAACTATTTTTTACTAGAAGATTTTTGGTTGTTTAGATTTCTAAAATATTAGTTTTTTTGACTACATAATGGCTTATTGAACTTTGCCAAAACTTTTTTTGTTAATATGATCAACTTGTTGTTTAGAGTCAACGAACAAAAAATGCTTCATTTTTCTAATGAATCATTTTTTAATCGCGTTCAAATGTAACACACAACTTTTTGGCGTTAAATATAACACAATTGTACATATCAAAATCATTAAAGGAATAGATTTTGGTTGTAACGGCTTCCACACCACTTTCTAGAAGAATTTTTTTTAGCTTTTCACTACTGTCCTTTACTGTCGTTTTTAATTTGTCTCTTAGCTGCATGAAAATTCCTGGATAATGATCGTTCTCATTGGCATTTTATGGAGCAATATATAAGCCGAGAGTCTGATTTGAGTGGATCGCTGATGACTCTCAAGATTTTGAAAATAATAGTTTTCAAAAAAATACAATTGCGCAAAAAACGCATTTTTAACTTTACATTTTTGTTCCTTTGTAGTCTATTTTCTGCTCAATCTCGTATATTACATATTACATGTCAAAAACGCCATTTTTTTAAATTCACAAAATTTTACGTTTTGAAAGATTTTGTTGTGACTTTAACGACTTTGAACCGGGTTTTTTGAAAAAAAACCTAAACTAATTTTTGACTTTTGTCTATATTTGACGTTCTTCTTGTAGATCTAGGACATATTCTAAGATATTAGGTTTTCTAGGAAGTTTCCTTTGACGAACAAATACCTGTTTAATGATTACATTTGGTAGCTAATGGAATTCATGATTTGAAAATAATTGTTATCGAAAAATAACAAAGTCTTAATTTTGATGTTTTTTTCTCTTTTTTGTCAACTTGTTACCTAGTCTTACAATAGAGAGCAAGCATTCCCCATTTGTAACATTCGGAGAAAGTGCAGTCGAACAATTTTTAAGGCGGGCGCGAAATGGGGCTTCATGGCTTCGACAGCTTTTCCTCACAAAATTTATTTGAATTTTTTTGTTGTCTCTATTTGTTGTTCTTCTTGTAGCCGCATAAAAAGTTGAATAATGACGGTTCCTATTGACCTCCTATAGAGGCATAGGTGGTCATAATTTTTTTGGATGTTTTCAGTTGATATCTAATGGTTTTCTTTGCTTTGAAACAATTTACTTTTGAAAAAATGAGCGAATTTACACTGTTTTTGATTTTTTTGTCTGATTTTTACCAAGACTTATTATGTTACGGTCCCATATCTTGTAAATTAAATTTTGTTTAGTTTCAATTTATTGGACGCTATTTTTCTTTGTTGTTAATTTTTTCTTTGGAATTGACATAATCTTTTGAATCTAATTAAAGTTCTTTGTTGTTGCTTGATTTTGTTATTCGTCTTCATCGGCTTTCTTAATAATGGCAGATCTAATCATCCTATTGCGGCATTTTGTTACTCCACTGAATTTTTTGCGTTCGAGGCGATCTTTTTGTTCATACATCAGTTCTTTTTTCGAAAAATCTCTGAATTTTTGGGGTTGTTGTATCCGTTCCTCAAAATGTAGACAATTGTGCCAAAAATAAGGATGCACGGGGTTGGAACATTAAGGGTTAGAACATTAAGTGCTAACGCACATTCTCGCGCCTGTTTGTTTTTTTTCAAATACAGATAGTGTTTCGTTTCACATTGATATATATCCCAGTGATTTTGGTATAATATGCACCATATACAAGCCATTAGTATTAATATTTTTTTACTATTAGTATTAATATTTTAACATTTTTATTAATATTATTCTTTTTTATTTTTATTATTATTGTTATTACTATTATTAGTATTGTTATTATTTTTTTAATGATTATTATTGTTATTATTATTATTATTATTGTTGTTGTTATTATTATTATTATTATTATTATTATTATTATTATTATTATTATTATTATTATTATTATTATTTTTATTATTATTATTATTATTATTATTATTATTTTATTATTATTTATACTAGTATTTTTATTACTAATATTATTATTATTATTATTATTATTATTATTATTATTTTTATTATTATTACTAATATTTTTATTTTTGTTATTTTTATTTTTATTATTATTATTGTTATTATTATTGTTATTGGTATTATTATTAATATTAATATTATTATTATTACTATTATTATTATTATTATTTTTTTATTATTGTTATTATTATTATTATTATTATTATTAATATTATTATTATTATTATTTTTATTATTAATTTTTTTATTATTATTATTAGTATTATTATTATTATTATTAATATTATTATTATTATTATTATTATTATTATTATTATTATTATTATTATTATTATTTATTTTTATTATTGTTGTTGTTGTTGTTATTTTTATTATTGTTATTATTATTATTATTATTATTATTATTATTATTATTATTATTATTAAAATTATTATTACTATTGTTTTTTTAGTCTTATTATTATTATAATTATAATTTTTACTATTATTAGTATTATTCTTTTTATTATAATTATTATTATTATTTTTATTATTATCATTATTAGTATTAATATTACTATTATTTTTTAAATCATTATTATTATTATCTTTATTATTATTAATTTTATCATTATTGTTATTTTCAATATTTTTTCGAATATTACTATTATTATTTTTTTAATTACTACTATTTTTATTAATATCATTATTATTATTATTATTTATTATCATTATTATTAATTTCATTATAAGTATTATGTTTTTAAATTACTATTATGTAATTATTATCATTATTATTACTATTATTATTTTTATTATTTTTTTTATTATTATTATTATTATTATTATTTTTATTATTATCATTATTAGTATTAATATTACTATTATTTTTTAAATCATTATTATTATTATCTTTATTATTATTAATTTTATCATTATTGTTATTTTCAATATTTTTTCGAATATTACTATTATTATTTTTTTAATTACTACTATTTTTATTAATATCATTATTATTATTATTATTTATTATCATTATTATTAATTTCATTATAAGTATTATTTTTTTAAATTACTATTATGTAATTATTATCATTATTATTACTATTATTATTTTTATTATTTTTTTTTTATTATTATTATTATTATTTTTATTATTATATTTAGTATTATTATCACTATTATTAATATTATTATTATTATTATTATTATTATTATTTTTGTTTTTATTATTATTATTATTATTATTATTATTATTATTATTTTTATTATTATTATTATTATTATTATTATTATTGTTATTATTATTATTATTATTATTATTATTATTAATATTATTATTATTATTATTATTATTATTATTATTATTATTATTATTATTAGTATTATTATTATTATTATTATTATTATTATTATTATTATCATTATTATTATTATTATTATTATTATTATTATTATTATTATTATTATTATTATTATTATTATTATTAATATTATTATTATTAGTACTATTTTTACTTATTATTGTTATTATTATCTTTTTATTAGTATTGTACTATTATTGATATTTTGCATTATCATTTTTGTTTTTTTATTATTGTTATTATTATTATTATTATTATTATTATTATTATTATTATTATTATTATTATTATTATTATTATTATTGTTGTTATTATTATTTTTATTATTATTAATATTGTTGTTATTATTTTTACTAATATTTTTATTATTATTATTATTCTTATTATTATTTTTATTATTATTATTATTATTAATATTATTATTATTTTTAGTACTATTTTTATTTATTATTGTTATTATTATTATCTTTTTATTAGTATTGTACTATTATTGATATTTTGCATTATCATTGATTTTGCATTATCATTTTTGTTTTTTTATTATTATTATTATTATTATTATTATTATTAATATTATTATTATTATTAGTACTATTTTTATTCATTATTGTTATTAATTTTATCTTTTTATTAGTATTGTACTGTTATTGATATTTTGCATTATCATTGATGTTTTTTTCTTGCTGCTCTGAAAATATGCGATCAACATAATACGTAAAAGTGAGCAAATTGCTTTTTCGTATAATACGTTTGATTTACACTCAGAGTGGGGAGCCGAATATTAGAGGACGGGATCAAGAAATGTTCAGCGGTAAATGTCTTTTTTAATCCAATCAGTTATATTATTGACCTGATTCTTTAGCAACTGTTTTTTTAGCACCATCTACTTATTTTTTTGCCAAATTTCCTTGAAGATCTACAAAATTTTAACTACTTAATTTCACTGAAAGTAACGTGTATATGGGTACCTCCGCAGCATAGAGCCGCGATACGGTACCAATATAAACATTACTCTTATTCCCTTTATATATCCACTACTCTATATTCACTCCTTTTACATTTAAAATCTATCATTTCTTGTCTCACTTAGTGCAAACCACTAGTGTTGAGTTAAGCTGGTAATTAACTGTTATCAGACGGATAGTTAGGGTTCTATCAGTGAAACTGCTTCGCAGATCCGCAGTGACTCCAGTGGACGTCCCCAGATACTACTATAAAACTAGTGAGACCGTGTAACAAGCACGTAAAACCAACTTGCGAAAATTGGTGTAACCACTTCGTGGATAACTTGAACAAAAAAAAACTTGAAGAAAAATTGAACGAAATATTAAAAAAAAACTTTCATATGTTCCCTAATAAATATTTAATCAATCTAAAACCAAAACTTTCTGTCTCACTTGGCGTAGTGGTTGAATCATCGAGTCTAGTTAAGTTGCTTTAGCAAACGGAAGTTTTGGGGTTCCTTCCTCACTGACTCCATTGAACGTTCCCCGACTTTGATGAAATACTATGAAACTAAGTGAGATAAAAAAAAACCAAATTCACAGTTCATAAAAAGGATGATCCCTGCTGTGAGACTGTATATGGGACACACTGTGATGGGTTTACAGTCAAAAACACTGAGATCGGTGGAAACACAGTGATCAGTGTTTTTCGGTGTAAAGTGAATAAAAAAACCATCTTACCTCTTTTATAAATTTAAATTTTTCTAATATTTATATAAAAATTAATTGTAAAATCTAAACTCACCATTACAACTTTTAATACTTTTATCATCAATAGCTCAATGGATCAATGGGTCAATAGCTATTTATTGTTTTTTTTGTTTCTAAACGGTTTTTCTTACTATCAATAGTAAAATTTGTAACATATTTATTTTTAGCTTCATATATAGCGTTTTTATAGTCTTCAATAGTAATTTTGTTTTTAATAGTAGCTTTGGTTATACCTTTTAACTTTTTCTCATCTTCTCCATTAACCGTATTCTAACAATATGCTTTAGCTTTAAGGAAGCAGGCTTCTATAATGGTATCATTAGGTAATTCATCTTTCGTCTTACCTAACTCATTAATTTGTAAAATATCTTTTATCTTATTCATTTCAATTTCTATGTTACTATCTAAAGGAACATTTATGTTTATAAATATACTATCAGTATCTGTATAATGATAACTACAATCTAACTATTTCTCAAAGTAACCATATATAGCTTTATACATAAATAGTTTAGCTTTTTCTAATATAACGAAACCAGTATAATTAAACATATCTAACTTCACATTACCTCTTGTTTTATGTACAGTCATTAGATCATCATCAAACTCTACAGCATATTTAAAACTAATATTTTCCACTAATTTAATATATCTATCTACTTCATTAACTAACTCTACATCTTGTCTATTGTATACATTTTCTATTGTTTTTCCATAGAAGGCATTATTCATCAGTTTAAAGAATACATCTCCAAATTTATCACCCTTAGCTTTAGCTTCTTTTCTTTTCTGAATATTAAACTCAATATAAGGCTTTAACCACTCACTCTTACTATACTCTAACTTTTGCTTAATAGTAACATCTTCCAACTTCAAACCACTAGCTAATTATAATCTAACAACTCACAACTCAATTACATAATCATTTTTATCCGTTAACTTCAACATTAACTTCCCATTTGGTTTGCATTCTTTCTTTTTATTTTCATTTTGATAGTCTGTAAACTGATCAATGTTAGCTTTTGTCTTTTCTGGAAAATATGGATATTTCTTTGTCTTTTGTTTCAACTCATCATTATACTTTACATCAATTGTGTAGATCTAACCTTTTGTGGAGCTGGATTGTGTATAATCATTGCCGTCACATAGTTTGATCTCACCAGTAGGTAAAGCTTGAACCATAGCAGAAGCGTATAATGAGTTGAAGTCTAAGTATTTTAGATAATTCGCTTTCCCAGTATACTCAGGATCTATTTCTTTATTTTTACATTTTACATGAAAATCACCTAATGCTGAAGCTAACCCACCTCTAATACCATGTTGTATTGTATCATAAATATTAACTGTATTTTCTTTATAATATTTAAGTCTAACATTAGTATATTTCAATCCACATAATCAAGTTAATCCAGGAGTAGAATATGTATAACAAGGATCTATTTCATAATATTCTAAACACTTATCTCTTAACCTTTCAAATACATCTACCGATAATAACACAACTGTTTTCAGATATAACATCATATAATCCTTTTTTGTCTCACATCCAGTATTATTCCAACAATCTATTGCTTGCTCATATTTTTTATCTGTAATACCACTTTGTTTCAACTTAGAATAGAATGCTTCCTTAGGTGGTAATGTTGTTTCATGTAGTTTATCTATCTCTAACCCAAAATTGTTTAATGTTACACACTCTTTATCACTCAATGTTTTACTTATAGCATCGAAGCTAAGTGGATGGAAGAACCTAAATATATCTAATGCTTTTGCATAACCGATATCAATACTAATATAATTCTCATCAGTGTTAGTTAATACTTTAAGTCTAATCTACTTTGCTAGTTTAGTTATAAACAAATGATTATCATAATTAGTAGAATTAAGTGCATATATTGGTACGAATGTATTCTTAGCTTGGAGGTTACATTTATTGTGAGCATAACCTCTAAATTTACCATTTAGATGATCATGATCTCTAACAATGTCATTACACAAGTTCTCTCTACAATAGAAACACGCAGTAGTAAGTGGAGTAATAGTATCTTCATTAAGTGGAATATTAATTTCAAATATATCTTGTAATAATTTATTATAATAATTTACTCTACTTATAAACCAATCAACTATATATTCACTGGAATAAATTTCATACTTATCTTCTAATATATCAAGATTGTCACTTTTTATATATAAACCACAAGCAATAGGAATGTGTTTTTTGTTTCTTATTATACATTCAAAATCATAATACATAGCAAATGGTACTCTGTTTTTATAATGAAAGTTATCAAACTTCAGATATTCATATTTATGGAATGTTCTTCTTCCCACATGTTTCTGTGTATTACATAAATCCAAATGTTAATTTAATGCATCTTCTGTTCTAAAAGATACACAACATTTTAGAAATGGATAACATTTATGTTTAGATGATTTTCCTAATAAGAATGATACATCTTTACATAGGAAGTAATGATTATCCCAGTATAATATATTACATCCTTTAGGATCATTATGATTGATTAATACAGGATTAATAGTTTTATTTTTATTTAGATTAAACACATTAAATAATAATTTATCTTTATTTAGTCCTTGTGTTTTCTTTAAGTGATAATAATCATATGGAGGTGGAAGCTTTGGCAATTTTATCACATTAATATACTCTGGTTTATTATATTTACTAACTCTATTTGGATCACGTGATGCAGGATGTAGATAAGCAATTAAACACCACAATAAACATTTATTATCAGTATTTTGTATATTAAGTATATATCTAGACGTGAATGGTAACCCAGGAGTACAACCACCAGAAGGATAAAACCTATGTATGTAAATAGTTCTGTTATCAAATCTTTGCACGCTCCAACCAGATTGATTCTTCTCTTGTTCTTGCATTCTAGCCTCTAATTCACTATTCAACATATCCAAGTCATAAGGTCCATTATGTTGTCTAGTCTTTAGTCTAAATGTGAATTCGTTTTCTTCTAACTTATCATCTGTAGGTTTTGTATGCTTTACTACATCAAAGGTGTTAAACTTGATATGGGGATGTATGTTACCAATTTCCTCTAATACATTCAAGTATTTAATATCTTCATAATTATTACTTGTTATCATTATTTGATTATACTTCATATTATGATCTAATCCCAACTCATTAACTATATCTCGCCACTTCCTATCAACAAGTTTTTTCTGATTAACAGTTTCTTTATGTTCATCTGATTCATTGTGTTCATTTTTATTGTTATATCTAGTATTACATATATTGCAATATCCTGAATTATCTTTAGATATAGTACTATCATCAGTTATATCCTTATCTTTACCATTAACATTTTCCAGATGCATCTTTGTTTTCAAATATTGATCCACACTATATTGACTCAGAGTAGTTTTACATATTACACATTCGAACTTACTCCCATTCTTTATTATTTCCCCATTAACTAACTCATTCTTTTTATGTTTAAGTGATTGATTATGCCTATAATAACTCTTTTGAGTTGACTCTTGATTGCAAGCTTTACATTTAAACTTATTTGTTTTAGGCTTCTGGACATAGACAAAATCATCAGATGAAGATGATTCTTTATCTGAATCTGAATTTTTAGATTGATCTAAGTCTTTAGATGATTCTTTATCTTTTGTTTGCTCTAAATCTGGATAATATTTTGCTTCAACCTTTCGCAATGACTCACGCATATCTTTTTCTCGTTGTTTTAATTTTGTAACCTGTTTATCATGCGATTTTTTTATTTCTTCATTTATTTGATTAAACTTTCTTTTTGATTCTAAAGGTTTTTCTAATTCTACCTTTTGTCTTTCTTTATCTACTGGTTTGATTTCTTGCCTTGGTTTGTTTTCATTTTTTAACATTTGGACCGCCATGCTAGTAGAACTAGATTGAGCTTGTCCACCACCAAATCGGACTTGTCCATGAGATTGAGCTCGCTCACTTCCAGATTGGACTTGTCCTTGAGATTGAGCTTCCTCACTTCCAGATTGGACCTGTTCACTCGTGGAATGAATGTAACCGGTATAAACTTGCTGATTCATTTTTATATTGATTCTAAATGTTTTTCTAATTCTACCTTTTGTCTTTCTTTATCTACTGGTTTGATTTCTTCCCTTGGTTTGTTTTTATTTTTTATTATTTGGACTGCCATGCTAGTAGAAGTAGATTGAGATTGTCCACCACCAAATTGGACTTTTCCATGAGATTGAGCTCGCTCACTTCCAGATTGGACTTGTCCATGAGATTGAGCTCGCTCACTTCCAGATTGGACTTGTTCATGAGATTGGTGATGTCCAATTGAAGATTGAGCTTGTCCACTTCCAAATTGAGTCCGCTCACTTCCAAATTGAGCTTGTTCACTCGTGGAAATAATGTAACCGGTATAAATTTGCTGATTCATTTTTATATGCCAAATTTTGAAATAATGTTATTTTTATACCTTTTCAATACCATAAAAATGATTAGTACCAAATGTGATAAAAGTAAAAACAAGAATTGGTGTTGGAGTGGTGATGAGTGTCAAAGTAAACCATTCCAATGTTTTGTATGTAATAAGATTATAACATATAGAGACAGACATGATCATTTGCAAGTGCACTTTAATAATCCCAATCAATACTTAGTATGCAGAATGTGTAAAGTAAATAACACATCACTCAGTATAGATTTAAACATTGCTATTGTAGGTTATGCATATATCTCCATAGATGTAGGTTTCTTCATACAAAAGAAAGATTCTTAGAACCAGCAAAGGAATAAAATATTGAAGTAAAGCTCTAACTAAATATAATAAGTTTTTCACCCAAATAAAATGTTGATGATGTTTCCGCTTATTATTATGTTGCTATTTATTATTATAATTGCTTATTGGAATTATGATAATTATTCTGATTTAAGCAAGAGATTCAAAGGATATAAAGATGTTGTACCAGAACCATTTGAAATTAAAAACATAACTTTATTATGTATGGTCCATCTAATTCTGGTAAAACAAATTTTATAAAAGATTTTTCTAGATTGTATGATACTGTTAATGTATTCTGTATTGATGGTAGTGAGTGGAAGGGATATAATGTATATGGCATTGATGATTTAAAATTATTAGACAATTTAGATAGCTTTGCTAATATTCTTATTATATTTGATGATATGGGAGAAAACATTAGATTACCAGATATAGACTCATTGTATTTTAAAGGTAGACATCACAATATTAATATAATATGTGTAGGTCATAATTTATCAGATTTAAATACTAAAGCAAGAGATAACACCCCAGCTATATCTATTACTTTAAATAGTTCGCAACAATTTAAATTTATCAGATTTAAATACTAAAGCAAGAGATAACACCCCAGCTATATCTATTACTTTAAATAGTTCGCAACAATTCTTCGCAACAATACTTTAAATAGTTCGCAACAATTCTTTGAAAGAATTCTTAGTTCGCAACAACTTTAAATAGTTCGCAACAATTCTTTGAAAGAGTATTTATTATTATAATTGCTTATTGGAATTATGATAATTATTCTGATTTAAGCAAGAGATTCAAAGGATATAAAGATGTTGTACCAGAACCATTTGAAATTAAAAACATAACTTTATTATGTATGGTCCATCTAATTCTGGTAAAACAAATTTTATAAAAGATTTTTCTAGATTGTATGATACTGTTAATGTATTCTGTATTGATGGTAGTGAGTGGAAGGGATATAATGTATATGGCATTGATGATTTAAAATTATTAGACAATTTAGATAGCTTTGCTAATATTCTTATTATATTTGATGATATGGGAGAAAACATTAGATTACCAGATATAGACTCATTGTATTTTAAAGGTAGACATCACAATATTAATATAATATGTGTAGGTCATAATTTATCGGATTTAGATACTAAAGCAAGAGATAACACCCCAGCTATATCTATTACTTTAAATAGTTCGCAACAATTCTTTGAAAGAGTACAAGAAAAGTTTAAAATTGATTCTAATCTATATAGATTTAAACATTATAAGTGTGGCATAATAAATTATAATACTATTAGTGACTATTATATTGTATTAGATAAAGATAAAAACGTCGTATATGATTTTCGAATTGGCGATCTGGATTTTGAGAATCATGTTGATTATAAAGAGTTTAAGGAAAAGGATTATATTATACTAAGTAGTTATTTAACAGATAGAATGTTAGAACCAACACATTTTAAACCAAATGAGTTGGTGTTCTATTTTGAAGAATATTTAGACTTCAAGGGAATAAAAAAATCATTAAAGTTTTATGAAACATATACGAAAATAAAAAGTATATTTAATGAGATACATAGTGGATATGTTGCTATTTTTGGTGTAATTAGTGTATTAGGAATTGGATATAGTTACTATCGAAAATGTGATAATGATAATGATAATAATATTAATAATGATGTTAATGGTATAGATATAATGGATATAGATAAGGCAAAAATTAAATTAAGAAATGGTAAGAAGATGACAATAGGTTATGGTTTGATTGATAAAGGCAAAATTGATCTCAATGATCCATTTAATATAATATATATATTAGCTGTTAGTCTTGTATCTATTTATGCAACCCATAATGTTATTAATTCTAAAACTAAAAAAGATGATAATTTGTAGGGAATGTAATATTGAAATTGATACTAGTAGTGGATATCCAGAACATGAACTAATGAATCATTATAAAAATTTACATAATAATTTATTTGAACGATGTATGAAATGTATGCATAGAAAAAAATAGTGCTTATCACTTTTTGGATAAATGCAAAGTTAACAGAACAGGTCTTATAACATCAGTACATAGTTATATTGATTATACCGATATTAATGACAGTGATAGTAGTGATAATATAAATAATAATAAAGATAAAGTTGAAGAATATTTAATGAAGGTTTTGAATAGTCTTAAAGATGATATTATAGAGAATTTAAAAGATTACATTAAAAATGAATTAAAAACAGAAATTATAAATGATATAAAAACGGAAATTGTAAATGACTTAAAAACAGAAACTAATATTAAGAAGAAAAGTAATGAAACTGATAATAAAACAACAAGAGTTTGTTGTTTATGTAAAATTGAAAAGAATAGAGATTGATTTTATAAAACTGGTGGTTCATGTAAAGATTGTTGTTCTCAAAAATTTTCATGTCAGAATGCGGGATTATCATGATTAAAATAATCTATATAATTCATAATAATCCATGTAATCTTATTTAATCTCATGTAATCTTTGTAATTTGTAATCATTTTTTAAAATATTGTTAGAAATTTCGTATTGATTACTAAATGCCCTTTTCATGTTTATTAAGAGAAGATCTATATATAACAATATTACATATGGGTTATGAAACTTTTTGAGAACAACAATCTTTACATAAACCACCAGTTTTATAAAAACAATCTCTATTCTTTCAAATTTTACATAAACAACAAACTCTAGTTGTTTTATTATCAGTTTCATTACTTTTCTTCTTAATATTAGTTTCTGATTTGAAGTCATTTACAATTTCCGTTTTTATATCATTTATAATTTCTGCTTTTAATTCATTTTTAATGTTATCTTTTAAATTCTCTATAATATTATCTTTTAGCCTATTCAAAACCTTATTTAAATCTTCTTCAACTTTATCTTTGTTATTATTAATATTATCATTACTATCACTATCATTAATATCGGTATAATCAATATAACTATGTACTGATGTTATAAGACCTGTTCTATTAACTTTACATTTATCCAAAAAGTGATAACCACTATATTTTCTATGCATACATTTCATAAATCTTTCAATTAAATTGTTATGTAAATTATTATAATGATTCATTAGTTCATGTTCTGGATATCCACTACAAGTATCAATTTCAATATTACATTCTCTACATATTATCATCATTTTTAGTTTTAGAATTAATAACATTCTGGGTTGAATAAATAGATACAAGACTAATAGCTAACATATATATTATATTAAATGAGTCATTGAGATCAGTTTTGTCTTTATCAATCAAACCATAACCTATTGTCATCTTCTTTCCATTTCCTAATTTAATTTTTGCCTTATCTATATCTATTATACCTATACCATTAATATTAATATTAATATTTTTATCATAATAATTACCACATTTTTGATAGTAACTATTTCCAATTCCTAATACACTAATTAAACCAAATTTAGCAACATATCCACTATGTATCTCATTAAATATACTTTTTATATTCGTATATGGTTTGTAAAATTAAATGATTTATTTATTCCCTTAAAGTCTAAATATTCTTCAAAATAGAACATCAACTCAATTGGTTTAATATGTGTTGTTTCTAACATTCTATCTGTTAAATAAATACTTATTTTATTATATTCCTTTTTCTTAAACTCTGTATAATCAACCGCTAATTGTATTACAGTTTTTTATGTCATACTTATAATGTTTAAATCTATACAGATTAGAATCAATTTTAAACTGATAGTTTGCTAATTTTCTTGTACTCTTTCAAAGAATTGTTGTGAACTATTTAAAGTAATAGATATATCTGGGGTGTTATCTCTTGCTTTAGTATTTAAATCTGATACATTATGACCTACACATATTATATTAATATTGTGATGTTTACCTTTAGAATACAATGAGTCTATATCTGGTAATCCCAATGTTTTCTCCCATATCAACAAATATAATAAGAATATTAGCAAAGCTATCTAAATTGTCTAATAATTTTAAATCATCAATGCCATATACATTATATCCCTTCCACTCACTACCATCAATACAGAATACATTAACAGTATCATACAATCTAGAAAAATCTTTTATAAAATTTGTTTTACCAGAATTAGATGGACCATACATAATAAAGTTATGTTTTTAATTTCAAATGGTTTTGGTACAACATTCCTATATCCTTTGAATCTCTTCCTTAAATCAGAATAATTATCATAATTCCAATAAGCAATTTTAATAATAAATAGCAACATAATAATAAGCGGAAACATCAGCAACATTTTATCTTGGTGAAAAATTATTTATATTTAGTTATAGCTTCACTTCAATATTATATTTCTTTGCTTGTTCTAAGAATCTTTCTTTTGTAAGATGAACCTATATCTCTGGAGATTTATGAATAACCAACAATAGAAAAGTTTACACCTATAATGAGTGATGTTTTTATTTACTTTACACATTCTGCATACTAAATATTGATTGGGATTATTAAAGTGCACTTGCAAATGATCATGTCTGTCTCTATATTTTATAATCTTATTACATACAATAAATTGGAATGGTTTACTCTGAAAATCATCACAACTCCAACACCAAGCCTTATTTTTACATTTATCACATTTGGTACTAAACATTTTTACAGTAATGAAAAGGTATATAAATAATATTATTTCAAAATTTGGCATATAAAAATGAATCAGCAAGTTTATACCGGTTACATCCATTCCACGAGTGAACAGGTCCAATCTGGAAATGAGGAAGCTCAATCTCAAGGACAAGTCCAATCTGGAAGTGAGCGAGCTCAATCTCATGGACAAGTCCAATTTGGTGGTGGACAAGCTCAATCTAGTTCTACTAGCATGGCGGTCCAAATGTTAAAAAATGAAAACAAACCAAGGGAAGAAATCAAACCAGTAGATAAAGAAAGACAAAAGGTAGAATTAGACAAACCTTTAGAATCAAACAGAAAGTTTAATCAAATAAATGAAGAAATAAAACAGTCGCATGATAAACAGGTTACAAATTTAAAACAACGAGAAAAAGATATGCGTGAGTCATTGCGAAAGGTTGAAGCAAAATATTGTCCAGATTTAGATCAAACTAAAGATAGAGAATCATCTAAAGACTTAGATCAATCTAAAAATTCAGAATCAGATAGAGAATAATCTTCATCTGATGATTTTGTCTATGTCCAGAAGCCTAAAACAAATAAGTTTAAATGTGAAGCTTGCAATCAAGAGTTAACTCAAAAGAATTACTCAAAAATCAATCACTTAAACATAAAAAGAATGAGCGATTATATAATAGAAATAAAATTATTGAGAGTGCTAATGAGGATGGAATAAAAGTTACTAATGAAGATGTAGAACAATAGATAGATCCTGAACTAGAGGGAATAAAGTATTGTGATAGTTGTGATATGTATCTGGATAATAATACTGAACATGCTAAACATATGGACACATTAAAACATAGGAATAATGTAAGATTAGTTAATGGGGAAGTAATAAAGAATGGGAGTAAGTTCGAATGCATAGTATGTAAAACTACTTTGAATCAATATAGTGTGGATCAACATTTGAAAACAAAGATGCATCTGGATAATATTAATGGTAAAGATAAGGAAAAAGCAGAGGATAGTACTATGCAGATGATAAGTTAGAAGAAAACGAATTCACATTTAGACTAATGACTAGACAATATAATGGACCTTATGACTTGGATATCTTGAATAGTGAATTAGAGGCTAGAATGCAAGAAAAAGTGGTGAATCAATCTGGTTGGAGCATGCAAAGATTTGTTAACAGATCTATGTATATACATAGGTTTTATCCTTCTGGTGGTTGTACTCCTGGGTTACCATTCACGTCTAGATATATACTTAATATACAAAATACTGATAATAAATGTTTATTGTGGTGTTTAATTGCTTATCTACATCCTGCATCACGTGATACAAATAGAGTTAGTAAATATAATAAACCAGAGTATATTATTGAGATAAAATTGCCGAAGCTTTCACATCCATATGATTATTATCTTTTAAAGAAAACACAAGAAATAAATAAAGATAAATTATTATTTAATGTGTTTAATCTAAATAAAAATAAAACTATTAATCCTGTATTAATCAATCATAATGATCCTAAAGGATGTAATATATTATACTGGGATAATCATTACTTCCTATGTAAAGATGTATCATTCTTATTAGGAAAATCATCTAAACATAAATGTTATCCATTTCTAAAATGTTGTGTATCTTTTAGAACAGAAGATGCATTAAATTAACATTTGGATTTATGTAATACACAGAAACATGTGGGAAGAAGAACATTCCATTAATATGAATATCTGAAGTTTGATAACTTTCATTATAAAAACAGAGTACCATTTGCTATGTATTATGATTTTGAATGTATAATAAAAAACAAAAAACACATTCCTATTGCTTGTGGTTTATATATAAAAAATGACTATCCTGATATATTAGAAGATAAGTATGAAAATTATTCGAGTGAAGATATAGTTGATTGGTTTATAAGTAGAGTAAATTATTATAATAAACTATTCAAAGATAAATTTGAAATTAATATTCCACTTAATGAAGATACTATTACTCCACTTACTACTGAGTGTTTCTATTGTAGAGAGAACTTGGGTAATGACATTGTTAGAGATCATGATCATCTAAATGGTAAATTTAGAGGTTATGCTCACAATAAATGTAACCTCCAAGCTAAGAATACATTCGTAACAATATATGCATTTAATTCTACTAATTATGATAATCACTTATTTATAACTAAACTAGCAAAGAAGATTAGACTTAAAGTATTAACTAAAACTGATGAGATTTATTTTAGTAATGGTATGGGTTATGCAAAAGCATTAGATATGTTTAGGTTCTTCCATCCACTTAGCTTAGATGCTATAAGTGAAACATTGAGTGATAAAGAGTGTGTAACACTAATCAAACTTGGTTTAGAGAGACGTAAAGGTATATTCCCATATGAATGGTTTGATAGCAGAGATAAACTACATGAAACAACATTACCCTCTAAGGAAGCATTCTTTTCTAAGTCGAAACAAAGTGGTATTACAGATAAAAAATATGAGCAAGCAATAGATTGTTGGAATAATACTGGATGTGAGACAAAAAAGGATTATATGATGTTATATCTGAAAACAGATGTGTTATTATCGGTAGATGTATTTGAAAGGTTAAGAGATAAGTGTTTAGAATGTTATGAAATAGATCCTTGTTATACATAATTTACTCCTAGATTAACATGGTTACGTGGATTGAATTATATAATGTTAGAATTAAATATTATAAAGAAAATACAGTTAATATTTATGTTACAATACAACATGGTATTAGAGGTGGGTTAGCTTCAGTATTAGGTGATTGTCATGTAAATCGTAAAAATAAAGAAATGCATCCTGAGTATACTGGGAAAGAGAATTCTCTAAAATACTTAGAAATCAACTCATTATACGCTACTGCTATGGTTCAAGCTTTACCTACTGGTGAGATCAAATTATGTGATGGCAATGATTATACACAATCCAGCTCCACAAAAGGTTAGATCTACACAATTGATGTAAAGTATAATGATGAGTTGAAACAAAAGACAAAGAAATATCCATATTTTCCAGAAAAGACAAAAGCTAACATTGATCAGTTTACAGACTGTCAAAATGAAAATAAAAAGAAAGAATGCAAACCAAATGGGAAGTTAATGTTGAAGTTAACGGATAAAAATGATTATGTAATTGAGTTGTGAGTTGTTAGATTATATTTAGCTAGTGGTTTGAAGTTGGAAGATGTTACTATTAAGCAAAAGTTAGAGTATAGTAAGAGTGAGTGGTTAAAGCCTTATATTGAGTTTAATATTCAGAAAAAAAAAGAAGCTAAAGCTAAGGGTGATAAATTTGGAGATGTATTCTTTAAACTGATGAATAATGCCTTCTATGGAAAAACAATAGAAAATGTATACAATAGACAAGATGTAGAGTTAGTTAATGAAGTAGATAGATATATTAAATTAGTGGAAAATATTAGTTTTAAATATGCTGTAGAGTTTGATGATGATCTAATGACTGTACATAAAACAAGAGGTAATGTGAAGTTAGATATGTTTAATTATACTGGTTTCGTTATATTCGTCATTATATAATATCCATTCTTTCCAGAAAAGACAAAGGCTAACATTGATCAGTTTACAGACTATCAAAATGAAAATAAATAGAAAGAATACCAACCAAATGAGAAGTTAATGCTGAAGTTGACGGATAAAAACGATTAGGTAATTGACGGTGAGTTGTTAGATTGGTATTTAGCTAGTGGTTTGAAGTTGGAAGATATTACAATCAAGCAAAAGTTAAAGTATAGTAAGAGTGAGTGGTTAAAGCCTTATATTGAGTTTAATATTCAGAAAAGAAAAGAAGCTAAAGCTAAGGGTGATAAATTTGGAGATGTATTCTTTAAACTGATGAAAATGCTTTCTATGGAAAAACAATAGAAAATGTATACAAGAGACAAGATGTAGAGTTAGTTAATGAAGTAGATAGATGAATTAAATTAGTAGAAAATATTAGTTTTAAATATGCTGTAGAGTTTGATGATGATCTAGTGGCTGTACATAAAACAAGAGGTAATGTTAAGTTAGATAAGTTTATTTATATTGGTTTTGTTATATTAGAAAAAGCTAAACTATTTATGTATAAAGCTATATATGATTACTTTGAAAAAGAGTTAGATTGTAGTTATCATTATACAGATACTGATAGTATTTTTATAAACATAAATGTTCCTTTAGATAGTAATATAGAAACTGAAATGAATAAGATAAAAGATATCTTAAATAATAATGAGTTAGGTAAGATGAAGGATGAATTACCTAATGATACTATTATAGAAGCCTGCTTCCTTAAAGCTAAAGCATATTGTTATAATATAGTTAAAAGAGAAGATGAGAAAAAGTTAAATGGTATAACCAAAGCTCCTATTAAAAACCAAATTACTATTGAAGACTATAAAAACGCTGTATACGAAAATAAATATGTTACAAATTTTACTATTGATAGTAAAAAACACGATTTAGAAACAAAAGAACAATATAAAATAGCTATTGATCCATTTGATAATAAAGGTATTAAAAGTGGTAGTGGTGAGTTTAGATTTTAAAATTGATTTTTATATAAATATTAGCAAAATTACATTTATAAAAGATTTAAGATGGTTTTTTATTCAGGTTTCACTGAAAACCACTGATCACTGTGTTTCCACCGATATCAGTGTTTTTGACTGTATACCCATCACAGTGTGTCCCATATACAGTCTCATAGCAGGTATCATTCTTTTTAAGAACTGTGAATTTGGTTTTTTTTATCTCACTTAGTTTCATAGTAATTCATCAAAGTCGGGGGACGTTCATTGGAGTCAGTGAGGAAGGAACCCCAAACCTTCCGTTTGCTAAAGCAACTTAACTAGGCTCGATGATTTAACCACTACGCCAAGTGAGACAGAAAGTTTTAGTTTTAGATTGATTAAATATTTATTAGGGAACATATGAAAGTTTTTTTTTAATATTTCGTTCAATTTTTCTTCAAGTTTTTTTTTGTTCAAGTTATCCACGAAGTGGTCACACCAATTTTCGCAAGTTGGTTTTACGTGCTTGTTACACGGTCTCACTAGTTTTATACTAGTATCTTGGGACGTCCACTGGAGTCATTGGGGATCAGCGAAGCAGTTTCACTGATAGAACCCAAACTATCCGTCTGATAACAGTTAATTACCAGCTTAACTCGACACTAGTGGTTTGCACTAAGTGAGACAAGAAATGATAGATTTTCAATATAAAAGAAGTGAATATAGAGTAGTGGATATATAAAGGGAATAAGAGTAATGTGTATATTGGTACCGTATCGCGGCTCTATGCTGCGGAGGTACCCATATACACGTTACTTTCAGTGAAATTAAGTAGTTAAAATTTTAGAGATCTTCAAGGAAATTTGGCGAAAGAATAATTAGATGGTGCTAAAAAAACAGTTGCTAAAGAATCAGGCTAATAATATAACTGATTGGATTAAAAAAAGACATTTACCGCAGAAAATTTCTTGATCCCGTCCTCTAATAATCGGCTCCTCACTCTGAGTGTAAATCAAACGTATTATACGAAAAAACTTTTTGGTCACTTTTACGTATTATATTGATCACATATTTTCAGAGCAGCAACAAAAAAACATCAATGATAATGCAAAATATCAATAATAGTACAATACTAATAAAAAGATAATAATAATAACAATAATGAATAAAAATAGTACTAATAATAATAATATTAATAATAATAGTAATAATAATAATGATAATAATAATAATAATAATAATAATAATAATAATAAAACAGAAATGATAATGCAAAATCTAATGGTAAAAATTTTGTTGTGACTCGTTTGCCTAGCTGGTATTAGTGTACTGCAAAAAGGAGCCGTTTTGTGTATAATTTCAGAACATTTTTTTGTGGAAATGTGTCAATTGAACAAGCTCCAAATTTGAAAAAGCTTTTAATTTGTTTTAGCGTAAAAATTTTGTAAGTTACCAACCATTTGACGAATCGACGTTTAAAATTGTTTTCCAAAACCGGGAAAATGGGCTCTGTTCAACTGACACAACTTTCATGATGATATTTGCGAGATTGCCAATTTGTGTGGATTTTGCGATAAGGATTTGTTGAGCTTTGCTGGCAGTGATATTTATCTGACAAAAAACAATATTTAAAAATTTTCCAGAGCCGACTGTTGTCGTTTGTTCCGAATTTTTGTTTATTTTTTATCAGTTTTATTGGTTCCTACCTCTTCTGTCCCTGGAGCCATCATACATATATTTAACCTATGCGCGAGGGGAACCGGTGTGCTGACCAATTTGAAACCTCGAGATTTGAAAAGACATTATAATTGTTGTTGGGGCTTTATTGACGATAATTACACGGCTTGAGCAACTAGTTGAATTCGATGTAAAGAGGAACTGTAAAATTTTTGAATAAAATTTGGGTCAAGCTCTGTCCATTTTTATACCTATTTGGGTCCAGCACGGGCATTCCATAAGTTAATATCCAAACCGGGGGATCGAACTCCGACTTCCCGTAAAAAGTTGATTTATCTTATTTATTGACTACTCCTTTTTTCGTCAAAATTTCTGAGTTCCAAAAAATTTTTTTTACAAAAAGTACAACAATTAAAAGTAAGTTTTTTTGCCAGGCAATTGGGAAACCTATTTTGTTTCAATTTTTTAAACAGTTTTTAGACGATATTTGGTCTTCAAATGATTTAAACTTGGGTTTGACAAAGAAGTAGCATAAACTGTTATTCAGACTCTAGGGATATTCAACTGAAAACTCTGTTTCTCAGATTACGTGAGCTGAGACTTGAATTCCTCGTGAAAATCAACAGGCCTTCAGACAAATTTGCAGTATAAAAGTGAGATGAAGCCCTCCTTTCGGATCAAATAAAAAACAATCTGCAGTTTTTTCCTATTTTTTTTTTGTTTTTTGGTGATCTATTTAGTCTAGCTTTTAGGTTTTTTTTAAAAATATTTCACTAAGCGGGTATTTTGATAACTCACTAATTTCTTGTTCTGTACTGCAAAGTTGCTCGTAATATGTTTCTAGATACTGGTCAACTGCTTGTGTTGACTCCTATGAGATTAGCTGTTTCTTAATTTTTGAAGTTTTTGTTTTCTTTGTCAAAACCTACCTAATTTATTGCAGTGGATTTCATATTACATTTTTTAATGGGAAAATTGAGGAAATGACGTAAAGCTTCACCAGAATGTCGCATATTAGGTCTACATTTTCTTCACTCTATTTATAAATGTCTTTTTCTTCTATATTAATTTGCTGTCAAAAAATTTTTAAAGATAGAAATAAGATTTTTAAAAGTCAACTCTTCTCAATTCTCAAACTTATTTTTGTCCTACAATATTCACTTTCAAACATCAGTTTTAGTTTTTTAGTATTCTTTATTCACAGCCAGGACTTTCGGAGATACAATTTGTTCAAAATGTTCCTATAAATCACTAAGGGAAAAATCAAGATATGGCTTTTCTTGATTTTGTTGTCATGATGTCTACCGCTTTTGTATCATACTCTGAGTAATGTTCTATAGTTGTTATGAAACGTCAAATATCCAGGAACTCTACGAAGAACCAATGTCAATTTGTTTCACACTACCGGAATATATCAGCAAATAAATTAATGCTTTTTCCGGCTAGAATTGTTGGCGTTTTGTTCCAAAAGCAAATTGAAACTTTTAAAAAACAATGAAAACTTTATTTGTGTATCTCTCCAGGGGTAAAAATATTTCTGATTTTCCTTCTGTTTCCTAGGCAGTTCAAAACCCATTTGGAAATCTCTGATTCAGAGGAAATTGAGAGAAAACTGATTCTGAATTTTGCTCTGATTTAAAAAGACTTTAGAATTGATGCAGAAAATATTCTGAAATCGTTCTGAATCAGTACTGAAAATCGAAATTTCTCGGATGCCGTTCTGAATCAGTACTGATGTTTTCTGAGCGTTAGGTACGGGTACGTATAGCAGCTCTAGTGACAGGGGAGGAAAGAACCACAAAAACTGTTATAAGGTGATCTTTTTAAATACATATAAAAAACGTAGTTTTTTGTTTATTTTTTAACAGTTTTTGTGGTTCCTACCTCGTCTGTCCCAGAAGCCATCATATGTACATTACACCTATGCGCGAGGGGAATCGGTGTGCGGACCAAGTTGAAACCGCGAGATTTGAAAGGACATTATAATTGCTGTTGGGGTTTTATTGACGATAATTACACGGTTGAGCAACTAGTTGAATTCGAGGTAAAGAGAAACTGTAAAATTTGGGTTGAGCTCAGTCAATTCTTATACCCATTTGGGTCCAGCACGGGCTTTTCATAAATTAATATCTAAACGGGGGGATCGAACTCCAGCTTCCCGTGAAAAGTTGATTTATTTTATCCACTGACTACTCCTTTTTCGACAAAATTTCTGAGTTTCAAAAATTTTTATTAATGGTAAGTTTTGTTGCCAGGCAATTGGATAAGCTATTTTGTTTCAATTTTTTAAACAATTTTTAGACGATATTTGGTCTTCAAATGTTTTAAACTTGGATTTGATAAAGAAGTAGAATAAACTGTTATTAAGAATCTAGGGACATGCAACTGAAAACTCTGTTTCTCAGATTACTTGAGTTGGGACTTGAATTCCTCGTGAATATCAACAGTCCCTCAGACAAATTTTCAGTATAAAAATGAGATGAAGCCCTCCTTTCGGATCAAATAAAAAACAATCTGCAGTTTTTTCTGATTTTTGTTTTTTGGTGATCTATTTAATCTAGATTTTAGGTATTTTTTATTATTTCACTAAGCGGGTATTTTGATGACTCACACATTTCCTGTTCTGTTTTGCGAAGTTGCTCGTAATATGTTTCTAGATACTGGTCAACTGCTTGTGTTGACTCCTATGAGATTAGCTGTTTCTTAATTTTAGAAGTTGTTGTTTTCTTTGTCAAAACCAACTCAATTTATTGTAGTGGATTTCATATTACATTTTTATAATGAGAAAATTGCGGGAATGACTTGAAGCTTCATCAGAATGTCGCATATTAGGTCTACAATTTCTTCACTCAATTTATAAATGTCTTTTTCTTCTATATTAAATTGCTGTCAAAAATTTTTTAAATATAAAAATGAGATTTCTAAAAGTCAACTCTTTGTATTCTCAAACTTATCTTTGTCGTTCAAAATTTACTTTCCAACATCAGTTTTAGTTTTTTTAGTATTCTTTATTCACAGTCAGGATTTTTTGGAGATATAATTTGTTCAAAGTGCTCCTATAAAGCTTCAAAGTTGTTCCAAAAGCTAATTAAAACATTTAAAAAGTTATTGAAAACTTTACTTTTGTCTCCCTGCAGGGTTGAAAATTTATCTAAGTTTCCTTCTGATTCACAGGCAGTTCAGAAACGCATTCTGAAATTTCCTTTGATTTAGAGGAAGTTCAGAGACCACTGATTCTGATTATTTCTCTGATTCAGAAAGATTTTAGAATTAATGCAGAAATTATTCCGAAATCGTTCTGAATCAGTACTGATATCTTCTGAGCGTTAGGTACGGGTATATATAGCAGCTCCAAGGACAGGGGAGGAAAGAACAACGAAAACTGTTGTAAAGTGATCTTTTTAATTACATATAAAAAACTCAGTATTTTTGTTCCTTTTTAACAGTTTTTGTGGTTCCTACCGCGTCTGTCCCTGGAGACATTATAGATATATTACTCCTATGATCGAGGGGTAACTGGTGTGCGGACCAACTTGAAATCTGGAGATTTGAAAAGACAGTGTAATTGTTGTTGGGCTTTTTTAGACGATAATTAAATGGTTGAGCAACTAGTTGAATTCGAGCTAAAGACGAACTTTAAAATTTTGGGTAAAAATTTGGGTCAAGCTCAGTCCAGTTTTCATTTCTATTGGGGTCCTGCATGGGCAATTCATAAATTAACATCTAAACCTGGGGGATCGAACTCTATCAAGAAAACTAGTTTTTTTTCAATCAAAAATCTCTTCTGAACTATTGTATTAATTGAAAAACTGAATGTACACCTTGAGCCGATCAGAGACTGAGAACAATCTTTTCTCTTTTACATAGCGCTTGCACGGCTGACTTCAATCAGTCTATTAGATAATTGCACATGTGTATACCATTGACTCCAATGTTATATTATAGTACCACCGTAATATTTGAAGTTTATCTTCAGTGTTTTATAGAGACGGCTAGTCTTAGAGATATAGGTAAGACTGCTTCGCGCGCAGAAATAAGTAGCCATAATTCGTTATACTTTAAGGCTGTAAAAATCGCCCAACTAGGGTCTGCCTTACTATTTTTTAATAATATTATACAGTTATTTTCTTCCATAAAAATTCTTGAAAGTTTGAACGATCATACTCGTTGATCACGCCATATAACCATGGTGCTTTCAAAGGTCACAAAACTTTTGGGCATATATGACAAAAATGCCGAAATATGCCCAAAAAATGTAAAGTAAAATCCGGTGAAATAAAATTTGGAGCAATTTATTCAAAGTAAACTGATGATCTTTTGTCTGTTCCTCTTAGCACTTTCCTGTTCAGAAAATCAAAGTTTAATTAACAAGAATAGGACAAACAATGATTTCTAATTTTATATCGATTTGTATTTTGAACCCTTATCACTACAATTATAGCCAACTAGCAGGATTATTACTATAACAGCCCAAAGAGAAGAATAAAGTTGACCAAAGTACAACAAATTTGAGACAGTTAGTTTCTCGTAATCGATCAATATACCGATCTTATCAAAAACAAATAATAGAACCTTTAACTCCCTCCCAATCAAACGATTCGGATATTTACAGGTTGGCTAAGTTTATCGAAATAACTGCTAGTTGAAATCAATACTTGCGTAAGTTGTATTAAATTATAGTTATCCGCTAGTAAAATAAAAGAAGCTTTACAAATAGGTATGGCACCATATTCTCTTTTCAATGAAAACATGAAAACCATATGAGCTCCGTTGTTTGATAATCAATTATTTCTCCTTCATGCCAATTTTTAAAAGAGTTTAAAAGATATAATTAGATACTCTTTTCAATGAAAACCTTTGTTTTTTTTTCATATTTTGATGTTCAAATTTTTCAAGCTACTTCAACATCTTATATTGGGCTTTAACAATAGTTGCAGCTATTTCAATTTTCCAAACCGAATCTGATTATAAACCGACAAGTTTTCATTTTAATTAATTTTCCTCAAACATTTCACACCCGTATTGTTATCAAGTTTAGCCTTCACTGTTTTACCTGGCAACGAGTGATTTTAAAATTTGCAAGGTATCAATCTTCGCGACAATTATAGGTTCTAGATTATAATAAAGTAGTGATCAAATGATTACATATTAAACAAGTTTTACAACTAAAAAATTTTATCGACCCATGGCAACAATTTCAGCGAATTGAATAAAAGTTGTGAAATCGTGAAAAAAAGTTGTCTGCAAACAAAATGATTGTATAATCAATTGTTTTTAGGCTCTCAAATCCAAGAAATATGGTTCAGATTAATATCTGGTTTGTTCCAAGATCGAGATCAACAGCCTTGACCAAATGTTTGTCAAATATTCCGGATTCCAAAGTGTTCTTCGAGAACCTCTTGTGGGCGTACTACTTGGGCGACGAAGATAGGTAAACAAATTTTGGATCCTCAGTCACTTAAAAAACTCTTCAAAAAAACTGACTAAAAAAAGTATTTTAAGAACTAAGTGCTTGGAAAACTACCAGTTTTTATAGCTAAAATCTTCATTCGCTTTAGTCCATAAAACAGTGTTTTGCAATTGCTTAAAAATTTGCTCAATCTTTACATTTCAAAAAATCTTGATTGATTGTTTTAAGTTGAAGTCCCATCTCAAACTGAGCTCTGATCAGATCAAATTCTGTCGCTCACATAGGCATCTTGCGCTCGAATTAAATAGTCAGCAGAATAGCGCACAAAAGTTGTTAAAATGGTCTGGACAAAATTTGATAAAAGGTTATTTTGGTCCGTTATAGTCCCAGCACAAGTAAACTTGAGCGCACAGTGGTCTGATTGGAGAAAAATTTGAGCGCATAAAAGTCTGATCAGAAGCAGTTTCAAACGAACCAAATTTTAATTATGTGTAGTTTTAAACGCACGAATATCTGATCAGAAACAGTTTCAAACGAACCAAATTTTAATTATGTGTAGTTTTAAACGCACGAATATCTGATCAGAAGCAGTTTCAAACGAACCAAATTTTAATTATGTGTAGTTTTAAACGCACGAATATCTGATCAGAAACAGTTTCAATCGCATGAAACCTCAGGTTGAGGTCCCAGACGGAATTAAGTATATTCGAAAACCCGAACATGCACGCACAAAAGTCTGGAAATGAACGCACGAAAGTCTGTGGAACGCACTAAAGTCTGTACTTGATCGCACAAACGCACGAAAATCTGGCGAAAGTCTTTCCGTCTCGGACGATCATTTTCTGTCTGAGACGGTCTGGACATACCAGTTTCCCAGTTTCCGTCTTGCACTTCAACCACCTAGAACTCTTATCACAAGCTCGTTCAAACGAACAAAAGTCCTATCAGAAATTACTACAGATATTCAATTTTTTGTATTCTCCTATGCAGATAAAATCACACTATAATATTTGACAAAAAAAGAAAAGAACAGGAACTTTCTATTATTGAATCGAATAACTTCCAACTTATTATATCACTGAAACTCTATATATGAACCAAAAATTCAATTAGCTCGGGCGAAAATTGTTCATCAAAAGCATATATTTTACAGGTACTTAATGGCTTGCACTTTAAATAAACTTTTTGGGCAAGTCTGGATAGAAAATTTAAATAATTGACGATTAAGTTTTAGTGAGTTGAAATAGTATTGACTGTTATTGTCTTTATTGATTTAATAACTTATCTTTGATTGTAAAAGATTGTTCAGATTGTAAAATACTCATTGAATAATTGAATTGAGCTTCAGATTCTAAAATATTCCTAAGCAGTTAAAGTCGAGTTGAAGTCTTTTTCTTGAGTCGAGCACGGTATTTTTATTCAACATTCTGGTCAAACATGCTTCTTTCCTGTGTCAAAATTTATTTTCTGGGAATCTTTTTGTTGTGTGGTTGTATGCAGTAGCCTATATATGGCGTAGTAGCGTAGTTCCATTTTGGCATAGTACCCAGGTTTTGGTCCAGACCCAAATTGAGCTATGATCAGACCCAATCGAGCGCACACCCCTGTGTTCCCAGACCGAAATTACAGGGTCTGGAAAGCGGTTCGAGCGCACAATAGTCTGGACCATGGTCTGATTTCGGTCTGATCAGAGGTTAATTCGGTCTGGACAGTCTGATCATAGTCTTTTTAGTCTGGACCATGGTCTGGGTTTGGTCTGATCAGAGATCAATTCGGTCTGGAAAGTCTGATCATAGTCTTTTTAGTCTGGACCATGGTCTGGGTTCGGTCTGATCAGAGGCCGTTTCGAGCGCACTTGAGTCTGATCAGAGGCCGTTTCAAGCGCACTTGAGTCTGATCAATTTACTATTTTTTGGTGCATTATTTTTTCATTTTTTTCTTGTTTTTTTATTGAGGGATGTTGGCTCTAACAAGAGGCAACAATAAAGCAGTGTTCCGATCAGAGACTCATCAAAAGTTCGATGACTCTGATCAAAAACGAGGAGTCCAGCTGATAGCAAAGGCCGGTCCCCTCAAGAAGAAATTTTGATTAACTGAAGACCACAACGTTTCTTGTGGAAAGCTTTCTAAGTTCATCCATTGAGTCAGAAATATAAACTAAGGGGAATAGTAAATAATTTTTTTCCTCAACAGTTCGGTTTCGTTTTCATTAGCAATATTTTCAGAACTGGCTTTTCCTTAGATGTTTCTAATACTGCAAACACCAGTTTTTATGAAATGAATATATTATAGCAAATTTAAGAGATTTGTTCATAATTAAAATCTTACTCTGATCAGACTATTTTGAGCGCACTTGAGTCTGATCATAGTCTGATTAAGGTCTGGACCATGGTCTGAAGATGGTCCGATCAGGGTCTGTTTATAGTCTGGACAATGGTCTGAGTTTGGGTCTGATCATAAGCGCACTATGGTCTGGACAAAGGTCTGGTTTTGGTCTAAAAAGTGGTCACTTTGGTCTGGAAAGTCTGATCATAGTCTGTTTATAGTCTGGACAATGGTCTGAATTTGAGTCTGATCATAAGCGCACCATAGTCTGGACAAAAGTCTGGGTTCGGTCTGATCAGAGGACATTTTGATCTGGAAAGTCTGATCAGAGATCATTTTGGTATGGAAGGTCTGATCAGAGGTAATTTCGGTCTGGAAAGTCTGATCAGAGGTCATTTCACTCTGGATAGTCTGATCATAGCTCAATTTGGGTCTGGACCAAAACCTGGGTAGCCTAGTTACAACAAAGTGACTCGGTAATGTGCAATTGCACATAAGGTTTCGACCCACTCATCCACAATTTTGGCATGATTGTCAACCAAATGAGGAACATAGAAAAACCCAGAAATTCAAGCACTGTTTTTAAAAAAAATATTGGTGTATGAACGAAGAGATAGCCTCCAAAGCAAATAACTCAGTGGTGGAGTAAAGTAAAAATGGTGCATTAGATTGATGATATGCGCAAGTATTAGGAGAGCAAGTCAAGATGAACAGCAAAATCAAACAACAACAAAATAAATTAATTACATCAAAAAGTTCATGTCCGTTTTAAAAAACAAAAGTTAATAACAAAGTCAAAATAAAGCGTAAGATCAAACTGATAATAAACAAAACTAATTGTAATTCACCAGACAATATATGGGAGTAGTCAATAAAAAGTCTGGGTAACAATTAGACAATTAAGAACAAAAACAGTGAAATTGTAAAATTCGATTTTTTTTTAAAACAATTAATTTCAAAGTAATGAAAATCATCAGGTATCAACTAAAATATCCCCGAAGTGTACAATTATCAATGCTTCTATAGAAAGATTAACAAACTGCCTGTATTCAATTTTTAATGCGGTTACAAAAAGAACAACAGATAGACAGCAAACAAATAATCATCAAAAACTTGGCAGAAAACGCTTTCGAAACCGTAAAGCCAAATTATGGCCGTCAAAATATGTTCGACTGCACTTTCTGCATGCACCTATAATATATTATTCAGCCTTTTATTACTGAAGCTAGGTAACAAGTAGATAAAAATGAAAAAAAACAAAATTAAGTAACAATCTAATTTTTTTCGAAGACTTGAGTGTCATTAATTACAGAATGAAATATTTAAATAGGTTCGTTTATTCTTCCAGAGCAAGTCTTTAGAAATTGAAATTATTCAGAATATGTCTTACGTCTACAAAAATAACGTCAAACATGACAAAAATCAAAAATTAATTTACTTTTTTCCGTGTCGAAGCCAGTAAAGTCAACGAATTCTTTAAAAACATTAGATTGTGTGGCACTAATTCCTCTTGAAACATTCTTTTGACAACAATAATTTCATATTTGGCTTGTAATTAACGAGACTAGATAACAAACAGACAATACTCGAGAAAATTGCGAAAATACAATGTGTTTTTTTTTTAATTTGTAAAACAATTGTTTTCAGAGTCTTGAAAGCCATCAGCTATCTTCTAATATCAGAACATCGGATTATTTAATCGTCCACGAAAAGCCAATGAAACCGGGTCATTGTACTGGAATTTTCAAACAACTAAACAGACAAAGTAAAAAGGACAGTTAAAGAAAAAATTCAAAAAATGTAAAAAAAAATTCTTCGAGAAAGTAGTGTCGAAGCACTTAAAATCATTATATATATATATATATATATATATATATATATATATTCAAGGATTTTAAAATTATCAATCGTGTTTTATTTTTAAGCCCAATAATGCGATATACGAACTGTCAATAATGTGATAATGAGACAAAACTAGAAAAGGCCAAAAAATAGGCAAATGCCTAAAATTCAAAAAAAAAATGAATGTGAAATCTATTAATATCAAAGCCAAAAAACCATAACTTAAGGCGTAGAACCGCAACAAAGATTGATTTTGATTTGAATAAAAAGAAGAAGCATTCTTTCATTGCTGATAATAAGCTACAAGTTGACCAAATTGAGAGAAAAATAGAGGCAAAGTTCAATAAGTCATTATTTTTTTAAAAATCAAATAATTTCAAAAGTCAAAATGACCATAAGTTTCCAAATAATCAACTAGATAAAACAATGTGGAGTTAGTTAGGAATCCAATTGGACCTATCATTAGTAAGTTTTGGTTTGAAATGTTCTGTTATTTAGTTAATGTAGAAAAGATCGATTTTTTAATAAAAAAGACCGACTGATTACAACCCCAAATAATTTTGGATTATACAAGTCCAAGACTGATTCAAAACTAGCCCTGTTAACGTTGTTTGTCCATTAGGAACTGTTATTTATTCAAATGTAATAACTATTGATATTTGTTAGTTAAAAACTCAAAAACAGATGCTGAGTTTTTGATAATCAACGAATAAATTCAACAAAAAACGGCAAATTTTTAATTACATAGCACTCTCAACGGAACTTGAAGAAGGAAAAGCCCCAATTTGAGTCTTAAAAGATTAATATAGTGGTTTTTGCTTCTCTACTTCCTGTAAATTTAATCAAACTGGACTAAAGAGACTTATTTCGTGCTGTTATTGATGAAAAACTCTTAATTTTGAAAAATTTAGCCAGAATTTTTGGCAAAATAATTAAAATAATTTAAAAAAAATAGCCTGCAATAAAATTTTTTGTCTTTATAAACAAAATTCAACAACACTTTCTAAAAAAAATTTTAAAAAAAAGCTTTAGCAAAATTGGCGAAAATTTCGGAAAATGTGAAAAAAAAAAATCTTACCGGAATTCACACTATTTTCTCAAAATTTAAACCTCGATAACTCACTGTAAAAAACGAAAATTACAAAAAAAAACTTTTTAATTCCATATTCTACGCTGGACAAGCTGACTAATGATACCAGTCTCAACTCTCTACGATTAATATATCGATCGGCCAAAATTGACTGAACAAAAAAAAACCCATTTGAGTATATAGTTCCTTCCCCGTCAAGAGGGGTCGGAACAACAAGGAGTATAACTGAGAAAACAACTGGAACGTTGTCAAAAGACTTTAAAAACCGAAGCAATAGGACAATTTTTTTGTGGCAAATAAGTTATGCTGTGACTCTGTTCTGTCGAATGGAACCAACGAGCATATTTCTTCTGATAGACTTTTCATTAGCAATGAGTTTAGAGTGTCATTTTTTGGTTATGAATGCGATATTTTCAGGTTGTTGTTATTTATATTAGCACAGCTTTTTATCAATAAAACATTTGAAATTTTGCCACATTCAATGATAACGTTATATGCAATAGCCCGAATTTCAAAGAGCACATAAAAATTTTCGGCCCATTGTAAGAAATTATGGACCTGGTAAAAGCTCAAAATTACGTTTGAGTCGAGCAGAAGTCAGAAAAATCACCAAAGTCATTGTATATTTTTTTATATAGGCTGTTTGCGTTTCATATAGTCTCTTCATTTAAGTCTAGCATAGCTCTAATTTATACCCTCAAATTTGGCGGATTTTTGACCGATAAGCAAAAAATTCATTGGTTGGACGAACTAGTGATATTTTGACCAATCAGATTTTTCTACCTATCGGAATTAAGCTCTCGGCTAAGCTCCTCAATTTTCCTTGTGGCTAAACCACTGTCAATCAACATTCCTAGCACCAAAATTACTATTTGTTATTTTTCAATTTTAGCATGTACACAGATACTCCAGAGCAACTAGGAGCACTTTTGGAAGTCCCAGTGGTCCCCGGGTACAATAAAAGCTCCGCCATCAAACAATGGAGAGAGGACACTTCAAAAGTAAAGATTCTCAAAGACTTCATCTTCGCTTTCAACGGCAGATATGAAGAAGTGATAGAAAAGGATTCCGTCAATATTTTCCTAGTTCGCGACCCTGAGTTTGTCTACACTAGTTTCCTGCCCACCTCGAAAGTTTACTTTTATGGCATGGCAAAGACACTCCACAAAGACATCGGGCATTTCTTTCAAACTATCTTGGACGGAATCGAAGCTGTGACTAAGATTTGCGACAATCCACCGATGATCATCGACAGTAAGAAATAGCATTATTATTCAATCATATTGTTTTAATGCTGATTTAGAGATCGAGATTTTCAAACATGAAAATGTCGGTTTTCAGCGGTTTTGCTCAAAAAATGTTAATATAAAACTTTGTGGTTTCAATCAAAGAGCATTTATGATGTCAGGTCTTAAGATTAAAGCCAGCAATTAAAGCGACCAAAAACAACTGTCACAAGTTTGCGACAAAATAGACAAAAAGGCTCATAATTTAAACACCTACGATTTCGACAACAAAGCAATCAAAAACGTCAGTTCTTACAATTTATTTCGACAAAAACAATGAAAAATTGTCAAAATCAACAATTTCTCACATTTTCATTTCATCTTCCGTCGCCATCCTCAACCAGAGAGGCAACAAATAAAATCAGAAGAAATGAGTGATGCAGAAACTTGATAAGCTTTAAGAAGAATCCGATCAGCCAATTTTGAACCAAAAAGATCAATTTTTGTATTTTATTGCTACCCCGGGTCAATTATTATCTACAGAATCCGGCAAGATAACAATGAATCTTAAAATATAGCCATTTCTTCTGCCAGAATCTCACAAGGTAGCCATTTTTGTCGGTCAGACTCTAACAAGATAGCCATTTTTGCAAAAACAATTTTCAAACAAAAAATCACCCTAAATCCTCTCCTTAAATCTTAAATTAAAAACAAACAAATCTCACAATATTTGAGTATACACATATTCTGGGTATCAACAAAAGAAATAAAAAGAACATCAAAGAAATATTACTCTAAGGCATTAGAAAAGGAGTACGTGCTCTTTAACTGGCGGGAGCATAACGTACTGGGGGCACAAACGTAAAATATCTTTTATGTTTAAAATGATTAACTTCAAGTTTTAAGAACAAACAACAAACTCTTTTCCCTTTCATACTACAAAAGAACCCAGAAGTTGTAAAATTGTTATTTATGCCAGCTTTGAGTTTTCATACCTATGGTTTCAATACATATCTCTAAATAGTTACAACGTCATAAATTTACGAACCAAAGGAAAGGAGTTGAGTTTCTGTTTGATCAATTTTCAGCTGCAAAATGAACCAATTTTAAACTCAAAATAGTGTTCAGCTTTCATTTTCCACCTAGCAACAGTTTTTTTCTACCTCAACGGGAATTCTGCAAAAAATACAGAATAAAAAAAGGTATAGGAGATCAAGCAGACGAGTTATTAGGAGAGCTGATAGTTAATCATAAATTTTCATTTCAAAAAAGGTTGATTGGGGAATTTTACCTAGTTTACCTGGGAATTTTACTTGTCAATAACGTTGTAAAAAGATAGCGACCAAGGTTTTTTCTAAGCATAACCGCTAAGAACTTATATATTTTGAACATTTTTACTGTTTATTTTTATCACAAAGAAATGAGCAACATAATTAAAAGAAAACAATATTTCCAGAGTTTTTTCCTTTTTTTTCAATGACACTGTCACCTTTTTGAAATTTTTTAGCGATGGTTTCGTTGCAAGATCAGCATTTTTCTAGCAGATCTTGCGAGATAACCGTTCTTCTACCTGAATCTTGCAAGATTCTGGCATAACCTTGCAATATAACCACTTGGTCTCGACTAGGGTACAAAACCGTAATTCTTCATAATCGTGCAAAAGTTGCGGGCATTTTTTATATGTCTGAGCATTTTTTTCCGTCTTATGTTTGAATATTAGCGCTGTAAGCGTTGGCGTATGTTGCTTGCACTTTGCTCAGATGCGTCAAAATCTCAGATTTCATAAATGCTAATCTTTTATCAGGCAAAAATTGCTACTAAATATCAAAGTCTAATTAAATTATTAAGCAACCTTAGATGCGTGAAATACGTTTTTGCAAAACTGAAATTTGTCTTTTCAACCCTAAATTAGCTCGACTATTCAATTATTTCCGTGGTTTATATCACTTAGTCCGTAATATTTTCAGGCCTTTTTTTTAGTTTTTTGATTTTATTCTTCGTTAGACCATAGCCTTCAAATCAAATTTGTATTTTATTTGCTTTTTTTCTATTCCAGGTGCTCAGCTGGCCACTAAAGAGAGCTCCATAAAAGTAGTGAAAGCTATATGCGAAAAAGCGGGCATTGAGTTCACCGAGTCTCTTCTCACCTGGAAAGCAACCGATGATGTTCTGGACCCCAACTGGGTCGTTCCGGGTCCATCCGCAAATGCTAATATGACTCAGGGTTTCTATGCGCGGGCCAACACTTCAACTGGCTTTGAGGATTCGAAGGAGAGGTTTGTGGATATGGAAAAAATGGCCGAGGAGGATGCCCAAATGGCGGAAGATATCAAAGCTTGCAAGCTCATTTTTCAAAAGATTATTAGCCTGCCATATACTCTCAAATTGTGATGAATGATTTGATTAATTTCGTGATTAAAATTGATTGCTTTAAGGTTGATAAATAATCACAGATAACTAATTAAATTTCTAGGCATTAAGACTATTGTTGACTATCAGATAGTTCAAAGTTAATAGTAAAAATAAAATTATGTTCCACTAGCGCGCTGCAGTGTGTGCAAAAAACGTCATGGTAAGAGCGGATAGAGGTGGCGGGGGGTCTGAGGGGGTTCGATTGTTTTTTTTTTTGTTTTCGAATTTCCGACTGCTCTTGTCATGATTTAAGCTGCTCTTTTATTTTAATGGTGACTTCTTTCACTTTTTTGCGTCCGAATTTTTCAACGTTGTTGTAGTGGGCTTTTATTGGGTAAAATTTTTATAGAAGGGCTTAAGCGATTAATTGTTAATAATAATAATAAACTATTTTCAAGAACATAAACAATGTACTTGGACATCAAAGGCTTGAGAAGCCTGTATAAAGACACTGCAACTGAGCACGTTTAAAGTTTATTCACTTCTGTTATCTTAATCGAAAATTGATTAATCTATTTTTCACCAAAAGGAGCAAAAAGTATCTCGAAATTTATCTCGAATAAATATATAATTCTCCCGAAAATTAGGTAAGAACGATTTGTTGGTTACAAAATTCTGTCTTAAGAAATTGTTTATTATGCCTCTATCTAAATTACAATCTTATGAGCAAGTCACCTCAAATAGCTCTCCAAATAAATCTTCGGTATTTTTCAATTTTCATGATCTTTGATTTACTTGTTGTTCCATAGTTTTAAACTCCGTACTGAAAAACTGGTTGAATGTAGGTAATATATATTCTAATCAACCATTTACTGTCAAACACTTTTGAAAAATGTCTTATTGTACTCACATTTAGTTTTATAGCTTTTGTGATTCCTTTTAAGTGCGCATCAAATTCTAGCTTCTGATCAATTATCAAACTTAGGTACTTAGAACTGTGAATTTTTTGTCCATTCACCAGAAACCTGTTACCAAAATGGCATGGAAATTCAACTATGTGTGTTTTTGACGTGTTAACCGTAATTTTTTTTTTTAAAACCAGTTGCTAACTTTTTCAAATTTTCATTTGCAATTAAACTTCCAGTATCAGGTTTGTAGTTCTGAACTACTGATTTGTCGTCTGCAAATAATGTTATTTGAATCTCTGAATATTCTTCTGGAAGGCCATTTGTATATATATATATATATATATATATATATATATAAATATAAATATATATATATATATATATATATATATATGTAAATATATATATATATATATATATATATATATATATATATATATAACAAAGAGAATAGGTCCGCGGACAGAACTTTGTGGAACACCCGTATCTATCTTTTGTAAGTTAGACTTTTTGTCAGCAGCGATGACAAATTGTGTTCTGTTGGAAACATAGTCTTGCAAAATTGCCAACACTGGTCCTCGTAAACCATAATCTGCACACTTTTGTAGAAGAAATTTGAGATCAAGAGTGTCGAATGCTTCTTTTAAGTCAAGAAACGTGCAGATGCTTTTTATTTGATTACTATTATTGTTTCTGATATTTTCAATAATATCTTTAATTGCTTCTGCATTGCTTCGTCTTTCTCGGAAACCAAATTGCTTGGAGTGCAAGAGGCTAAATTTTTTTAGAAAAGAAACTTTTCTTGTTTTAAAATTTCGTTCATTATTTTGGCTGATTAGAGGGAGCAAAGATTTGGAAATTTTACTTCTGAGATCGCCCAATTAATCCAGACAAAACGGCACTGATTTAGGAGTTGACCAATTTTAACAATTTATTGCTTAGACCCATTAATTCTTCAGATCCACAGTTCTTAACGCTACTAATACATATAGCAATTTCATGAGGATTTGTTTTTCTAAGGAAAAATGATTAACTACACCTACTATTATTTTTTGGTTTCTCAAGGGTTGGGAGAACTGATGAAATGTTTTTGCCAACATTACCAAAATATGTGTTTAGGCTATCGGCGTTTAAGTTATTTACACCGAGCTGGTTATTAATTCCAATTTGCTGAATTTTTGAATGATTTTAAATATCTCTGATTTTTGTCCCAGTTTATCTTTATAAGGTTTCAAATAAGTTTTTTTTGAATTTTCAACTAGTTTTTATTTTTGTTACGCTGGTTTTTTAGCGTTCCCAAGAGGTTTGGGTTTTTCGAAAAATAAAAAATGTATAAAACCTCATCTTTTTTGCCGACGCTTTTTTGATGTTACTTGTAGTTCTACTCTTGTTTTTTTTCTCTTTAGATTCGTTTTTTCTTTTTCTGAAAAAACGTTGGCAATGCCTTACTTAATAAATCGTGGATCAATGCAGAAGCGTCATTGATATTTCAATTTTGGAGTTCTTCTTCACATTCCCGAATAGCAAACGAGATCCAATTTTCAAGTTGGTTGAAGTGAGTTTCGTTTTTACATTTTTTCCAGTCCCTCCTTAAAATCTTTATAAGTGGGTTACTTTCAACTTTAAAAATATCTGTTTACCTGAACGCTGAAATGGTCTGTTATATCGGTTTGGTCAGCGTCACAGTAAAGTTTAAAATTGGCGAAGCAGAATTGTTTTAGAGACGTAGAATTTTTTCCTCGTCTTTTGAGTTAATGATTTTTCAGAGGAAAATCATAACTCTCCTTAAATTCTGTTAACCATGATGCCGTGAACGAACTGTTTAACAGATTGAAATTGAAGTCCCCGCAAACAACATGATATAAAATTTTTTTCCAGGTGGTTTGTCTAGATGTCAATTCATTGTTTCAATGAAACTATCTTTATTTGTATCAGGTGGTTTGCACACAATTGTGAATGCAAACTGAGGTGTAGTGTTAAGTACAAAAATGGTAAGCAATTGTGTAGCAATAACGATTTCACAATGTAATACCTCAAATTCGAGATTATATATAAGGTAGATACCAAAACCACCTCCTCGTTTTGTCCGATTACATAAAATAACTTCTTTACTAATAACCGGATAGTTATCTAATAGGAACAATTCGCATTGGTAAATTCGATAGTCCACATTTCAGTTAAAGCTAGCACCAAAGGGTCTTCTTTGCAGACCAGTTGACTAAATTTTTCGAAATTTTAGCTCAGTGATCTTATACTCTGCAACAGAAAAAAAGTAGACTTTTCCATCTATTTTAAGCCATCGCTCGCTAAACCATTGCAACAGTGATAAAGAAAAAGGGATGTCATTCAAGAAGTCAATAAAAATATAAAAAAACTATTGTACAATTTTAAAAAATTGCTTTGTTTTGACTAAACCATTAAAAAAATTCATCACAGTTTGGTTGTTGTGGAAATTGACGAAAAAAACTGTTTCCTTAGCTTCAATTGTGTCACCACGGATGTCGCAGTAACACAATTGTACTTAGTTCTGCAACTGTACTCAAAAGTATCTAAAAAGATTTTCGGCGAAAGTCACTGAAATACATCATAGCTCTTAAAGATGCCTTGTTGTCACTCTTGTTGTTCCGCGGAAGTTCCAAAACAAAACATTTACAAAAATAAAATTAAAAATTGACTTTTATTTTGCTTAAACAAAATAAAATACTCAACCAGTCCTATTTTTAAATTTTTTTAAAACCTAGTTTACCTAAGACAAAAAAGTTCAAGAAATATCCTGAGATTGCTCAACCGAGACGCTTCCATAAACGACAACACAAACATTGTTTCATAACTAGAACACAAATATTCGTTTGAGACTGTTAGAGTTTTTCTTCCATTTTTTGCTTCAGCTAGGAAGTTTGTGTTAATAATTTGCTTTTTTCTTCCGGAGACATTTTTCAAAATTTTAGGCTCGCAATCTGGCCTCGTCCATGCAATCATGAGTTCGCTTTCACTCTCGAGTCTTATTGATGTTTTGCCGAGCTTGCTTTTTGATATGATTTTTCAACTTATCGAAATCATTCAGATAGTCCACACGCACATTTTTTGTTTTATCGCCGCCAGATGTAAAGCCTAATACTTAAAGTTTGCAATTTCTTGACGTCACAATGAGTCCAAGCCTATCAGCTTTGGACTATAAACTTTGTTCTACAAGACCAATAGGCTCGTTGATATATGTATTTTTTTCATATTATGGGTTTTTTATACGTTTTAATTTGCGTCGATTTTTCTTAACCAATGCCTTTTTATGAAATTGAACGAAATAAATGATCACATTGGGCATTATTTCTGCTGGTAATGGTCTGAGTGAAGGGAAAATAAGATACGACACTAATCCACTCTCTGTTATGCATTAAATATCCAAATGTTTTTCAAAAAACTTTATGATCTCTGGCAATGTTTCGTTTTTACTGGCGTCGAAGGGAGGGTTCATGATTCGCACACTATTTTTTCGTGTATACGCTTCCTGATCGCGGAGTCTATTGTCAAGTTCTGATATATGAGTTATAAAATATGGGTTTGTAATTCGCAATATCTGGCAAAAATTTATTTTTGCGAGCCGAAAATTTAGAGAGAAAACAAAGAGTTCAAAAAACTGTCGAGCACAATATTTTTTAGTCACAGACATTTTTACCCAATGTCAAAATAGCCAAGGTCTTCCTTTGTCGTCGTTTAATAAAAGGAAAGTTTTTGAACGCACACATGGGGTACGGTGATTTGAAACACAATGAAGTTTTTCAACGAGCAACATAAACACTCGAATATTTTTGGTATAGACCAAGTCTGCTCACAGACTAGACGAGTTCCAAAGCATAGACGATCTACGCTTTGTCCCACAGTTGAGCAAAACAACTACGACATAGGCTAGCAAAATTAAAGAGTAATGAAACAACAGCGTATAAAAATAACACATTCGATCAAGAAGAAATACTTGAGTCTATTGAGAATACATATTAGAGAATACAAATTATTGAGAAGTAATTGAGTAATACAAAGCAGATGAAAACGAGCTAGCTACACTTTTTTTCAACTAAAAGTAAAATATGATGCAGTCAAATGTTAAAGGTCAGCTCTCTTAGGTCAGAGATAAGCCAAAAAGCAATTAAATCATAATGTAGACAAGGAGTGATAAGTTCAATAAACAAAATCAGCCATTAATCATTCAAAGTACAAAAACTTTATACTTGCTTTTGAGTTTTTTCTTTCAAACAAAGCGGCATTACCAAATATGCTCCGTTTGAACTATTATTTACATCATAGATATGTTATTGGCAGATCCAAAAAAGTTTCATCTAACTCTATATGAAGATAACACAATCAACAAACAACGTCCAAAAAAATCTGCACTCATTTGAGATTAAAACTATAAACTCTAATAAAATTAGACGGATCGATTGCGGCAGGAAAAATTAGAGAACTAAAAGAAATAGATGAGAAATCTTTTGGTTTGATAATTCGTTCCTTATCCTCCCCAAGAAAGACTTTATATAACCAGTTAGTGATGCTTGATACCTTAAATCTATAATTGATAGTTTAGCCAATTGAACCACTCATTGTCATTATAACCAAAATAACTGAAACCGTTTTCATGAGAAGTTATTTGTCACCCGGTAATTTTCAAATTTCATTAGTCTACAAATTTGTAAACTTCTAAAAATCGGAAGTTTACAAATTTTTATGTTAGCAGGTGGGCTATACACGTACCAAATAGGTTTTTAAGGGTTCAATCCCATTTCCATTAATTAAGCAAACAAAACTTTTTGCCTGTTTAACACAGGCTAAGATTAAGAAAGGAAAAGTTGCCCTACAGAAATAGGGATCCTTTCCATTTGTGCCCCTCCCCCTCCCCCCCCCCCCAAGTACCCCAGTACTTTATGCTCCCCCAGTTACAGAGCACGTGTTGTTACATATTAAACCATTATGAAAAAATATTGCACGTGGTTCTGGTGTATGTGAATATTATGCACCCACTAAGATGAGGGGTACAAACGGAAAATATCCGAAAGGACATCAGATATTGCCCAGAAAAACAGATCTTACAGCAGAACCTGATAAAACAACGTTTTTTTATCCTGAGGAAATCGACGCATTCCAGACAGATTAAATCTAAAGATAGAAGATCTTCAATAGGGATCTTTTCCGTTTGTTCCCCCCCCCAGCTTAGTGGGTGCATATTATTTGCAACCCCCAGAGGAACATGCAATATTTTTACATAATGATTTACTATGCAATGACACGTGCTCTGTAACTGGTGGGAGCATAACGTACTGGGGGGCACAAACGGAAAAGATCCTGCAATAGATTTGCGAAAAGACTATTTAAAAAAAACAAAGTCTGCACGGTCGAATGTCAGTTTCAGGATTGAAGGATTTTTATCAAGCACACATCATAAAATTTCAATTTCAAAATCTCTTTTTGTCAAACTTAGGATACTATAACCTCGAAACAAACGTTGTCACGATAATTTAAAAATGCATTTCCAAAAAAACAGTACGTTTCATTTATATGCGAACTTAAACAACTAGAGAAGAAGTTTTTTTTTCCTGATAGAAGACTTTAATATTTTCTCCAAGATTTTCTGGAATGGGGTTTTGGCTAAAATACAAATTTTCGATAAAGCTAAAGAAAAATTGCATAATTATGAGGAAAGATTTATTCATCACAATGTTGTGAGTTTTCCCTATATAGCTCCTCACATCTTTTTTTGTGGTCATAGACCTGCCCACATAACGCTCCAACTTTGTCTCATTGTTTTGTTAAGTATCAAGAAGCATTACACAGTCTTAAAAACTACTGTTTATATTTTTGCAAAGAAAAAGGTAACTTTTCGGGATATTCTCTAAAGAAGTAAGCCCCGACGGATGCTAAACGTTATTCCTGACGTCAAAATAATTCACGATAAATAAGTGATACGTTCAGTTTTGAATGTAAAAAAAAACGACAGCTACTCCGTTATAACTCAAGTAGGAAGCAAGAAAAGAAAGTACTTATTAAAAAAGATGAAGTTTACTATAACGCCGTTCTTCGAAATTGTAGATAACCTTATATCACTTTCTTATTTTCCACGACTGTTTATTATAAGGTTCACAATTGAACAAAATGAGAAATAAACTTCTGGGCGAACAGGTGAACCTGATAAAAATCACTACTCAGAAAAAAACTTTAACTACTATTTACACAGGAGGATGTAGTTATTGAGACTTGTTTGATTTTGTAGCATTCAACATTGAGTAAGAACTTATTGAGCAATTAAAATGAGCCAAGGTATATTACATATGAACAAAAATATCTAATGAAATTTTTCCACCATTTTTTCAAAGATATTAGACAATGATGACCAGAAAGTCAAAATTAAAACTAATAACTAAAGTTACAGATTATGCAAAACGTAGTTATCGACACTAGTATTACTGATGAATAACAAATCAAAGAAAAACGTAACACCGAAATAGTAGAATTGTTAAAAAAAGGACCAGAAATCAACATACAACCAAAATTTCGACACCGATGAAAACTGATAAAGAAAATGCTGATTGCTGTTATCGGAGAGTCATCATAATTTACTCGGTTATTCAAAAATTTTGTGAAGTCAGCTCGACTGACGTAAACATTTTTTTTTCTAAAACTCTCAAAATTCAAGGTCAAACACTCATATCCAATTATCCGAAATTGAACAAATATGTAATGAAAATTTTCTGAGTTGTTTCATTTGGCCGGGATATTTAAGCTGTCAAATAATTAAGTCAGCACAAAAAAATAAAAGAAGCAAATCGAGAACAATAGTGACAATTATAACTTATAGAACTTCATGCTATACATACAGATCAAAAAAGCACGCTAAGAACGATCAGCAAAGGTGAATTTTTTATTGTAATAGACAATTCTTTCTTGCTGTAATCTTAATAATTACAGCCAAAAGTTCATAGCAACAAATCTTTGTTGGTAACCATTTGTTCATTAGACAAGTTAAATGGCAGTTAAATGGCGGTGGACCAACGACAAAGTAGAAGTATGCGAGATTCATTTGCCTGTTTATCTCAGAATTTTTATGTGAAAATTTGGCTCTAAATATTCGAAGTAGACTAGTGAAATCCCGTTTCAAAAATACAGCAGTGATATATACACCCTACAAATTCTTATTTGTAATGAAATAACAAATAACACTATCGCTAACATTTGCACTACTACGATGGAATCCCTGAAAACAAATTCGAAGAACTTTAAGGCGCTTTCTGCTGCACTTATTTCATCAATAACATATGAATCAATGACATATGTATACACACTAAAACAGAGAAACTATTACAAATAGTCAACCAGCGAGAAACGATAAAGAAAGAATATATCTAAAACAAAAAGCGCTTAATAGAGTCAAACAAAAAACACGACAACGAGATCACAAAAGAATTTTTACCTGCGCAAGGTTCTTATATGTAATTGTTACCTTAATTTTACCGCAACAAAGGTTTCCCTTAACTGCGTTAAGGTAAATTTACCTGAACGTTTTTTAGTGTGTATTATAGTCAAGTTGGAAAAATATTGTGAACCATTTCACGGGGAAATTCCATTGCGAAACTATAAGAGTTAGACTTAGCACCCTATACAAAGCAATGAACCCTTCGCTCACTTGAGTAATGCGATTGCTTTTTCATCACACAAAACACCCTTTCTCTGATATTTCGTGTCCCATTTCGCAGAGGCTTCAATTTCAAACAGTTTTTGGCAATAAGTTTTGCATCCACAGAGCCTGCAGACCATTTTATCAATAGGAAAGACTGGCAATAGGAGTTTCCCTGGCAGTAATCTTGGCCAATATTTGGATAAAAACTTTTCATCAAAATCTAAATGCTCTGAACGAGATGAGCTCCGGAGGTACAAAATTTTGAAACCAAAATGCCTTGACTGTAGTAAGAAAGCGTTTTTTGAAATAGCAACGTGGTTGAATGCAGAAACTGTCAGAATTGGTATCACAAAAACTGTCGAAACATAAAAAAAGAGTCATCCCAAAATTTGGATTATGCTGCTTGGCAAAGATTCCATTGTAAAATTACACGATTTGATAACCAAATCAGGAAACTGATTTAAATATGTGTATATGACATTATTTGCACCGTAAAAGACGACCCCAATAGCTTGCTTGAACTTTGAATTCATTTGCGTAAATCGGAAAACGTGAGCCAGCTTCCTTGTTATAACTTTATACGTTGCCGAACAAAGAAAAGTCTGTAAATAATACCAAAAGCCGCTAGAAACAGGGACAATTATGAATTACCATACCTACGACCACTTCAGCATAAAAAATGTTGTGGAGGGTACTATCCATAGGCTTTCTTGAGCGACAAGCAACTGACATTTCTTTGTCGAAGCCCTAGAAATCAGCTGAAACGTTTAGTGGAAAAATCAATATCCTGAAATTTTGTCGTGGGGCCTTCTAAGTCATACAATAGGAAAAATCTTACGTGACTCTAAAAAGAGCGCAAAGCAACAGCGGAAAGCAAGTCAAAAGTCAAAATTCAGAAGATGAGCTTTTTCAGGTTCCTTCTTATTATAGCCCCACACCTTAGCGGTCAGATAACCTACACCCTAGCTCTTTTTAACATAAGGATGCTCTATTAATTTGTGGGTTGTCTATAATGAGATAGAGCCCACTTCTTCTACAATATAGAGGCCAATAATCTTTAGTCTAAAAGAAAGTAACAAACCTCAGACTGATCAACACAACAAGGAAACTCCAAACTTGTCTACCATCCTTAAAGTGTAGCATAAATTAGCATCTAAAATTGCAAGTAGTATACAAACTATTTTTTAGTTGTTTCAATTCTGTAATAACCAAGCTTGTGGTAAATCAAGCTAATAAAGTTGCTTTTTCAGCAGAGCTTTGGTGGAACGGTAGCATTCCTGGCCGCTGTTCTGGAGACAGTAGGTTCGGGTCCTCTAAGTTCTAATTCTTTAGCAGTATGAGTAGTCAGCTAATACCACAGTTGAACTGTCACAAATGCTAGAAACCACTGACGACAGAAACAGCGTGTAGTAACCCCTATGAACGTATGACAAGCGTGTAAAGTACAGAATACAGATACTATTCGGAAACTTCGAAATTAATAATACGAACAAAAACAGATTGTAAGCAAGAGTAAACCGGTTTTTAACAGAACAAAAAGAAAAGCGTCATACATTATGATGCCAATTAACGGATTTTTCATGAAGGTAAACCTGTTATTTGTTAGCCTAAGTAACAATAACCCATGCGGGTAAGAGTAACCATGAGAAAAGGCCAAACCGATTACAGAAAATGGTAAAAGTAAGCCGAAATAAATTAACTCATGATAGGATCAAAATCAACGACCATAATTAAAAAATCATAAATTCAGCTGCCTTTCCCATTAGAAATAAAACTTCTTCATATTTCCCTTTAACAACTCTTATTATAATTTTTATCTTTAAGGCTTCGATTAAACTCTGTATCATTCGCTGAATATTCCTAATTCGCAATTGAAATAAAGTTTTGACTTTGAAAATTTTCTTCAGCTTCCGCCGGATAAGTAACGTGCGTTAGGAAGCTCACAACAAAAACCGCATCTGCATAAAGTGCGCGGATACTATACTGGTGACAGAGATTTAAATTCAACTAAATATTTCAAAAACTTTTCAAATTTCAAATTTTCGGTAGAAGGACAAACAAGAAAAGCACTTTAATTAGAAAAAAAGGAAAAATACTCGGGAATAGAAATAAAATTTGAAAAGCAACAAGATTTGGGCTATCAAATTAGAATTCAAACCAGCTCTTCACTGATCTGGCATACGTTACTAGTTCCAATTTCCCACAAATATTAGATTCCCATCGAAGTGAAAATTTACTCGTGTGGGAGTTATCTATGAATCGTTGTGGAAAAAAACTTTAGTGTGGGGAAAGAGTAGAGCATATTAAGTGAGTAGAAATAACAAATTTACGCAGTTGTTGTTGTTGTTAATAGCTTATATTGCGCACCGCTCCGGTCGTTTAGTTAGTTTTGGCCGAAAAAATTATTGCGGTCCGAGTTGTCATTGTGACTTGATGAATACGAACAGCAAACCGAAAAAAAAACAAAAAAATAATTAAATCGCTAAATAGTTGTGCTTTAAACAATTACTAAACTAGTTTAAACTGGTCAGACATCAATAAATAACTAAAAAATATTATAAAATTAATACACACAGAATTGTTTTTTTTTAAAAAAAAATATAGCTAAAAAAAGAGATACAAAGTTATAAAAGAAATACAAGTTGAAGTTTAGTTGAAAGAAGTTAGAAAGAAACCTAGGTGGGACAGTCATCAACAACAAGACTGTACATTTAAATTTTTTTATAAAAAATAATTAATTGATAAAATTTTTTAACAATGAATATATTAATTATTATAGGTTTTCCAAAACAAATGGAAAGGACAGATTTTAGTGACGATGAATTCTCTAAAAATAGTTTTACTAGTCTTTTAAATGAAAAAAAATGTCTTAAAAAGGGTACAGTACAAGTAAGGGAACGTTAAAGTGGTAACGGCCTCGGTTTCAAGAATGCTATTTCCGGAGTCGTTAACCGGTTCAAACGACTTGGAGAGTTACGTGCCGCTTTTTGAGCTACTTGTGGAGTAACAAATGTGGAATAGACGAGATGGAGATCCAACTCACGAAGATGATTAACAGCAACACTATTTTGCACTTAGGCTACAAAAACCTGCCGTAGAATTCTATCGCAATTTAGCGCAAGCTAGAAGAGAAAACTATGATGAGTGCGCTTAAGCTATCACCATAGCGAAAACCGGTCATTTTTGTGGATGGCTAGCTTGCTGCGTACAGCAGCCAGGAAAAAAACTGACAGATTTTCTTGGGGATTTATAGCAGCTGGCTTTGAAGGCTTATCCAACGGAGTCGCGAGATCGATGAGATCATCTGGTTTTGAGAGAATTCCTTGAACAAAATAACCATAGTCAGGTGAGGTTAGATCACAGGAGGCAAATCGGTGACAAAAAAATGAAACTCGAAACAGTTTTCGAACGAGAGTTGAATTTGGAAGCTCTTACGAGAATATAAGAGTAAGAGCAAAAACCAAAAGTTGCGGTTATTAGACGGAATGAAACGAGGGAATGAAACGGAATTAGTAGAGGCCCTCATCAAGCGAGTAAAGCAATTCTCAGTAGCTGACAGACAACGTGAAAACCGTCGGAATTAATCGAGGGAACGAATCAGTTCTCGTTAATGGTGGGGTGACGACAGACGTGATAGAAGACAGCAACAAGGTTGTGGGTTCAGCGATAGGCGGCTTAATAAAATGCGAAGACCTAGCATCAGAGGCAGATCTTTCGGACAAGATGAACAAGTGTTCAACTTGTAGCGATAGTTTATTTCACTCAACACTACAGAAACTATCTTCAGGGACAAAAGATTTGAGTTGTTACCTACAATGTGGGCCCTCACGTGGCTATACAGTTTTAAGGAACCAGGTGGACTACTGGCCAGATGGATAGCAAAACTCGGACAGTTTAATTTTGTCTGTAGAGAGTCCACAGGCTGCAGAAGAAGTGAAACTTTGCCAACAAATGAACCAAGTAAACAGGAATGACAAAAATATCTGGTCCATTGGACTAAGGAAATCTGTGGAGCAACTAGTTGAACATCAGATAAAAGCAGCCAAACTTATTATACTGAGAAAATCGATTTAGAGTGGGAATCGCCTTCAAGGGAAAAACGTGGCATGGCATTTTGGAGACTTTAAACTGATTTCAGAAATTTGCATGTAGAAATTGATTCAATTGAGAGAAACAAACGTATTGACGAATTTAACAACCCATCACAAAATGTTATTGAAAGTTGACTTTTAGATGAAACTCTACTTTTCCTTCATAAAAATTGCGGAGATTTTGGTATGGCTAAGACATTTGATTGGTTTCGAGAACGATTATACATGACCGGAATGAGAAAAGATGTTCACAAGTGGGTCAAAATAACTCGCCACGCCAGTAACATACACAACCTGACAATTGGAAATCAGGTTACCCGCTTTGAAAAATTACCTTGGACATTATGTGACCTATAACCTAGTCAAGTGGAAACTAAAACAATCTGTTTTAGATCATTTTACAAAATGGCATGAAGCAACTCCAATGAGCAACCAAGAAGATTCAACGATAACTAAGGCCGTTGTAATTATATGGGTCTCAAGATTCGGTTGTCCAGCAAATATTCCCAGTAACAAGGGCAGTAACTTTCTGATTATGTTTTCAAGAACATGTGCAAAGTGCTGGAGTTAACAGGACATCAACAACAGCTTATCATTGCCAAGGAAAAGCAATTATAGAGCGTAATAGCATTACAAATGAGAAGAGCCTTGGAAAGTATGTGGGTGAATATCAAAGCACCTGCAGCGATTAGCTTCCGCTAGTAATGATGGCATACAGATCATCATTTCACTCTGTGACCAAGTACAGCATTTTACCTTCTTTTTGGAAAATCATGCGCTCTGCCAATTGAGTGCATGTATCAAACAATACAAACCAAAACCTACCCGTTTTTGAGTGATTATGTTAGTTGCTTGAATGAGGAACTACAATTTTGCCATGAATTGATCCTATCGAATACAAGAATTTTGTGGAAATTGAAGTAGTCAATCCGATATCAAAAGACACAGAAAAAGGAGAATTCAGTCTTAAAGGTTAAAGGTTTTTTTACAATCCTTAGAGATAATGGGTTATGACTTTGAGAACACTCTACAGACGCAAAAACAGGCCATGTCTGAGTGCACCAAATGTGAAATTTCACAAATCAAGGAGGAGCAGGTATTCCAAGAAGGACTAATCTACTCTGAGAACAGCAAGAGTAAATTAAAATACTACATGTACAGAGCCGCATATACTGTAACTGCGCTGAAAAAGAGTTGTTGGTATGACAATGCCACAAACGTCCACAAGAAAACACAAAAAATTGCAACGTTTTGTCTATTAAAAATTAGTCAGCTAAAATTTATTGCAGGGACACAAAGTGTTGTTACCGGGACTTGTTGACTTTAAATTCAGCGCTCCTAAAAATTCCTAATGGGATGGTTGATGGCGAAAGAGACTCACATTTTGTTCCAGAAAGTGTCAAAAACATTCATGAAAGGCGGTGATGAGAAAGGAGTGAACTATCTCTAACCTGTGGACTGGATCAATCGGGTAAAAAAACCAAAAGGTAACATCATAATAATCGCTGAAATCTTCCTAGGAACCTTGTTCATTGAGACTAGGGAAGCAACTAAGAAAATTTGTTGATTTTTTAAAGATTCTCAGAAACAAGAGCAAACCTTGTTATACCAAGGAGACAAATTTGAATTGGATTCAGCAGAATAAGTGTTTGACCAAAATAGAAAACCGAATATATTTACGATAGTTATATTTTCAAACTCGACAAGAGCAAAGATAGTCAACGATAGAAACAATAGGTATTTGGCCAGCAAGTTAGACAGAAAAACTGATTTAGTAGTAGAAAATTTTCAACTTCTTGAATCAAAGCAGAGAAAATTACATTATACAAATGAAACCATGAGGTTCACGGAACGTAAACATAGTTTAACTAGTCTTTTAAAAGAAAAAAAATGTCTTAAAAAGGGTACAGTACAAGTAAGGGAACGTTAAAGTGGTAACGGCCTCGGTTTCAAGAATGCTATTTCCGGAGTCGTTAACCGGTTCAAACGACTTGGAGAGTTAAGTGCCGCTTTTTGAGCTACTTGTGGAGTAACAACTGCGGAATAGACGAGATGGAGATCCAGCTCACCAAGATGATTAACAGCAACACTATTTTGCACTTAGGCTACAAAAAACTGCCGTAGAATTCTATCGCAATTTAGCGCAAGCTAGAAGAGAAAACTATGATGAGTTCGCTTAAGCTATCACCATAGCGAAAACCGGTCGTTTTTGTGGATGGCTAGCTTGCTGCGTACAGCAGCCAGGAAAAGAAACTGACAGATTTTCTTGGGGATTTATAGCAGCTGGCTTTGAAGGCTTATCCAACGGAGTCGCGAGATCGATGAGATCATCTGGTTTTGAGAGAATTCCTTGAACAAAATAACCATAGTCAGGTGAGGTTAGATCACAGGAGGCAAATCGGTGACAAAAAAATGAAACTCGAAACAGTTTTCGAACGAGAGTTGAATTTGGAAGCTCTTACGAGAATATAAGAGTAAGAGCAAAAACCAAAAGTTGCGGTTATTAGACGGAATGAAACGAGGGAATGAAACGGAATTAGTAGAGGCCCTCATCAAGCGAGTAAAGCAATTCTCAGTAGCTGACAGACAACGTGAAAACCGTCGGAATTAATCGAGGGAACGAATCAGTTCTCGTTAATGGTGGGGTGACGACAGACGTGATAGAAGACAGCAACAAGGTTGTGGGTTCAGCGATAGGCGGCTTAATAAAATGCGAAGACCTAGCATCAGAGGCAGATCTTTCGGACAAGATGAACAAGTGTTCAACTTGTAGCGATAGTTTATTTCACTCAACACTACAGAAACTATCTTCAGGGACAAAAGATTTGAGTTGTTACCTACAATGTGGACCCTCACGTGGCTATACAGTTTTGAGGAACATGACGGATTACTGGCCAGATGGATAGAAAAACTTGGACAGTTTGATTTTGAAATCAAACACGAATCTGGAAAGAAGATTTCTATTGCAGGTTGTCTGTAGAGAGTCCCACAGGCTGAAGAAGAAGTGAAACTTTGCCCACAAATGAACCAAGTAAACAGGAATGACAAAAATATCTGGTCCATCGGACTAAGGAAATCTGTGGAACAACTAGTTGAACATCAGAAAAATGCAGCCAAAATTATAATACTAAAAAAATCGATTAAGAGTGGGAATCGCCTTCAAGGGAAAAACATGGCATGGCCTTTTGGAGACTTTAAACTGATTTCAGAAATTTGCATGTAGAAATTGATTCAATTGAGAGAAACAAACGTATTGACGAATTTAACAACCCATCACAAAAGGTTATTGAAAGTTGATTTTTAGATGAAATTCTACTTTTCCTTCATAACAATTGCGGAGATTTTGGTATGGCTAAGACATTTGACCGGTTTCGAGAACCATTCTATATGACCGGAATGAGAAAAGAAGTTCACAAGTGGGTTTAAATAACCCGCCACGCCAGTAACATACACAACCTGACAACCTGGAAATCAGGTCACCCGCGTTGGAAAATTGCCTTGGACATTATGTGACCTATACCCTAGTCAAGTGGAAACTAATACAATCTGTTTTGGATCATTTTACAAAATGACTTGAAGCAACTCCCATGAGCAACCAAGAAGCTTCAACGATAGCTAAGGCCGTTGTAAACATATGGCTCTCAAGATTCGGTTGTCCCGTAAGTATTCCCAGTGACAAGGGCAGTAACTTTTGATTATCTTTTCAAGAGTTATCTTTTCTGATTATCTTTTCATGTATAAAGTGCTGGAGTTAACAGGACATCAACAACAGCTTATCATCGCCAAGGAAACGCATTTATAGAGCGTACTAGCATTATAAAAGAGGAGAGTCTTGCAAAATATGTGGGTGAATATCAAAGCACCTGCAGCGATTAGCTTTTGCTAGTAATGATGGTGTACAGATCATCATTTCACTCTGTGACCAAGTACACCATTGTTTACCGTCTTTTGGAAAATCATGCGCTCTGCCAATTGAGTACATGTATCAAACAATACAAACCAAAACTTACCCGATTTTGAGTGATTATGTTAGTTGCTTGAATGAGGAACTACAATTGTGCCATGATTTGGTACGGGCAAGTATGAACGTGAACCATGAAAGACAAAACACCTACTCTGACCGTAGCGCATTTGGACCACAATATTAAATGTGATTTAGTAATCGTGTTCAACCTCACCATAAAAACGGACCAGACAAATAACTTAAAACCTTCCATAGGGGACAACAATTCATAGGTGAAGTAATCAGCGATATTAGTTTGGTTATTGCAGATGTGAAAACAAGAACAAAAGATCCACTACAATTGACTCAGACGTTTTGACAGTCGAAGTGCTATCACTGATACAAAAAAAACTAACAAGACAGGTAGTGAACCAAGAATACCTCCAATTGATCTTATCGAATACAAGAATTTTGTGGAAATTGAAGTAGTCAATCCGATATCAAAAGATACAGAAAAAGGAGACTTCAATCTTAAAGGTAATAATAGTCAATTTTCACCTAGTACTGAAAATCACAATGAGACAGTCAAGGGTACTGAAAATCACAATGAAACCCCAAGTGGTGGGAGTAAAAGGGAATCAATAACAACAAACAAAAATAACAAGAGAAGAAGAGCAAAAATACCTGAGCCAAAAGTAGGAATCAAAAGAAGTGAAGGCGAAGAATATCTAGACAGAAGCACCATTTAAAATTCGTAGATTGTTAGCGAATGCTGATATCAAACAAAAATTGTGTGGGGAATAAGAAAGCACGGAAATTGAAAGACCTTTTTTTTGAAAATAAAGATTCAGAGGAAAATTTTGACAATGACGTATTTTTTTAAACATGTGATAAAATGAAAGGCAGATGATGTGGAACTCACATTGAAACGTGCAGCTGAAATGGAAACTTCTCCAATTGGTTAGCATATTATGTTTTTTACAATCCTTAGAGATTATGGGTTATGACTTTGAGAACATTCTACAGACGCAAAAACAGGCCATGTCTGAGTGCACCAAATGTGAAACTTCACAAATCAAGGAGGAGCAGGTATCCCAAGGAGGACTAATCTACTCTGAGAACAGCAAGAGTAGATTAAAATACTACATGTACAGAGCCGCATATACTGTAACTGCGCTGAAAAAGAGTGGTTGGTATGACAATGCCACAAACGTCCACAAGAAAACACAAAAAATTGCAACGTTTTATCTATTAAAAATTAGTCGGCTAAAATTTATTGCAGGGACACAAAGTGTTGTTACCGGGACTTGTTGACTTTAAATTCAGCGCTCCTAAAAATTCCTAATGGGATGGTTGATGGCGAAAGAGACTCACATTTTGTTCCAGAAAGTGTCAAAAACGTTCATGAAAGGCGGCGATGAGACAGGAGTGAACTATGTCTACCCTGTGGACTGGATCAATATGGTAAGAAAAAACGAAAAAGTTACAATTTTCAACTTCTTGAATCAAAGCGCAGAAACTTATATTACACAAATGAAACCATGAGGTTCAAGGAACGTAATTTTTCATCAACAGATATATTTGACACAGATCTCAGAGAAACAACGCTAGTTAAACTCTTTGTGTGTGTTTTTTAATGTATTTTTGAAAATTTGAAAGAAATAGAGCTAATAATTTGTCACGTAGAAAAACTGCCAAGAGCTATGATTATATGTACATCAATAAATGGAAACTCATACCAAGTTTTGTTAAATCAACAAAAACGCTCCGGGATTGAGCGGAAAGAGTGCGAGGAGTACTTTATGAACATAAGTGCGCGAAAGTTGTCCATGTCATAGAAAATTCGTTTTGATAAGCCCAATGACTTGCCCAATCATAAAGGTAACGTCAATTGGTCAAGTACTGCACACAAAAAAGTGTTTTTCAATGAGGATGACCCTGAACGTAGCAAGACAGCCCAATGGTTAAAGCAGTCGGTAAAAACGATAACAGTAAGAGAGGTTTTCCTGGGAATAGATGGCTGTCAATCCATATGCTACGCAGTGGTACCAATCCTGTACATGCACTACAACCCATAAGTCTAATAAGGGAATTAGGTATTTTCATCATCTCAAACAACGTTCTAGGGAGCAAAATTTGACATGAAAAAGGACCACCGTTGAACTGTGTGACGGTGACACAGACAATATCGTAGATAGAGCTCCAGTGTGATTGAGCCAAGTGATCTGCATGAGAAATTGAAGGGCAGCAGAGAAAGATAAAGAACAGCGAAATGCTGGTAATCGCTTGGGCTCAGCTCGAAGAGGAGCTTAGGCAATTAAAACTAGAATTCCAAAATTGATTGAGCAACTTCTAGAGATAATAAAGTTAAAAGTAAACAACAGGTATCGGCGGGAGTCCTGCAAGAGGCAGGTCAAAATGTCGAACAGGGAGTTGCATGAGGCTAAAAAATAAGCAGAAAGCAAAACAATGAACTGTGTCGCTCTGGATGATGAGCGGGAGTGTTTATTTCGAGAGCTGCAGAATGCCAAGAAAGATATCTGAAAACTTAGAAGTAGGGTAAAAAAGGAATAGAAGTCAAGAAATGTTATCCAGGCTGGAAACAATAAATGCATAGAGCCCATTTATTTGCCCCACACTCTATGTGAGCTTTTGTTCCTACCTCAGGGGGCAACAACCATCACAAACACTTCAAAACATTATCGTTGCTGTGTCGACCGACAAGGGTGGTCGAGGGGACCTCTTCGAGATTATTTTTCAGGCTAATAATTTTTTTGAGGACGAGAAAGCTCGGAGTATTTATTGAAAATAAGGAATAAAAAAAGAAGATGACTACTTGAATTCAAATATGGACCCATAAAAGAGCTTCTGAATTAGTGGAACACTCGCTTTTTTAAAGAGGGGGCAGTGTAGTAACCCCTAGGTTTAGAACGTATGACATGCTTGTAAATTACCAAACAACAGACACCATTCGAAGAATTCAAAATTTAAAATAGCAACAGAAACAGATTTTCATCAAGAGTAAACGGAATTTTAACAGAACAAAACGAAAAGCATCGTAAATTATGATCAGAATCATCTCGGATTTTGACCTTGACTGGGTACGTCAAGGAATGTTTGTTCTTGACGGATTCGTCATGCAGGTATACTTGTCATCTGTTAGTTTAACAAACAGGGACTCTTGCGGCTAAGAATAACCATAAGAAAATCCCAAACCGATTAGAGGAAAAGATAAAAATAACACAAGATAAATTAACCATTGATATGGCCACAACCAACACCGCAAATTAAAACCTCGACTCATAAATTCGGCTGTCTATCTCTTAAGCAATAAAACTTCTTCTTATTCGCCTCTGTAACAACTCTTTTGAATTTACTTTTTAAAACTTACTTTGATTTAACTCTGTAACATTCGCTGAAATTTCCCAGTTGGCAGTTTATATAATTTCTTTGACTTTGAGCATTTTCTTCAGATTATACCCAAGAAGTAAGGTGCTTTAGAACCACCCCAACCAATAACCGTATCAGCAGAGTGCACAGATACTATAATTCGGGCAAGCTTCCGGACATAACCACGCGGAAGGCATAGTATCGATAAATAGATTCAACTATAGGTCTGCATGTAAGCGAATTTTATGGCATTTCGAGCGTGTTGATGACTCTATAAGCACCATTTTTATTTAGCAATTGCTGAAATTTGTGTCAACAATAGTCATAACGCTTTTTTCGAAATTTGTTTTTTAGGGAATGCAAACCTTGAAATCTTCTAAACCCCAACCGAAATGGTAGAAAGTCACAGAAAGTCACAGAAAGACAAGATAATTAACAAAAACTTAAGACCTCAATTAAAACGAAATTTTAGAAAATTTTTTTTTCAGCACAAATAAACATGTGAATATGCATCTGCTACATCAAGTCGAAAATGTATTTTTACTCAGATGTAAATGTTTTGTAGATACGCTTGTAGATATGAAAAAATTCGTTTTAAATTTCCTTGAATGATTAATTTTAGTGATTTGCAATTTATTTTCTGGCTTTCATTTTAGCATTTTGTATTGTTTATAACCTGACGATGAACTCAGGGTTAGAAAACGTTCATAAGAAATTTTAAATTGAAAATCCTTTTTTAAATCAAAATTTAAGACCTCAGTTAAAACGAAGTTTTAGAAAATTTTTTTTTCAGCAAAAATAATTTTCTAGGAAGCTAACTTTAATATTTTGTTTTATAATTGAATTGAAACCATTTCAATTGTAAATATAAGAACTTTAAGTTGCATTTTACTTGATGCTGCTAGATGTTGTGAAAACGTTTATAAAGAAAATTTTAATTGACGTGGTTCTTCAACTACCAATCTGCCAAAAACGTGGTTCTTTAACTAATCTGCCACTATTCTTTAATCTACTAGTCCGCCAACTAATCTGACTTCATTGAACTTATCTCGGACCGGATGTTTTTGGCGATACATCCAATCCTAAATCTACTTTCAGTCTTATTATAATGCGTCCAGGTATGGCAATATTTTTTGAGATCAGTCTAGTCCTGAGGCAGAATCCTGAAGTTTTGGACTTTTTGTCTCTCTTTCGATGAATATGAAGTTTCAATTTTTGCAGGTTCTCCTAAGCAATAAAATTTCATCTTATTCGCCTCTGTAACAACTATTTTGAATTTACCTTCTTAAACTTACTTTGATTTAACTCTGTAACATTCGCTGAATATTCCCAGTTGGCAGTTTAAATAAATTCTTTGACTTTGAGCATTTTCTTCAGATAACACCCGAGAAGTAAAGTGGCTTAGAACCACCCCAACCAAAAACCGTATCAGTATAGTGCACAGATACTATATTTCGGGCAATCTTCCGGACAATAACCACGCGGAAGGCATAGTATCGAAAAATAGATTCACCTGTAGGTCTACATGTAAACGAATTTTGTGGCATCGCGAGCGCGCTGATGACTCGAGAAGCACCATTTTTATATAGCACAACGGAAGCAATTGCTGAAATATGTGTCAACAGTAGTCATAACGCTTTATTCGAAATTTGTGTTTTAGGGAATGCAAACATTGAAATCTTCTATACCCCAACCGAAATGGTAGAAAGTCACAGAAAGTTAAGAGTGAAATGGTAAAAATTAACAGAAAGTTTTCAACTAAAGTTGCTAAGGTCGGAAATTTCAACAGCAGCTGACACGCATCGTAAATGTGACCAAAAGCGAGCTGCTAGTCGAAAAGTTCTCCTTAAGAATTTAGATAACCACCTATTGCCCTCCGTAATTTTTGTTTTGCCCAACCGAGTTCGCAACCATGTAGTTAATTCTGAATGAAGACTGCAGGGAAGACTTGCCAAAATTTCTGAAAGGCAAGACAAGCCGCTAAGAGCATCTAATGAGAAGACTGTAGCGGTTCTAGATAATATCATTTTGCCGGGATTCGTCAGGGACTTGCTGGCTTTTGGTCCAAAGCATCCAATGAGGGACAAACTTAAAGAGTTGCATTTCTTGGCGGACATAGACAGTTTGATAAGAAAACTGCGTGAGAACAATGTACCAGGTGAAAAACTGTTTGAAATTGAGGCGGCAGCAAAATGGTACTCAAAAAACATCAGAGAAACACCTTTAGATAGAGCATTAGCAAAAGTGCAAAAGTATCTGCGTGACAACGCCCTGATTGCTGTTTCTTTTGATAAGGGAGTAGGGTTTTGTGTTTTGAAAAAAAGCACGTACGCAGAAAAACTGGAAAATGTTTTAGATTGCGAACAGTTCAGAAAACTTGAAAAGAGTTGTGATAATATCGTAATGAAAAATGAAAAAGAACTAAACAAAGAGTTTTTGGATATGAGGAAAAAGGGAAGATACCGGTTAAGGTTTACGAAGCTTTAAGGTCCACTGGAGGGCAACCGGCAAGGTTGTATGGATTAACTAAAAGACACAAAAATGAAACCCCTCTGAGACCTGTTCTCTTTATCCCGGGAAGTTGTTACCCGAAACTTAACAAGTTTCTAACACCCTTTTTCCGAAAAATTGAAGGAGCAAACATAGAAACTAACATCAGTGACGCACGAAAGACTCTAGAGCAATTTAAATGTTGGCAGTTTAAATAAATTCCCAGTTGGCAGTTTAAATAAATTCTTTGACTTTGAGCATTTTCTTCAGATAACATCCGAAAAGTAAAGTGGTTTAGAACCACCCCAACCAAAAAACGTATCAGTTTAGTGCAGAGATACTATATTTCGGGCAAACTTCCGTACATAACCACGCGGAAGCCATAGCATTGAAAAAAAGATTCACCTGTAGGTCTGCATGTAAGCGAATTTTGTGGCATCTCGAGCGTGCTGATGACTTGAGAAGCAACATTTTTATATCGCACAACGGAAGCAATTGCTGAAATATGTGTCAGCAGTAGTCATAACGCTTTATTCAAAAATTGTATTTTAAGGAATGCAAACATTGAAGTCTTCTAAACCCCAACCGAAATGGTAGAAAGTCGCAGAAAAGTTAAGAGTGAAATGGTAAGAATTAACAGAAAAATGTCAACTAAAATTGCTGAGTTCGGAAATTTCCACAGCAGCTGACACGCATCGTAAATGTGACCAAAAGCGAGCTGCTAGTCGAAAAGTTCTCCTTAAGAACTTAGATAACCAACTATTGCCCTCCTTTTTTTGTTTTGCCCAACCGAGTTCGCAACCATGTAGTTAATTCTGAACAAAGACTGCAGGGAAAACTTGCCAAACTTTCTGAAAGGCAAGACAAGCCGCTAAGAGCATCTAATGAGAAGACTGTAGCGGTTCTAGATGATATCATTTTGCCGGGATTCGTCATGGACTTGCTCGCTTTTGGTCCAAAGCATCCAATAAGGGACAAGTTTAAAGAGTTGCAATTCTTGGCGGACATAGACAGTTTGATAAGAAATCTGCGTGAGAACAATGTACCAGGTTCTCTCTATCCCGAGAAGTTGTTACCATAAACTTAACAAGTTTCTAACACCCTTTTTCCAAAAGATTGAAGGAGCAAACATAGAAACTAACACCAATGACGCACGAAAGACTCTAGAGCAATTAAAACTTGAAAAAGACGAACAAATCCTATCATTAGATGTAAAAAGTTTAACACCAATGTTCCCGTAAAGGAAGCCATTAACAATGCCCGTCGATCGATTTATGCTAGGGACGATAAACCAGATATACCTAGAACAACAATGAAACGTCTGCTTGAATTAGCCGTCACCAACGTCCATTTCAAATGCATTGAAATTTGGTACTGGCAGAAAGACGGGTTGGCAGTGGGTGCGTCCTTGGCGGTGGTTTTGGCAAATCTCTGGATGAAATCGTGGGAGCCACAACTGAAATTACAGACACCTAAAAGTAAAACCAACACATAATCTAGCACTTATCGCAATTGCGAACACCGTGTGGCAACACGTTCCGGGGGTGTTGAGTGTGAAGTTTGTAATAGATGGTTCCACGCAAAATGTCAGCAAATCAGTAGCACAGAATATGATAGCATGGAAAACCAGATCTGGATGTGCTCAATCTGTCGTAAAAATGATCAGACTGACATTAACCATTCGTCCGAAACTAAAGTTTTCCTAAAATTTGTCGACGATATTGTGAGAACAGTTAGAGGTGACACAAAAGAGCTGTTAGATGCCGTCAATAATCTCCATCCAAATCTCCAATTTACATTAGAAACAACAGATGATAAAAACAGTTTGCTATTTCTGGACATATCAATTCACGTACAACCGGAGGGGAACATTTTTTGCACATGGTATCAAAAACCATCAGATACTGGAACAATTCTGAACTATCGTAGCCGTTCACCCCTACAACATAAGAAAAGCATAATACAGGGAACAATACACCGCCTGTTCTGAGCCACCAGCAATTGGGAAGCGTTCCATGAAGCATTGACAAAAAATGACGAAATTTGGGAACGTAATCAATATCCTAGGCATTGGGTAGGGAATATCGTCAAGGATACAACTAACCAGCTGCGAATGAACGAAAAAAGAAAAGGACATATATATAACGCGGGTGTAGCCGTGAAACAACAGGAGAATAGTGAGAAACAACAATTTGTATTGCAGTACAGAGGCAACATCTCTAATGAATTTTTAAAGAAGTTGAACAAAATTCATCCTGTACAGACGATTTTCACCATTCAGAAATTTAGGAGCTGTTAACCTAGCCTCAAGTCTAGCTTTGATAAGGATCTCAAATCCCACGTGGTTTATGAACTCACTTGTAATGGATGCAAATCCATCTATGTAGGGCAGAAATGCCGACACATTACCACAAGGGTTGCAGAGCATGCCAAGGCGGACTCTGCGTTGGGAGTACATGCAATTGAGTGCAACGGTGATATACAGCTTTCCAGTGGAAGACATTAAACCAATGCAGCAACCAATCTAAGTTAATGACACTAGAGGCGCTCTATATAAAAACATTGAAACCAACCATCAGCACGCGCGACGAATACCGAACACGAGAATTGACACTGAATGCTTAGTTTGGAGATAAAAAACCAACTTGAAAGACACATTAAGAAACGAAAATTTCAACTTTATAATTGAACAAAACCAAAGTAATATTAAAGCAATATATGTAGGTTTTTTAATAAAAAACATGTGAATATGCATGTGCTACATCAAGTCGAAAATGTATTTTTACTCAGATGTAAATGTTTTGTAGATACGCTTGTAGATATGAAAAAATTCGTTTTAAATTTCCTTGAATGATTAATTTTAGTGATTTGCATTTTATTTTCTGGCTTTCATTTTAGCATTTTGTATTGTTTATAACCTGACGATGAACTCAGGGTTAGAAAACGTTCATAAGAAATTTTAAATTGAAAATCCTTTTTTAAATCAAAATTTAAGACCTCAATTAAAACGAAGTTTTAGAAAATTTTTTTTCAGCAAAAATAATTTTCTAGGAAACTAACTTTAATATTTTGTTTTATAATTGAATTGAAATCATTTCAATTGTAAATATACGAACTTTAAGTTGCATTTTACTTGATGCTGCTAGATGTAGTGAAAACGTTTATAAATAAAATTTTAATTGACGTGGTTTTTCAACTACCAATCTGCCAAAAACGTGGTTCTTTAACAAATCTGCCACTACTCTTTAATCTACTAATCCTCCAACTAATCTGACTTCGTTGAACTTATCTCGAACTGGATGTTTTTGGGCGATACATCCAATCCTAAATCTACTTTCAGTCTTATTACAATGCATCTACTTATGGCAATATTTTTTGAGTTCAGTCTAGTCCTGAGGCAGAATCCTGAAGTTTTGGACTCTTTGTCTCTCTTTCGATGAATATGAAGTTTCAATTTTTGCATGCTCTCTTAAGCAATAAAATTTAATCTTATTCGCCTCTGTAACAACTCTTATGAATTTACCTTTTAAAACTTACTTGGATTTAACTCTGTAACATTCGCTGAATATTCCCAGTTGGCAGTTTAAATAAATTCTTTGACTTTGAGCATTTTCTTCAGATAACATCCGAGAAGTAAAGTGGTTTAGAACCACCCCAACCAAAAACCGTATCAGTATAGTGCACAGATACTATATTTCGTGCAAGCTTCCGGACATAACCACGCGGAAGGCATAGTATAGAAAAATAGATTCAACTATAGATCTGCATGTAAGCGAAAATTATGGCATCTCGAGCGTGGTGATGACTCGATAAGCACCATTTTTATTTAGCAATTGCTGAAATTTGTGTCAACAAAAGTCATAACGCTTTTTTCGAAATTTGTTTTTTAGGGAATGCAAACATTGAAATCTTCTAAACCCCAACCGAAATGGTAGAAAGTTCGATAAGAAATCTGCGTGAGAACAATGTACCAGGTTCTCTCTATCCCGAGAAGTTGTTACCATAAACTTAACAAGTTTCTAACACCCTTTTTCCAAAAGATTGAAGGAGCAAACATAAAAACTAACACCAATGACGCACGAAAGACTCTAGAGCAATTAAAACATGAAAAAGACGAACAAATCCTATCATTAGATGTAAAATGTTTAACGCCAATGTTCCCGTAAAGGAAGCCATTAACATTGCCCTGCGATCGCTTTATGCTAGGGACGATAAACCAGATATACCTAGAACAACAATGAAACGTCTGCTTGAATTAGCCGTCACCAACGTCCATTTCAAATGCATTGAAAGTTGGTACTGGCAGAAAGACGGGTTGGCAGTGGGTGCGTCCTTGGCGGTGGTTTTGGCAAATCTCTGGATGAAATCGTGGGAGCCACAACTCAAATTACAGACACCTAAAAGTAAAACCAACACATAATCTAGCACTTATCGCAATTGCGAACACCGTGTGGCAACACGTTCCGGGGGTGTTGAGTGTGAAGTTTGTAATAGATGGTTCCACGCAAAATGTCAGCAAATCAGTAGCACAGAATATGATAGCATGGAAAACCAGATCTGGATGTGCTCAATCTGTCGTAAAAATGATCAGACTGACATTAACCATTCGTCCGAAACTAAAGTTTTCCTAAAATTTGTCGACGATATTGTGAGAACAGTTAGAGGTGACACAAAAGAGCTGTTAGATGCCGTCAATAATCTCCATCCAAATCTCCAATTTACATTAGAAACAACAGATGATAAAAACAGTTTGCTATTTCTGGACATATCAATTCACGTACAACCGGAGGGGAACATTTTTTGCACATGGTATCAAAAACCATCAGATACTGGAACAATTCTGAACTATCGTAGCCGTTCACCCCTACAACATAAGAAAAACATAATACAGGGAACAATACACCGCCTGTTCTGAGCCACCAGCAATTGGGAAGCGTTCCATGAAGCATTGACAAAAAATGACGAAATTTGGGAACGTAATCAATATCGTAGGCATTGGGTAGGGAATATCGTCAAGGATACAATTAACCAGCTGCGAATGAACGAAAAAAGAAAAGGACATATATATAACGCGGGTGTAGCCGTAAAACAACAGGAAAATAATGAGAAACAACAATTTGTATTGCAGTACAGAGGCAACATCTCTAATGAATTTTTAAAGAAGTTGAACAAAATTCATCCTGTACAGACGATTTTCACCACTCAGAAACTTAGGAGCTGTTAACCTAGCCTCAATTCTAGCTTTGATAAGGATCTCAAATCCCACGTGGTTTATGAACTCACTTGTAATGGATGCAAATCCATCTATGTAGGGCAGACATGCCGACACATTACCACAAGGGTTGCAGAGCATGCCAAGGCGGACTCACCGTTGGGAGTACATGCAATTGAGTGCAACGGTGATAAACAGTTTTCCAGTGGAAGATATTAAACCAATGCAGCAACCAATCTAAGTTAATGACACTAGAGGCGCTCTATATAAGAACATTGAAACCAACCATCAACACGCGCGACGAATACCGAACACGAGAATTGACACTGAAAGCTTAGTTTGGAGATAAAAAACCAACTTGAAAGACACATTAAGAAACGAAAATTTCAACTTTATAATTGAACAAAACCAAAGTAATATTAAAGCAATATATGTAGGTTTTTTTAATAATAAACATGTGAATATGCATCTGCTACATCAAGTCGAAAATGTATTTTTAATCAGATGTAAATGTTTTGTAGATACGCTTGTAGATATGAAAAAATTCGTTTTAAATTTCCTTGAATGATTAATTTTAGTGATTTGCATTTTATTTTCTGGCTTTTCATTTTAGCATTTTGTTTTGTTTATAACCTGACGATGAACTCAGGGTCAGAAAACGTTCATAAGAAATTTTAAATTGAAAACCCTTTTTTAAATCAAAATTCAAGACCTCAATTAAAACGAAGTTTTAGAAATTTTTTTTTCAGCAAAAACAATTTTCTAGGAAACTAACTTTATTATTTTGTTTTATAATTGAATTGAAATCATTTCAATTGTAAATATACGAACTTTAAGTTGCATTTTACTTGATGCTGCTAGATGTAGTGAAAACGTTTATAAATAAAATTTTAATTGACGTGATTTTTCAGCTACCAATCTGCCAAAAACGTGGTTCTTTAACTGATCTGCCACTACTCTTTAATCTACTAAACCGCCAACTAATCTAACTTCATTGAACTTATCTCGGACCGGATGTTTTGGGCGATACATCCAATCCTAAATCTATTTTCAGTCTTATTACAATGCGTCTACGTATGGCAATATTTTTTGAGTTCAGTCTAGTCCTGAGGCAGAATCCTGAAGTTTTGGACTTTGTGTCTCTCTTTCGATGAATATGAAGTTTCAATTTTTGCATGCTCTCTTAAGCAATAAAATTTCATCTTATTCGCCTCTGTAACAACTCTTATGAATTTACCTTTTAAAACTTACTTGGATTTAACTCTGTAACATTCGCTGAATATTCCCAGTTGGCAGTTTAAATAAATTCTTTGACTTTGAGCTTTTTCTTCAGATAACATCCGAGAAGTAAAGTGGTTTAGAACCATCCCAACCAAAAACCGTATCAGTATAGTGATACTATATTTCGGGCAAGCTTCCGGACATAACCACGCGGAAGGCATAGTATAGAAAAATAGATTCAACTATAGATCTGCATGTAAGCGAATATTATGGCATCTCGAGCCTGGTGATGACTCGAGAAGCACCATTTTTATTTAGCAATTGCTGAAATTTGTGTCAACAGTAGTCATAACGCTTTATTCGAAATTTGTATATTAGGGAATGCAAACATTAAAATCTTCTAAACCCCAACCGAAATGGTAGAAAGTCACAGAAAAGTTAAGAGACAAGATAATTAACGAAAACTTAAGACCTCAATTAAAACGAAATTTTACAAAATTTTTTCAGCAAATAGAATTTTCTAGGAAACTAATTTTATAATTTTGTTTTATAATTGAATGAGAAATAACTTGAATTCAATAAAGGTCAACAATAACAGAACGGTGCTAACATCATTCGAGGTCAAACAAAAAGAGCAAAATCAAAGCAACTGATCGTAAAGACGAAAATTCAAAGTGCACTGTGTGCTGTTGGAATGAAAAATGAGCACCACGTCTGCTAATGAAATGAATAAATTACCAGTCAGTTTCTGGAGGTCAAAGTTTGGTATGAAACAGTATGCATGTAAGTTCACGTTAGGTTTCAAATTAGGTTTATATGTACAGATTTATGGGTTGACTTCGGCATTAAATGCACAGGGTGAAGACTCCTCCTTGTAAGAGCGTTGTCCTCTGTGGCCTCTTATTCAAAGGATTGTGCTTCTAAGTAGGGCGATGCTCAGGGATGCTCTGATGAAATTTATGACGTTAGGATACGTGTCTTTCGTCTTTTCAGCAATTCTTGATGCAAGTCGTTTTATAACTATTGGTGAGCAGGGGCCGCTTCCTCCTGTGGTCGAGAAGATCAGAGGGATAAAAGAGCTATGCTCAACTTCAACAATTCTGTCCAGGTATTTGGTTTTCTTCGTCGTTTCGTGGAACTTGTAGCTCTCTTTGATTCCAATACATCTGTTTGTTGGAGCAAACGGGTTGAAGACTTTAACATCATAGTATGATTTCTCAAAGCGAAAACCCCATAGGCCTTTAGCTGAGATATCTAATCGTGCTTCCTCGTCCTTGCAGGTTGCGGGTTTTAGGCTCTCATTGCTGAGAGGCTGTATGTGAGGTTCAACTTCGATATCGTAACAAGTTTTTCGCATAAGCTCGGCGAAGAGATCTCTTACTTCATTATGCCTGGTTATTGGATATCCTCCCTTAGGGCAGTGAAGGGCATGGGATACAAGAAACTTCGAGCCACACGCACACTTCTCGGAAATATTTTTGAATTGCCAGCCATATCGAATGCATAGGGCGTCTCTGAACTCGGTTTTGGTTAACCAAAGGTCATGTCGTTCTATTGGCAGTGCATTCAACCATGTAGACGCGCCTTTCTCACTGGCTAGTTGTACTGAATATTTGAGATCTTTGGTATGTTTGCAAGAATTTCTTCTGACTTCTGTTTGTTTTGGGTTTGTTTTTGTCTTCGTATGTCTGTTTTGATTCTCTCTTGATGTAGTGTCGCTGTTGTTACGTCAAAATGATCTAGTGGGCTGCTGAGAAGTTTCGATTGGTCATACGCGGGGACTAAATCGTCAGGAGCTCTGATTGCCATCCCGCCATTCTTTACAGGTAGACTTAACAGGGATCTCATACCATCATCGGGGGAGTCCTGGTCGGTCATATTCGGTATTAGGCTTCTACGTATGATGTTCTGTGAGTCAGCTAGGATGGTATCAGCTTTTGGGGTTGTACGTAGCAAGAATGTCAATTTACTTTGAGCTCCTCGGGAAAAACAGTGATAGGCTGCTTGCGTTGACGATTTGGCAAACTCGCTTAGGTTCTTCAGAAGTTTTTGTTGTGTTTCTGATTGCTCTTGAACAAACTTCTGGCTGGCTGCTTCAGACCCTATTACAGAGCCGAGAACTCGTGCACCGTCAACGATTTGTACTTTTGTGTTATTGAAAATATGTTTCGCTTTTTCAATGGTGTGAGGCTTGAGAATTAGCTGGCATTTGGGGGCGTTGACAAAGTATCCAAATCCTTCACCAATTTTGTTCAGCTGCTTGAAGAACAACAGGAGTTTTTCAATTGTTCCCGCTGCAGTGCCATCGTCAGCGTACCATTTTTGCGAAACTGATTCCATGTTCATTCTGTCTATCAGCGGCCTTGACGCAATGCCATACATTAGCATTGCCAAGGGATCCCCTTGTGTACATCCTTCCTGGGAAAGAAGGGTCTGCTTGTCGACGTACAGATTGCTGGGGGTTTGGTAGGAGTTGTTTAGGGCGCAGTAGATAGAAGGGCAGATTCTCCTTATGTTTTCAAGCGCTGTTGCCCTGTTCAGGTTGTTGAAGGCATTCGTTGCATCTATAAGTAGCAGAGCTTCACAGGAGTCTTTCTCAAATTCGGTTCGCAGGGAGTGAATAGAGTACTCGATTCCCGCGGTCTATCCCGCTTTTATAATTGAATTGAAATCATTTCAATTGTAAATATACGAACTTTAAGTTGCATTTTACCTGATGCTGCTAGATGTAGTGAAAACGTTTATAATTAAATTTTAATTGACGTGGTTCTTCAACTACCAATCTGCCAAAAACGTGGTTCTTTAACTAATCTGCCACTACTCTTTAATCTACTAATCCGCCAACTAATCTGACATCATTGAACTTATCTCGGACCGGATGTTTTGGGCGATACATCCAATCCTAAATCTACTTTCAGTCTTATTATAATGCGTCTAGGTATGGCAATATTTTTGGAGTTCAGTCTATTCCTGAGGCAGAATCCTGAAGTTTTGGACTTTTTGTTTCTCTTTCGATGAATATGAAGTACCATTTTTTGCATGCTCTCCTGAGGAGTTCCTTCCTTTGCATTCGTGGGTCAAGGACGCATTCGTCGGTCAAGAAGGGAGGCTGTTAGTTTGACTCATCTACTTTCGTCATTAGTTGTTTGTTTTCTAATGCTGTCTGTCTTTTTTTTACTTTCTCAGCTGATGTTTATATTATCATTTTATTGATAGGATTTAAACAGTACAAAATGCTTTATGAAGACGCAGTGCTGGGAGATTCCCGGACCAGCCAATATTCACCCAGTGTTGGGGAGGGGCATTTCTTAATTTTGGTCTTTCCCATTATAGCCCTCCCCAAGCTTAGTGGTCAGATAACCTATAGCCCCCCCCCCAAAAAAAAACATGATAATTATACCACAATGCGGAGGGGGGGGGGGGGCTTTAATGGGAAAGACCCCTTAATTTACCTTTTTATTTTCAAATTTGCCAAGGGTTCTACGTGCTCTGTATTGGAATCCAAACACCACCTCTTTGAACTCCAGGTTCATCATCGTCTTGAGTTATTTCCAGAAAGTATGGCCACAATTCAAGAGAAGTACCTTGAAGAAAAATTTGCTGAAATGGAGGAAGATCTATATAACAGCCGTCTTCTCACTAAAGATTTGTCATTCTCGTCATCAGAAGCCCAGACTGTCATGTTTCAGGCAGACGAGAAGTTCCTTCAAATGTTCAAAGAAATTAAAGAAAGAGCTAGTCAAATTCTGAAAGCTGTTATAATCAAAACGGATGCAAAATCACTTCACGCGAAGGTAAATTGAATTTTAAAAGCATAACAAGGAGTAACACAATTCCTGTAATGAAGTTTCGGGAATCTTTTCCGTTTTTTTTTTGCCAAATTTTGCAAATCATTTGAACACAGATTCGAGAGACATTTCGTTTGCTGGAAAATATACCTGTTTTTGTTTCGATCTTTTTAACGCTTCATTGGTCTATCCTGGTTTGATCCGCCATGTGCCTCATCACGTGACAACAAATGGGGATCTATTCTCGTTGACTCTCAAGCCTAGTGGACATATAAGAATGGACATATTTTAATGGTGGACATATAGTGGACATTTAAGAATGGCCTAAAGAATAGAAAACGTCATATATCAAACCACTTCACAAAAATGGTTCAACAAGTGAAGTTAAAAACTATCGTCCGATCAGCTTGCTTCCAAAGCTTTCTATTGTTTCTGAAAAAATGTTCAATTTTTTGTATCCACTAGTTAGGCCACTAGTCACAAACGCTCAGCACGGTTTTATGAAGAGACGCAGCACAACTCAATTTATTTCATATTTTGATGTTCTTTGCAACAATCTTGACAAAAATTTCCCTTGTGCTACCGTCTATTTTGATACCAGAAAGGCTTTTGATTCCGTTCCGCATCATAGGTTACTAACAAAACTGGCAGCATTTGGGCTTGACGAAGCTTTTCTTCATCTTTTTTTTTGGATTATCTTGAAGATCGACACCAAATTGTCCGTATAGGATCTTGTTTTTCTAGGCCCTCCGTTGTAACATCTGGTGTCCCACAAGGAAGTGTCCTTGGACCACTTCTGTTTATCTTGTACATGAACGATCTTCTTGACTATATGCAAAACTCCCATGTTTACTGGCATGCCGACGACCTAAAGCTGCTATGCGTTGATTGCTTCGACAGTCTGCAATGTGACATCAAGGTTATTTATGAATGGTCGAGCAAAAATCAACTGGAATTTCATCCAGAAAAGTGCAAAGCGATGAACTTTAAATGCAGCCAGTCTCCCTTATTTCTAGGAGAAGCGGAAATTCTTTTAACTAGAGAGATTATGGATTTGCGAATGCTAGTTACTGAAGATCTCTGTTGGACAACGCATGTTAAGACGAAACTTGCGAAATGTATTAAATTTTTTGAAAAGAAGCATGCCGTTTCAAGTTTCTATTCTCCGCAAGAAAATGTACCAAACGATGTTTTTTCTGCCTTACTTTACTGCTCCCAAGCTTAGTGTTTTACAACTGGTATTTTGAAAGTGTTAGAAAAGTTTCAGCGCAAAGTGTTGCGCCGGGTTATTAGGTCTGAGGATTACAACGAGACTTTCAAAACTAAATTTGTATCCAATTTGCTATCAAATCGCGCGAGCTGACCTTATTTTACTATGGAAAACTTGGCATGGAACAATGGAGAGTGACATCAAGCTACATGTCAATAGAACGACACTCAGTTCCCGGGGATCGGTCAAAACAATTTTTGAACAACCGTTGAACAAAAGTTCAAAACTGACAACTGTTTTCTTAGTCGATTTTTTCACGCCGCCAACTACTAAATTTATATCAACGTCATTGACTTTTGGTCATCTTTCAATATTTTTTGTAAGAATTTAAATATTTTTCTTATAGCCAAAACTCTTTCTTTTAACTACTATCGGCCATGTACATATTGTCTTAAATGTCGCTGTATGGACCGCAGATCTTAATTTGCTACTTTGCTTTGTTAATTTTTACTGTCATGTCTTTCTTTTACTTTGTATTCCCCTTGTTGGAATTTAAGTCTTTTAATACTACTACTACTACTAACCTTTATGCCCCAAGGCGTACGTGCTATTTTTTACATAGTAATATGCTATATCAATACAATTTTTTTGGAGGGGGGCATTAAAAACAGGGGGGACCGAAACAGAAGAGATCCCAAATGTCCCCGTTGAAGAAATTTTCGATGCTCTGAGTCAATGGAATTCTTTGTCTAAGTGGAAAATATCAGAGAGTACATCTCTTCTGATTGTACTCCCTATACGTTATGCACCCGCAGTTACAGAGCTTATGTCATTACATAGTAAATTTTTATGTAAAAATGGCACGTTTGCTTGTGTGTGCAATTGATATGCACCCACTAACCGGGGGGAGGGGGGCACAAACGGAAAAAAATCGAATTTTGTTTAAATTCCATCGAGCGATAATTGAAGCAATTATTGTAGTCTCCCTGAGGTGAGCTGTGTTTGGGTGCTTCGTTTTTTTTACTAATCAAAGAGTTTAATCGACAATTTTGTTGCGGAGTTTATTTGAAACACGAAATACAGCTCGTGAACATTAATCGTTTTGGTGAAAAGCGCTTTAACAACTGGCATCGAAGCTCTCTGCGCGAAAAGAGGATAGCTACACTGACATCAGGTCATATCACAGGAAAAAATTCAGCTTCGCACTCCCAAGGAGCTCCATCCTCTGCATTCGCGGCTCAAGGACACTTAGGCAGCGCGAAATTGTTGATGCTTCAATAGGAGTTTCGTTGAAGAAGGGATGTTGTTAATTTGACTAATCTACATTCGCCATAAGTGTATTGTGTTCTAGTGCTGTCTGTCTTTTGTTTTACCCTTTTCTCAGCTGATGTTTGTATACGATTTTCATTTTATTGATAGATTTGAACAATACGAATTGCTTTACGAAGACGGAAATAGGGAGAGTTTCCGTTGACGCCGCATTTTTGAGAGATAGAGTGACTGCGAGAAGTTTGAGAAATTTTCTCTAAGCAAGAGATTTGTTTCTCGCGCGGCCTTTTCAAAGCACTTTTTCAGCTCGTTTCCTTTAGCGAAACTGAACCACTTCGTAGCATTATAGATTTTCAAGTGGTTATTATAGGCTTTTGGACTGTGGGTAGTTATCGGCGTTTTCTGACAATTTTCCTGGGATTTTGACGCCTCTTATCATTTTTAGGAAATTCGACAGTTTTCTGAGGTGGAGCGGGACTGAGTGACAAGGGTATTTCTTCCATGTTTTTTTTTACATATTTTTCTCCTTGCTTTTGTGGCCTGTTTGAACTTCAAGTTGTACAAGTCATTTGAATGCCCAAGATTTCCCTCAATTTCACTTCACGCGAAGTTAAATTGAATTTTAAAAGCATAACAAGAAGTAACACAATTCCTGTAATGAAGTTTCGGGCATCTTTTCCGTTTTTTTGCCAAATTTTTGCAAATCATTTGAACACAGATTTCAGATTTGAGAGACATTTCATTTGCTTGAAAATATACCTGTTTTTGTTTCGATCTTTTCAACAATTCATTAGTCTATCCTGGTTTGATCCGCCATGTTCCTCATCACGTGACAACAAATGGGGATCTATTCTCGCTTACTCTCAAGCTTAGTGGACATATAAGAATGGACATATTTTAATGGAGGACATATAGTGGACATTTAAGAATGGCCTAAAGAATGGAAAACGTCATATATCACACCACTTTACAAAAATGGTTCAACAAGTGAAGTTAAAAACTATCGTCTTATCAGCTTGCTTCCAAAGCTTTCTATTGTTTTTGAAAAAATGTTCAATTTTTTGTATCCACTAGTTAGGCCACTACAAACGCTCAGCACGCTTTTATGAAGAGACGCAGCACAACTACTCAACTTATTTCATATATTGAGGTTCTTTACAACAATCCTGACAAAAATTTGGCTTGTGCTACCGTCTATTTTGATATCAGAAAGGCTTTTGATTCCGTTCCGCATCATAGGTTACTAACAAAACTGGCAGCATTTGGGCTTGACGAAGCTTTTCTTCATCTTTTTTTCGGATTATCTTGAAGATTGACACCAAATTGTCCGTATAGGATCTTGTTTTTCTAGGCCCTCCGTTGTAACATCTGGTGTCCCACAAGGAAGTGTCCTTGGATCACTTCTGTTTATCTTGTACATGAACGATCTTGTTGACTATGTGCAAACTCCCATGTTTACTGGCACGCCGGCGACCTAAATCTGCTATGCGTTGATTGTTTCGACGGTCTGCAATGTGACATCAATGTTATTGATGAATGGTCGAGTAAAAATCAACTGGAATTTCTTCCAGAAAAGTAAAGCGATGAACTTTAAATGCAGCCAGTCTCCCTTATTTCTAGGAGAAGCGGAATTTCTTTTCACTAGAGAGATTATGGATTTGCGAATGCTAGTTACTAAAGATCTCTGTTGGACAACGCATGTTAAGACGAAACATGCGAAATGTAATAAAACTTAATTTTTTGAAAAGCATACCGTTTCAAGTTTCTATTCTCCGCAAGAAAATGTACCAAACGATGATTTTTTCTGCCTTACTTTACTGCTCCCAAACTTGGTGTTTTACAACTGGTATTTTGAAAGTGTTAGAAAAGTTTCAGCGCAAAGTGTTGCGCTGGGTTATTAGGTCTGAGGATTACAACGAGACACTTTCAAAACTAAATTTGTATCCAATTTCTATCAATTCGCGCGAGCTGACCTTATTCTACTATGGAAAACTTGGCATGGAACAATGGAGAGTGACATCAAGCTACATGTCAATAGAACGACACTCAGTTCCCGAGGATTGGTCAAAACATTTTTTGAACAACCGTTGAACAAAAGTCCAAAACTGACAACTGTTTTCTTAGTCGAACTATCCACGCCGCCAATTATTAAATTTCTATCAACATCATTGACTTTTGGTCATCTTTCAATATTTTTTGTAAGAATTTAGATATTTTTCTTATAGCCAAAACTCTTTCTTTTAACTACTATCGGCCATGTACATATTGTCTTAAATGTCGCTGTGTGGACTGCAGATCTTAATTTGCTACTTTGCTTTGTTAATTTGTACTGTCATGTCTTTCTTTTACTATATATTCCTCTTGTTGGAATTTAAGTCTTTTACTACTACTACTACTAACCTTTACGCCCCAAGGTGTACGTGCTATTTTTTACATAGTAATATGCTATATCAATACAATTTTTTTGGAGGGGGGCATTAAAAACAGGGGGGACCGAAACAGAAGAGATCCCAAATGTCCCCGTTGAAGAAATTTTTGATGCTCTGAGTCAATGGAATTCTTTGTCTAAGTGGAAAATATCAGAGTACACCTCTTCTGATTGTACTCCCAATACGTTATGCACCCCCAGTTACAGAGCTTGTGTCATTACATAGTAAATCTTCATGTAAAAATGGCACGTTTGCTTGTGTGTGCAATTGATATGCATGCATTAACCGGGGGGGGGGGGGGCACAAACGGAAAATATCCAATTTTGTTTAAATTCCATCGAGCGATCTTTGAAGCAATTATTGTAGTCTCCCTGAGGTGAGCTGTGTTTGGGTGCTTCGTTTTTTTTTTACTAATCAAAGAGTCTAATCGACAATTTTGTTGCGGAGTTTATTTGAAACACGAATTACAGCTCGTGAACATTAATCGTGTTGGTGAAAAGCGCTTAAACAACTGGCATCGAAGCTCTCTGCGCGAAAAGAGGATTGCTACACTGACATCAGGTCATATCACAGGACAAAATTCAGCTTCACACTCCCAAGAAGCTCCATCCTCTGCATTCGCGGCTCAAGGACACTTAGGCAGCGCGAAATTGTTGAAGATTCAATGGGAGTTTCGTTGAAGAAGGGAGGCTGTTAGTTTGACTAATCTACATTCGCCATAAGTTGTGTTCTAGTGCTGTCTGTCTTTTGTTTTACCCTTTTCTCAGCTGATGTGAACCGGGACTGAGTGACAAGAGTATTTCTTCCATGTTTTTTATACATATTTTTCTCCTTCTTGCTTTTGAGGCCTGTTTGAACTTCAAGTTGTACAAGTCATTTGAATGCCCAAGATTTCCTTCAATTTCTATTGGAATCGGCCACGAATTTTTCCTCTGTTGAAAACACTTGAAATGTTTCGTCATTTTTTAGTCTGTTCTTCCTTCATCGAGCGGTTTCTTAAATGTTTTGGCCTGTCTTTTTGATTATTTTGTAGATAACATTTGGTCAGCGAAACGGAGGTGTGACCGAAATACGTGTGGATATTTGGCATACTATTTTCTCATCTGAATTTTTTTAAGTAGATTTCTCATCTGAATTTTTTCATCTGACTTTCTCATCTGAAATTTTCTCTTCTGATTTTCCCGGACAAACATGTTAGATCCAGAAAAGATCAAAAATTGGATTCTCTGCTCAAATGAAAGCTAAAGAGTTCGATTGACCAACCTTAAATTTCTACCCCCGTGTCTTTACGCTGAACTACACGACCTACTTTATCTCTTGGCAATCATGGGGAGTATGACACTAGATATCCACGAAAAGCTCCCTGAAGCCACCCGACAAGATACAAGAGGCAAATTCAAAACTACGAAAAGCCTTTTTCAAAAAACCGACAACAACTTTTTCCGTAGATCTAGCAAACGTTGCCGTGGATTTACTACTACAAATTCTTCGAAAAATCCTTCACCGAAAACAATAAATGCACATGGAGAATACTCTGCAGAGGTGGAAATTGCAATCCCCTGAACACAATTAAACTGAACCCTATGAACTGACTTTGAAACACTTTGAAATGCTCTAAAGCCTGATATACTACTACTACTACTACTACTACTACTACTACTACTACTACTACTAGTAGTAGTAGTAGAATGAAAAAAAAATTGCTTGCTCGATGGTGCTTTTTGTGGCAATTTTGCTTCTGTTTTAGTGATTGAGTTTTTCTGGTTGGGGTTTCCAAATCAATTCATGACCAAATCTCAGTCTAGTCTTTTTGTTTTTTACTGAAAACTCTTTGAATTGTAGTTCAGGACTTGTCTTTCTGTTTTTATATTCTGTAGAGGTTTGTGTTAGTTTCTCAGCCCCATTGAGACCTTGTCACATAATGCAGCCGCGTTTTCTATTTTTCTACAGCTCTGTTGACCTTTAGCTAAACCTCCCTAAACCCCAGGGATTCGCCCGATGTTAGTCAGGCTTTGTTACGTTTTTGTTTCAGGAGCAAAAACAGAGTAATATGAAAGAAGAGATTGAAAAACACGACGAAGACACACCCGATACTCTCGTGAAAGCTGAAAGGCCGAGTTTAGATACTGATATCGATCGAATCAATTTACTTCAGCCACCAACAACTGCAAAGAAAAGACCAATAAGGTCTTCAACGAGAGGAATATTCAAGAAGAAAGCATTACCCAAGCGACCTCTTTTCAACAATTCAATGAGAAAGGTGAAAAGAGAGGTCAACATCTTTGCGACTCCGAAGGGCAGTACGTGTTTGACGGTCAAATTTCCACCTCTTGTTAACGCGAGGAAATCAGTGTTGAAACAGCGCGTTGATGAGTTATTTGTCGATTTCGAAAGCGAATTTTAGCAATTTATTCTGATGGGTTTATGGATGATAATTTTACTATTTGAAAGGGAGGGGCTAATATCGAAGCCGCTCAAGTTTGATTAGCCGTAATTTTATCAGAGCAAACAACAAACTCGATCAGTACTATGTTTAACAGAATATTTAGAATAAGTGACTTTTTGTCATTATATGGTTGAAAATATTGTTTAACTAAGTTCAATATCAGCAGTGATTTTTGCGCATTTATTTGTGTTTTGATTGTTGTGACGTTTGTTTTCTTATTTCATTAGCTGTGTTGATTTTTTTCCAAATAAGTAAAGGTGCACAATCTGATTTGTTTTGATTTGAATCTGTCAACTCTAAGCGTAGTTCTAAGTATGAGGATTGAATGGTTCCTTGATTATTGCAGAGCAAAGAAGGAATATTATACGAAAGAAATTCTTAATATGAGGAATCTCTAGTTTGATGTATTAACAAGTGTGTCTGAAATTGATTGAAAGTAACAGTGTGATTTTGTTGACCATTTGATATTTGACCTGCAGAACAATTGGGGACATGAAAATCTAAATGCTGCTTGAGAAACATATAATTATTGTCTAATAGCCGCGAAGCGATGGCGGCTATTATTGGGGACAGCGTGTCTTTTTTTTACAATTCAAAGAACTTGAATTGTATTGGGGCGCTGTGTTTTAAGATGTTTGTTTTCACACTTTTTTCAATGACTTTGATCTTCGGGTAAAAACGGGATAAAAAGGTAAAGCCCAGCGGGCATTAAGTTTCATTAGAGGCCCAAAGTAGGCTTTAGTAGTCCTTCAAGTGCGTAGAGTGGTGCTGAGATGGCCTTAATTTAAGGTTGAAAGGTCATTTTTAAGAGTTTTTGGGCTCAAAATGGTGCCATTTTTCATGTCTTTTTTGGGTGATTTTTTGTTTTTTGTTTGATTAGTCTTATGTTGAAGTTTTTAAAAGTTGATGAAGGTCTTTTGCGAGACAAATTTAATTGTTATGACCATTTTATGAGCTATAAGTTTTGGTACTACAAAAACGCAAAATCATAATAATTTTTCAATTTTTTTTCAAGTTTTTTTGAAAACTTTTGGCATTTTTTGAGTTTTTCAAGCCTCAGGGGCCAGAGAATCTTCTTTACGGTTTTATCATAGGGCACGGAAAACTTTCTGGTAACAATGAAATGTTTCTCAACATTTTAATGTCTCGAATTAAGTATTATTTTGATAAATTCTAAAAATTTTTTAAGTTTTCCAAAATTTTTTGTCCTTTTTCGATATTTGTTCATTATCAAGTGCCAGAAAACCTATTCCACGGTCTGATAAAAAGCTATTGCCTGGTTGTTATTGTCAATGGAATTGTTTTGAACAATTTAACATCTCGAATTCTAGAATTTTTTTGATAAAATTTGCATTTTTTGAAAACTTCAAGTCTTGTATTCAGTTTTTCATGCCTCCGTAGGCAGGTAACCTCCTGCAGGGTTTGATAGTATGTTTTTAGGGGTGCTAGGGGCAATAGAATGGTTCTAACATTTTAACAAAGCGGATTTCAATTTTTTGAAAACTGAATATCTTTAAAATTATTGCCTATCGATCATTATCAGCTATTTTTTAAGGCTTGGAAATGGTTACTGGATGGCCTATAGAGACATAGAAACGATTCTGAAGATAATAATATCACAATTTTCACCAACATTTTATTAAATTTTGCTATTGATTTCCTTTTTAAAAAGTTTTTGTCATTTTCTTAGTTAATCGATCTTCAAGGGCCAGTGAATTTTTTTCAGGTCTTGCAGATATAATCCTGGATCGACTTCAGAGCTAAGAATTGGTTTATAACGTATTTTTTAAATAGCTATATTTGAAGGGATCGAATTTTGCCTTTGGGGTGAAAGCTGAGAGTTTTAGCAATGAGTATATTCTTGTTTAGTTTGTTTGATTGATTTAGTTTCTGAACTTTTTGAGATGATCTTGTTTGTTTTGGCTGGCATTTTTCAATTAATCTGCTGGTCAAGTAGAGTACTTCTAACTTTTTCATTCAATTCTTTGGATTGTGTTTCAGGACTTATCCTGCTATGTTTTTTAATTCGTTTTCTCCATCGATGATTCTTACGACCTGATTTCTTGGAATTGATTTTTTTCAATGACTTCTACTGCTTTGCAGTTTAAATTTGCGTGCGTATCGTCATTTCTGCTTTTAGGTCAATTGCATGACTTACCTCACTCAAAAATTTGACTTCTGAACTCACTTACGGAATTTTAAATTTTTTGAACATTTACAAGTTGAAGATCAATAGTGCGCACCTAAATTGTGCCAAACTTATATGCCCTAATTCTTGAGTGTTAGCCCCGAGTTTTTGATTTTTAATACCAATTTTGAAAAAAACTAAGGGTTTTTTCTTTATAGACCGTATGTGTCATAAAATTGACAGTCCGAATCTAACCCAAAAAGTCTTGTGGACTATTAAAGGACTAGGTCGACCTGTCTTATCTGATTTCTTTAGTTGTTTCAATTCAGGGAATGCTACAAGCGTCTATCGCGGCTTTTTTCAGGCAATCTGCCGCTTATGTTAAATGGATAGTAGACAATTATGTATTCGACATATTCCTTGATTTTTTATTTTAAGCGCCGGAGCAATATTCAAAACTGCTTCAACGTGGCTGGAAGAATAGCCGAACAGACATCGTTGTCATCGTACCTAGAATTCCCAATTTGCGAAAGTTAAGTGGTCGCACATTTTTTTTTGGAAAAAATGAGAGAATGTACGCTAGCTCACACTGTTTTGTTCTGATACTTTGACTTTTTTGAGGGACTAACATATGTCCATCAAGTTAAAGCTGTCTGTCTGGAGTTTCACTACAAAGAAAAAAACTGTTTTTTGGGAAAAGTTTTGACCACATTATATCAAAAATTGGGCAAATTTGTCAAAAATTAGTTTTATTCTCGAAGCCATAATTATGGTTTTTTCAAAGAATTCATTTTTTTTTAAATTTCAAGTTTTTGTTAACTCTCACTCTAGTTTTGTTTTCCCGGAAAAAGAATCAGCAGCAATTTTTCTGACCTAGGCCGGCCAGTGCTTTTTTATACAAGGTGAATAATAGGTGAATAATTATACTGTGATTAATAAGGTGAATTCATAAATCAGGATAGGATTCTTTGACAAACTAGTTCTATCTTTTCAGATTCTGATTTTTTGACGGGTTGGAACATTGTGCCAACGCACAGTACCGATCCCCCCTTGTCTTTATATGATGCAACAATAATAATCAGCAATTTTATGCGGCAATATAAAACATCCAGTGTTTTTTTCATTTTCAGATTAGAAATGAAGCGACGGGGATTGGCTGCGAACGAGAACACGAAAAGCACGAGTGGTAGTCAACTTCAAGTGCAAACAAGAAGCAGGTCCAATAACTCCACCAGCAATTTGAAAGTCACAGCCATTCGAACTAGAAACAACAATGCTGTAAACGTCGCAGCCGGGAAGGAGAATCAAAGGGTTGTTCACACGGGTGACGAAGATTTGGAAGATAAGGAAAATGCAGTTCCGAAAGCTAACGTTGTGAATGGGAATAAGGGAAAAACTGGACAAAGAAGTCGACCAGCGGTGAGTTGCTGAATTTTATTATTGGAGCGATAATAGATAGCGAAGTTTTCACTGCCAATTTGTTTTATAGCTACCAAATTCTTCCGCTCAGAGTAAACATACGCTAATCGGGTATTTATTCAGATTGTTGATGTGTCATTTGTAATCATTTTCTCAGTTCATTTTTGGGTTTTGGTAGTGAGTTTTGGGTGGCGATGTTAATCTTAACCTGATCAGCAAAAGAGCCGAAAAAGCGAGTAGTTCCTCACTACACAAAGGAAATTCATGTACAACCATCAACAATCAATTTTATTACAGCAGCAGCTTGAAGAGTTTTTGAGTTTGAGTTTGAATTTGGGACATTGGTTCTAAACTGTACACAGTTACTGGGGTACGAAGCCATTTTAAACACCGTGGAGGGTTTTTACTGGCTTTTCCTGATTGCGATTACTTGTCGTTGATTACTTCTGGCTAGCCGTGTTTGCAGTTGTTATTGAACATTGTTGGGCATAAAGGTAAGTTTTGTCAGGGATAGGGAAGAAAGAAAGAAAAGTAGGTAAAAGAGGAAAGAAAAAAAAGAAGAAGCGAGTAGTTCCTCGGCGTGAAATTTCCCACGTTGTGAGTTCCCATTGAAAGAAATTTTTGATTTTTCAACTTTGGTGAATTTTTTCAACTTTGTGTGATGTGGAAATTTGGTGAACACCGATGATAACACTTAGAAGCTGTACTTCAAAATCTATATACTGCTAAGTCAGGTGTTCTTCATTTGTGAATGAATTATAAAAAGATTGAATTATAAAATTTTGTGAGCTATATGGCAATAATGCAACTTCTAATTGGAATACGCGCAACCTAGTTATTGCTGAATTTTAAGCATTCGATTTTTAATCTTACGTTGGATTTTTTGAGTTCTTAGGTGGCATTAACTTGTGTTAGGATGCTTTTTGAAGACGAAGCATCGAATAGTTTGCGGAATTATTCCGGCTATGCTTTGCTTTCATTGTCTGAAGGTATACATTGTCACGCCGCAAAGCAGGAAAAATGAGATTAATTTATTCTGCTCTTTACAAGTGTAACGCCTTTATTGCGCTAGTTAACAGCGAGTTTTTAATTTAATTGATTCATCAGCTGTTTGAATGGGGCATGGGACATTAGGCGAAAACTTGATTATGCGAAAATTTTTTAACTCAGTTAATTAGACGAATACTAATTAAACACTCAAAGAACAGTACTCCAAAATCCACTCGACGCAATTGCGTTGTCAACTGGCTTTAACATATGTCCTCAGATGAAGTGTTTTTAAATAAAAATACTTGCATCAGGTTTTATAATTTTTAAAATTGGAAGGATTTTGCATCATTTTAGGTTAAGATCATCCCCCTAAATTCCTCCAATTTTTCCGCGGCCAATGGTTGTAAGACATATAGATTAAATTAATAAATAGGTTACCAGCACGTTCTCCATTCTTTACAGCATAACTTTGCCAAAATCTGCTTCAGGGTAGCAACGATGGTGAAAAATGATGCATTTTTTGACCCCCCCCCCCATCTGAGTGAGCATAAATTTTTTTATGACCCCCAGGTGCACGTGCTATTTTCTTACATATTAACGTGCTATATAACAACATATAATTTGTAACTGGGGTCATAAAAAACACTAGGGGGGCGAAACAGAATAGATCCGTTTATATTGCATGTGCTATATTTGGCATGTGCTATATCAACTTACAACAATTGTTAAGGTCACTTGATTCCACTATAGCTTCGAGTAGATTTTGAAGTTACTGTTCTTGAGTGTTTCGCCTAGTTCTGCAAACCTAGTTCAGCATTCGCCTAATTTCCGCAAACCTTAAGCTAAACTTTCACCGCATTTATAATGCAAAAATTGCTTTCGCCTAATCGCTAATTTTTGCCCAATATCTAATCCCCCGTTTTAAATGACATATCTGATTCTTCAAATTACTTTTGTTGCTGATAATTAAGGTCCGTTTCGTATCTTTTTAACGGCATCAAAGGAGTCGTGTGCGATGAATAACACTACTAATAAGACTTAGTGAAAATTAATTGACTCTTTTTTGTAATGACATTTTAATAGTTTGTCTAATATTGCATAAGAGACTTCATCATTTCAATCTTTCATACTGCTTTAAAATGTCGATATGGGACTTCTATTTGGCAATTAAACGGCCTCGTTTTCAAAAAGTAGCTGATATTGTCTCTCTCTCGTAAACCCCCTTAAAAATTGTTCGTCAGTTTCAAATTTGAACCCGTGTAATGACTAATTGCATCCAACTCAATGGAATATGATGATGATGATGGCGAGGGCTTATCCACTCTTTCCAAACCCAAGAGTGGTTGGTGATCGTCAGAAGGCTTGATATAAAAGGTGAGTCTTCATCAACTTTTTGAATTGTTCCAGAGTTTCTGCCATTCGAATGTACACAGGCAAATCATTTCATTCCTTGGCTCCTTGGAAGCTGAAACATCTGCGAGCAGATTCTGAAGTACAATTTGGTAGCCTAAAAAGCCTCTGTCTGGAAGGGCATGCCGAATTCACATTTTTTTCGAAAAGTTCCTGCAAGTAAATAGGAGCGATGGCCCGGTCAACTTTGAACTTAACGCATAATAACTTGAAAATAATCCGTTGTTTAATGGGAAGCCAGTGTAACTTTTTCAGAGCTGAATTCGAAGACGAGAACTTTGATAAACCGAAAACGAACTTTACAGCTGAATTTTGAACTTTTTGAAGTTTTTGAATGAACTGCTTATCCAGTCTAGTATATATAATATTGCAATAATCGAAGTATGGTGAAATGAAGCACGATACCAGTTCTTTGCGTTGTTTAATATCAATGCACTTTTAACAGCATAAAATTTACGCAATTGAATATAACACTGTTGGCAGACTTTGTTGACCTTTTTATCAGTAGTTCAGTTCCAAATAGGACAAGCTTTTCAGGAGGTTTGAAACTGGACTTGCGGTTACTGAGAAATTGATATCAGTTTTATTCTGGTTGTTGACAAGTTTAAACTTTTTCATCATTCCAATGGTACATTGAGGAACATTGTCGATCTCATCTCTTCCTTGTTCATAGTCGAATATCAACTGACAGTTCATCTGCATAAAATTGATATGAAACATTCATTTCATCCAGCAAAGTATACAGCGGTGTCAGAAAAAATGAAAACAACAAAGGGCCCAAAATAGACCCTTGCGGGACACCAGAAGTGCTGATTAAACTTTCCGATAAACAATTGTCGATGAAGACTTGTGAGTTTCTATGTTTCAAATAGCTTTCGAAAAAATTGAGAACTATTCCATCGAAGCCAAACTTGTTTTTGAGGATCATCAATAAAATGTCCAGATTCACTGTATCAAATGCAGAGGTCAAATCAAGCGATATGACGACAGCAGGTTTCTTTTTGTTTAATAGTTCAGACACTTTTTCCAGGCAATATAAAATACTTGATTCCGTTGAATGATTCCGGCGATAGGCTGACTGGAAACGCGGCCATAACCCATTCTTATTGAAGTATAATTTCATCTGAGAGAGTACATGACTTTCAATTACTTTAGAAAGTAGTAGTGTGTTAGTAACCGGTCGGTAGTTTCCAAGATCGTTCTCATCATCTTTCTTGTGTAAAGGGACTATAACTCCCTGCTTCAAGGAACTCGGGAAAACCCCGTGGGATAGTACACAGTTAAAAAGCTCCGTGAAGGTATCAGAGAAACGATTTATTGAAAATTTCAAAAGGACTGCTGGTAAGACATCATGTGGCGCTGTAGAATTCGATACACGATTAAGGCTTCTTTCAACTTCCAGTTGACTTAGTAACAAAAATTCAGACCAATGGTGCTGACATGTAGGTTCAAAAAATGGGATGGAGTTGTCAAAACGCTGAATAAGACGCGTAACCTTCTGCTGTATAAATTCATTGAAGTCCCGGGATAAAACTATGGGATTCTGGTCATTGGGGAGTTTGTTGATTTTTCTTCTGAACATTTCATCGAAGTGAGGTATCTCAATTTGTTGGATTCATTTTGGAGACGTTGTGAAAGAAACCCATCTCGTTTTTCCTTTAGAAGATCTCTGTAAAAATACAGGTGAGACTCAAGACGAACTTCATTCCCAGTTGATGGATATTTTTTCAAGGTTCTGTCCAACTTTCTTTTTCGGCGCTTGGCTTTGACACAATCAGAATCAAAATAGCGAGGGCGATCGGAGTTCACTGGAAAACGTTTAAAAGGATCAATTTGATCCCCAGCGGTGGCGAGCGTAGTGTGAACAACATCAAATACTCCATCGATATTTTCTGCAGAGTTATTACCATTAATTCCAGAGAGGGCACTATGAAACATTATTAAAAATCTCAGCGTATTCATAATCGTTGACAGATTTCCAAGGATAACCCATCCTGTTCTTTGTCTCTTTCACAGGTCGTTCAATTTCAAAGTCGAATAATAGAGCAAAGTGATCCGAGGGCAGGCTTTTGTCAAGAACTATGTCAACTGAAATTTCTCTGTTCGTTATAACTAGATCCAGTATGTTGCCATTTACTGACGTTGCTTCGCTAGGACCGCAGAATAAACCAAATTCTTCAAGGAGAGAGTTGAATTTCAGCTGAATTGAACCGTTCTTGTCCAACGGGATATTGAAGTCACCTAAGATAAAACAATTAAAATATTGAGGTAGATACTTGGAAACTTGGTAGGAAAACTGTTCGAAAAAAGAAGTTATTGATCCAGGAGGAGGTCGATAAACAATGATAAGAAACGTTTTTCGATAGAACGTTATTCCAAGAGATAGAAATTCGAAATGCGGAGAAAATGACGAATTATTAACTTTCGCTTTGAATTTGTTTTTCAGGAAAAGAGTAATTCCACCACCACGTGAGTTTGTACGAAAGACGTGAAACAAAGAATATTTACGGCCAGCTATCAAATCAAAACAGTGCTTCGTTGTTTCTGATATGCAGGTTTCAGTGATAGCCAAGAACGCAAATTTATTCAGCATCAAATATTGGCGTAAAAGCTCAAACTTGTTGCATTTGGACCTGGCATTCCAATGAAAGCCCTTGACCGAGTATCTATTTAGTCAATTTGTAGTTACTTGCTGCTCAGAATTCACATTCTTCAACCAGACTCTTGCCTAATCGTTCAGGAAATACCTGCGCAAGATTATATTCTCCGGCCAAGTGTCACTACACTCCACAAGCTCCGTTTTATCATCAGGGAAAATAATGTGAAAAGACTTCACTTGTTGGTTCCGACTCGGCAGTTCTCTGCAAGCTAATGGAATATCAAAGCAACAAAGATTTTGAGTGTATCAGTGCCGAGAACATTTGGCATCAGAGCTCAAAAATATGCTTAAAGCAAGCAGTTATTCGATGCTCATTTAAGAAATGTATTTTAGAGTCCCCGCTTGTTTTGTTCCCTTGCTTTTTGCTCTCGAATAAAGTAACAATTATTTGGGCGCTGTTGATTTACTTTTGATGACAATTTTGCGTGTGATCGATACTGATTTGATTTTTGTGTTTTTCACGCTTGACCTAAGGCCTGAAGCGTGAGATAACATAAAAAATCAAATCAGTACCAATCACAAGCAAAATTTTTATCAAGTAAATCAACAGCGCCCAAATAATGACTACTTTCTTCGAGAGCAAAAAACAAGGAAACGAAACAAGCAGGGACTCTAAATTCATTTCTTATATTAGCTTTGATTCAAAAACTGCTTCACTTAAAAATATTTTGAGCTCTGATGCCTGGACTTTGATACGTTTTTATTTGAAAAATTAGTTGTTTGTGTCATATTTCATTTAGGTGGATGCAATTAGTCATTGGAAAATATTATATGCCGGCCATTTTGTGATGCCGGCCATAATATGTGATGCCGGCCATTTTTTTGTTGACCAATCCATTAATACATACCAAGTAAGGTAGCTAACTACAGAAAGTTGAATCAAAGTGCGCCAAAAGCAATTTTAGTTTCTAAATTCAGCTTAATGGTATCAAAAAACTTCAGTTGTTACTTTCTTTTCACCACAATTTGGCAACATAAGAATATGAACCAGCGCAGTGAGCCGAGCCTGAAGGGTGACAGGACAGGGGATCGAAAGCCGAAAAAGTGTGGCTGTAGATCGGAAATACATTTTGTTCTTATTGGCTGTAATTAAGCGCTATTTGCAAGCTTACACTTGAGACTAGTCATTTGGCCTTGCCTCCCGAGTCATGCCTCAGTGGCCCATGGAACATGAAATGAATCTTTCGCAACCAAACATATTTTAACGTTCGAACATATTTGCCTCCCTAGTCATGCCTCAGTGGCCCATCGAACTTGAAATGAATTATTCGCAACCAAACATATTTTAACGGTCGAACATATTTGCCTCCCGACTCAGCGGCCCATCGAACTTGAAATGAATCTTTCGCAACCAAACATATTTTAACGGTCGAACATATTTGCCTCCCGAGTCCTGTCTCAGCGGACCATCGAACTTGAAATGAATCTTTCGCAACCAAACATATTTTAACGGTCGAACATATTTGCCTCCCGAGTCCTGTCTCAGCGGCCCATGGAACTTGAAATGAATCTATCGCAACCAAACATATTTTAACGGCCGAATAGTCGCTGATTGGCCAATGCGCAACTTAAATAATCTAATTTTCATTATACTGTCCCAGTTTTCTCTTTTGATCTGTTGTCCTAGCGTAAGCCCAATGAGACCTCTGAGATCAGTTCGTCCTGAATATGTTGTTTATCGGTATGCTGTGTTAATGGAAAGTAGAATGAGCCTATTCTGGTTTTCTTGGTCATCGAACTACTTCGAAGCAATTTGTTTGTTTTTCAGAAGTCGAAACAGCCACTTCAGAAATTGGGGTTGAAGAATCAGAAAGTGCCGAATGAAGAACTGAAGAAATCGCTCAATGAAGGACAGTCAACAACTGCTGCTGCTCCTATTAAGAAGGAACCGCTTGGTTCAACTACAACAGTAGATGGCAATGTTGTACAGAAACCTGTTCCGACCCAGACCAGAAAGAGGACCCGCAGTTGCTCGGCTAGGAAAGCGGCAGTTCCTCCATCGAAGCGAGCCAGCACTCTTTCGGTAAGTTTTACAGTGATTAGTTTCACGGGTAAGTAGTATAAGTAAATGACTAGTAGCACACCACGGGGGGGGGGGGGGGGGGGGGGGGGGGTCACGCACGGTAAAAAAACGACCCCCTCTAAATCTCTACATTTCGCCAATAAATTTCTTCAGAAAAGCCCTTGGGCGCGATGGGACAATATATGAAGACAAAATCAGAACATGAGTTTGGAAAAATTGTCTAGCAAGATCATTTTTCAAATTACAGTTCCAGAAAACAGACGTTAAGTAAAAATCGATAAAACTGTTTCAATGAGTACCCGAGTTACGAGAGACGAAATTGATGGGGGTATTACAAACTTGATTTTTGATGATGGAAACCGAGAGAGACCTCCATGGCGTTGCTGTTCCAATACCGTAGTCCCTCGATCAGAGATTATATTTTTCGTTCAAGTGAGTATTATCGTGCTCATGATTAGTCTCTGTTTTGCCATGCTATTCTTGATATCGGAGAGTTGCGAAGAGAAATCAATTTGGATTGCACTGCTTTCGAGTCTAGTTGGTTATATCTTACCAAATCCTAAATTATGAATAAATTCATTCTCACAAACGATAGGATCTTCATGGCGGTTGTAGGCCCAAGTGGTTCTGGGAAAACTGACCTCATATTCAGCATGCTGCAAGGTAGGTCCTTCTACCCAGCATTTCCCAAAATTTATTACTTCTATAAAGAGTTCCAGGACATATTTACAGCTATGCAACAAAAAATACCGCACATTGAGTTCATCAAGTATTCCGGATTGGATATAACGAAAAAGCTTTCGGACTGTCTGCTCGTTTATGATGACTCATGCGAGGAAATCTTTAACGACAAAGAGTTTGTGAAGATAGCAACGTCAGGAAGACACAGAAAACTTCATGTGATCTACGTCAAACACAACTTATTCCAACAGAGTAAATGGTCGCGGACAATTGATCTAAACACAACTCATATAGTTTTATTCAAATCATTGCGTGACATTCAACAAATAGAATACCTCGGAAAACAGTTAAACTGTCTCCAATTACTCAAGGACGCATACAAATTAGCAACAGCTCAACCCTATGGACATTTGATCATTGACCTGGATCCTAAAACAAGTCAAGGCTTACGATTTTCTTCTCAACTCAATGGTCCCGAACCATCAGTATTCTATATTCCTTCGGAGGAAGCTGTTATTACACCAATTACGAATGAAAAAGAGACATTTGCTTATGCTGAAGCGTTGGTGCGTTAACAGCAACCCCAAATCGAAAAGCAAGAGAATTTTTCTAGCCCAAGATATTGAATTCATTTGGTTCCTAAGCGATTGTGTAATGAACGTGCTCTCTGGTGTTGTCCCAATCAACAAGAAAGAACTACAACAATTTGAACCTCAACTACGACAACTTTCTGAAAAATATTTTAGTGCTCTAGGAAGAAGTAAATTATTCCAGACAACGAGAGGGCATTCTCTGATTCAACTAATTGCCAGACCTTGTCTAGAATATCTACAGAAAAATGCCAACTGAGGAATTTGTGCTCATTCCTCGCAACATGTTTACAACTGAACAACCCCAAGTTTCGCAAATATTAAACAATCCATTAACAAAAAACATGTCGAAACAACTATCGCTTCTACAGAGAACTTCGAAACAAGAGCCACCAGAAGCGGTCATACAGCAGAACACAGAGCAACAGACAGATGACGTCATGGTTTCGGATGACGAAGAAAAGCAACAAAGTATCCCAGACAACACTAAACGGAAAGAGTTTGATGAAGTCAGTCAGAGTGTGATCGATGATATAGATTTTCTCGATAAAGACAAATTTGGAAAAGCAAAAATAATTTTGAAGAAAATAAACGGATCACGCAACATTTCACTGGACTTTGAAGGTAAAATCCTGATTAATGGAAGGAACACCGACATTCCAGCATCAACTTTCCTCTACGCATTACAACAAACATCATCAAAACTTTTGCCTGACGATTATCAAGTATTGAATTATTTGAACCTTGCGCCACATCTCACTTGTAATACTTACGCAAAGAAGTTCATAAAAATTCCGAAAGAGCAAAAACTGCGTCAGTTTCCAGATGGAGCAGCCAGTGAAAAGAAACCTGCTATCGAGAGAGCAGAAAAAACAGAGACTGCTAGCTTTGATGAGGAAGGCTTCGCAGACGCAGAAGAAATTAAAACGCCAACAGGCTGGAAAACTCCATTCAGCGGAAATCAAAAAACTAAATAAAGTTTACACGAAAGGAAAAGCAGCATTTGGAAGTGTTGCTAATGTAAAAGAGGAAAGCGGCTTTTCCCACAAAAAAATTGAAAAATTCCTTCAATCCAAGAACTCATACACTAAATATCGTCAATTCCGGAAAAGTTTTCCACGATTGAAGGTAGTTGCTTACAGAATAAACGAAATCTGGTCCATGGATGTAGCCTATATGGACAAAATAGCCAAGCACAACAATGGGGTCAAATACCTATTGATTGCAGTTGACGATTTATCACGCTTTTTACGTGTTCAACCTCTCAGAAAGATGTATTCAAAGGATTGCGTTGAAGCCTTCAAAAAATGATAAAGACGAAACAACCAGAGAAAGTGTGGACAGACAAAGGCACCAAATTCAAGGGCGAGTTCAAAACATTCTGTGAAAACAAAAAGATTCATTTGTATACAACCGAAAACGAAACCAAATCTGCGTTTGCGGAAAGAAATATTCGATCACTTAAAAACATTATATACAGATACTTGGAAGAAAAATGGACTTGGAACTATTTAAAGGAGCTTCCCAATTTCGTAAATATCATTAACAGTAGTGTTAACCGCGTTACAAAGTTAGCCCCAAATAAAGTATTCAAAAAACATGAACCATTTTTAATTTCGATTGCTTTGGACAACAATAAATATAAACCACGATTCGAAGAGGGGGACCTGGTACGAATAGCGAAACCTGACGATACCTTCAGAAAAGGTTATACTCAGAATTATACAGACGAAGTTTTCACAGTACTACGATTGGCTACAACAAGTCCACCTACCTACAATCTGATTGACGCAAACAACGTTAAAATCCTTGGGAAGTTTTACGAACCGGAATTAGTACAAGTTGATGCGTTAAACACTGAAGAGGAGCAATGATTTCCAACAGCAATGAGTTTACAATTGACTTGTTATCAAATGCATCAATGGACGTTTTTGATGGAAATACTATGGCATCATTTGGGAACCAATTATCACAACCGATACATTTACAGGGAGAATGGCAAGTAGCATTGACATCTCTATCTTTTCCATCAAACATCAACAACCTAAACTCTGGAGAAATAGTTGTTTACAAGAATTCAACGACCAATCCAAATGAGTCGATTAATCGATCAGGACAACTCAGAAAAATTCGGACTGGTATTTACAACAGCTGGGAAGATCTAGTTTCGGAGATTGTTCGCATTGCAAAACTAAAACAGTTCGATCGAAAGTTTGACATGATAACGCAAAAGCTCGTGTTAACATTTGGGGAAAATGAAGGATTGTCGTTTCAAGACGATGAAATTCCCAACATTCTTGGTTTCAAGGGGACCCCGGACCCTGCACACAGTTGTTTTGTTCACATTGGTTACAAGACAAACTTCGAAAATGGGGCTCCGAACACTCCTAACAGACATTTTGGTATTTTCCCTGTTGATATAACATGTGGGTCGCAGCTTATTTTTGTGTACCTCGATATTATTGAGTATCAACATGTGGGTGACTCACGTGCACCCATTCTCAAAATCATTGAATCGGAGAGACGTCTGAGAAACGGTAGCCTCAACACAGTAGCACCTATTCACCATAAAAACTATACAAACTTGGACTACAAGCGTTTACTTTCAAACAATATCCAGAGCATCAAAGTTGAGCTGAGAAGTGAAACTGGGAAATTGATCCCTTTCACTGGAATTGGTAAAGTTGTTATAAGTCTCAAATTCCAGAGAACAAGCTAACTGATGGAAGCCTATTATAATAATCAAGCATCCAATTCAATGCCCCCATTTCTCAGGACATTATAGACAAAGAGGAAGTGGATTCGGTGAATTAGCTGCTGGCATTGGTCGTGTTGCATTACCCCTAGCCCGACGACTTATTTGGCCAGCAGCAAAACTCGAACCCCAATCTGGATCCTGTACTACGTTACGCATGAACATTTCCTAGCGCAGAGCGTGATGGCCAAATGGTAGGGTTGTGATCTTGTCGTTTAAAATATACCGCTTGTCATCGTATCTCGAGAGTGACTTCTTGTTGCACACAACTGTCATTAATTGGTGTTTGCTCGATGCCATTCTGGTGTTGATAAGTCGAACAGTTTCTCCTCCTGTGAGAACCTGTTTGTATAATTCATGTGTCATCATGCGCCTGGCGTCTTGCGTCACACCTTTCGCTGACTGCTTTGCAAGACCTAAAATAGAAGTTCGTGCATTCTAGTTTTTGTTTTTCACTTTTTCGTTTTTGGAAATTTAATCCTAGGTCTCTTTTTCATACTTTTTATCCGGTTTTTCTTTACTCATTCTGCTTTTTGTTGTTTTCTTGACTTTTTTTAGGTTTTGGAAAAAAAAGTTGACTAACCATCTGCCAGTTTGATGGAATACAGCTTCGGCTTCGACCCCACAAACTCAGAAATCATCTTGCCTCCCATCTCATCTTTAAATTTTAGTGTCACCCTTGCGTTGCTTTGATCGTACATCTCGTGATTAGTTGGAAAGTTTGAGAAATCGAAAAGGTCCTTCACTGTGGTTTTCCGCTTCAAGTCTGCGAAGAAGTCGTTTGAGAAAATTTCATAAACAAACAAGTCCGTGTCCGAGTACAGTAGTTTACAATTGAAGTGTTTCTTCATTGTATTGTAGTGGAAGTCGTACATGAATTTCTTCGAAAGATCTAAGATGCAAGCACCTACGATAGTTGGTTTGTCCCACTCTATTTCAGTCTGATTCAAGCTTATCGTTGCCAAGTTCTCATCAATGATTTTGAACGACTTCATCTGTGGAGCGCTGGTCCATTTCAGTGTCTCTTCTTCACTTCGAGCGAGTTTTACTTTTATGCGATTGCGTTTCCCCTCACACGTTTTCCCAAATGCGCTGTTCACCATTAGTTTATAGAAGTTCTCCTCGAACTTCTTGGCTTGCTTTCGCTTCTGAGTGTTCAACTTGACATATGGCGCTAGCCATTTCGACTGGTTAAAAGCGAGTGATCGATGTAGTTTTTCAACTTTTAATCCCAACTGCACGTAGAGCTTCAATGTTTGATAGTGCAAAATGTAGTTCTTTTTGGGGAACAAGGTCTGGATCAATTTGTTACTCGAAGGCGGCGCATTCATCTGCATATCATTCAAAAGCTCTTCCTGATAGTCACCCAACCAGCATGCGTCAACTTTCTGTTTTGTTGGGGCCAAGGGAAAATCTGAATGAAGATCATGAAGTTCATCTGGGTACGACAAATCCACTTCTAATACGTAGCCAATATCGCTATCGTCAGGTGTCTCCAACACGCTTTGGATGAACGCTTTTTGAATTTCAGGATCCCAGTTTCCGTCAGTGTACTCAAAATTGTTCAATGGCAATGGAAACTTTTCCATTATGCCCCCATACAAATTGTTTGCATCAATCATTACTATGAAGGTTGAGGGTGCTTTGGGGTTGAAATTTGGTAAATATTTGTTGTTCGCAACCGCCAACCGCTTATTGTATATCGAGCTTACGCCACCACGAATCAATCCTTCTACCATATCCAATTGTTCTCTCTCTTTTAGGAGTCTCAAGGGCGCTTTAGATAACTTTAGCATAGCATCACCAGAGAGATTAGAAGCGGTATAATACTGACAACAATCCAGTCCGTATGTTTCGTAACACTTTGCGGAGGCAGAGCATAACTGCAGCTAGGAGAAACACATCAGTTTTGAGATACAAACTATAGTAATCTTCAATTGTTTCTCATTGAAACTTTTCAAAAACTTCTAGCGAATGTTTGTACTCGTCTTCTGTAACGCTCACTCGATACTGTTGGAGACTATTCATCCACTTTTCTCGTGGTGGGAGTGCGGTCTCTTTCAGCTTATTGAAATTATCAATGTAACAATAGGGGAAAAATCCCTTCCGTTTCAACATTTGCACTGAACTTTCTGGCCAATCCTTAAAGTGATATTCTAGCAAAGTAAACTGATCAGAGGGTAAGTTTTGTGCTAGAGAATGTAATGACGAGGCCATGAAACGAAATGAGTCTAGTAGCCTGTTATACTCATACACCGGTTTGATTACTCCATTCTTGTCCTGACGGTTGTAGACTAGAACCCCAATTTCCAGAGCTATATATTTCTCATCTGTATTCGGAACAATTGATACAGTATTCCTCATGTTACTACCCTGGAGAGCAAGAATTACATGGTGAAGATCGTAGTTTGAGAGATTGTGTGCAAATAGCGGAGTATAGTTGAGAAACCTCCTGTTGATGTTACAAGTGTTATGCGCCCATCCGAGGAATTCTCCAGTGAAGTGACAATGATCTAGAACTGTTGGGTTATTGAAATTGTGTTCCAATGGTTCTTCACATATCCAACAATTGGTGGCATCTTCTTTCCCGATGAGAGGCTGGCCAGAGAAATATTTGTGTTGCTGTTTAACACTGTAAACTTGTTTTGCTATGGTTTCCAAAGACTGAACAAATTTTTCCATGACCTTCGGTCCTGTCAAACATTCAAAATGAAACGGTTCAGTTTGGTTTTGAGCCACAAACAACATTGCATAGCTACACGGTTTATGTACTTCTATTGTTCTTGTTTCTGATTGGGTTGGGTTGTTTTGACATCCTGAGACAGGTTCGATTATTGACTCCAAGTCAAAAAGCCAACAATTGGAGCAAACCAACGGGACTGAAACTTTTTGTAGTAGTACGTTGTGTGTTTTGGCATACGCACGATTGCTGGTTTGTTCTTCCAGCAAAGTTCTAAATGTTTTTCATATCGTTCTTTTGAGGTGCAAACATGAAAACAGTTTCTACAAATATGATTATCTGCTCTCACTACTCGTTCCTTGACTTTATGAATAAGAGATCGCAAGTTTCTGATTAAAACGTAGTGATGCATTTTACCGTCGCTAAGAAGAAGAAGGTCCATGTTGAATTCACAGTTATGTTTTTTGGAAACTCGGAATGGTATCAGTCCGTTTTCAGCGTAGCTAAAATATTCAACCTTTTTTGGTTTTGTTTTTTATCTTTTTTTCCCTCATTTGCTTGTGTGCCATAATTTTATTTTTAGTTTTAAAGTTTTTCGAAAAGAACGATTTTTAACTTACCGAAAAACGTTGACGCAGACATTGTTCAGCTCTTCAAAGCGAGTCATCTGGTGGAAGCCCATAGGCATGTCAAACACACCATCTGCTTGTTTTGCAAGCGGGTTGTCTGGTCCGTATGTTACTGGGCTGGTTATCCTGCGTGCCGGTGCACCAGGAGGAAGAAGTCGAGGGCCAAACTTAAAATGGTAGGCGGCAGTATAGCAATACAGAAAACAATTCTCGTCTTCTCGGTTTCTGATGTTCAGTAGAGAGCATGTGCGCGCTAGATTGCCTGGAAGCGCCAAATATGACGATGCCCTTATCGGTTTAGCTTTTGCTAATCGGATTTCAATATTGACAATTTGGTCGAGAGTCCAACCGCTACCATGGGAAGCAAAATTGTTGAGCGCTAGGAGCATCTGTTCTACCATTGCATGGAAGGTTTTATCTGAAAGACCACCGAAATCCACTCGTTCCATTTTTGATGCAACATGAATCGAAATTCTATTGGGCTGGCTTGATGATAGATCATCATCGGTTTTCGTGGGTTTGACGAGATCGATAACTGAGTTGAACTGAACTTTTTGTGAGTGTTGTTGAACACTAATGTTGATAATGTTTTCAATCTCTCGACGTTTTAGCTGCATAACGTGTAATAGATCAACGTCTCTTGACCCGACGGTAATCTCATAGACTTTCAGTGTATCGCCGAAAGCGCGTTCGCTTGGTATGATGCCTGAGTCCTGTAGGTTGTTTACATCTACACTCCAAGCTGGTAGACCGTGGAAAGTGTTCATGTGCTCAAGATGATCAGCGTCACGTGGAAAACATTTTTGACAGTATATGCAGTATCGTGGACTGGTCGCCTCATGCTGCACAGTCATGTGTCCTGTTAGCTCATACAGGCTTCTCGTGGTGAATCCACATTCAGTGCACTCGAATGAGTTTGTTTGAGGATAGATCTTATGCACTTCTTTCCGATGTCGACGAACGCTTCTTCTATTTGCCAGTAGTTTGACAAATTTCGCACTTGGCTTGCCCCATCCCACAAAAATTGATTGTTGCTGTAAGAGAGTAACGGTGAAAGGAACGATTAATTAAGAAGTTTAGAAGTGACAAAAATGTATCAAGTTTGAATCAACTGAAAGCAAAGTGTAAGGCAAAAAGCAATGAGTAATTTTTCAGTCCGGGGGACCCCGCTTTCAACAAGTTGATCGGATGCAAGCAAGCTGTCTCTTTTTTGTTTGTTTTTATCGAGGGGCCATCGCGTTACAGTGACGCAATTCAACCTGGTAGCGTTACTTTTTGTTTACATAGTGCACTCGGGTCCAGACAAGAATTTGTTTACAAGCTATCAATACAAGTCTGAAGAACTTGAATTTGTTTACAAGCCATCAACGTTTTTGTCATAGTTGAACAATTTAGTTTGTTTTTCCAGGGGAGGGGGAATTTAGTTCTTTATGAAGGTGATTTTTTGGTTAGTGAGTCATTGACCTAACTAAAATAGAAAGCGTGTATAATTGTTTACTTCATATGTTTTATAAAAGACAACAGCTGAATTTCATTGATATCGGGAATGAATGGAAAATTATCATTGAGAACACAATGCGCTATATAAATGCAATAAAGTCCACACATTTGAGAGTCTGCACTTTGTAGGGGTTTATTTGTGTCACGTCTGTCTTCCATGAGGTCTACTATAATGCTATCATTAGTGCTTTGTCGAAATCGGTCTGATATGTGTTCATATGAATAGAGAGGTAATGCCAGCGGGTCGGCAAAGTATGTTATTGGGTAGGCATATCTCTTTGCAAGCACAATCCAATGAGATCCAGGTGAAGAGGCTGGTGAAGCGTTAACAATAGCAAATGAGTTGGTTGGCATGTGCAAGGGGAAATTGTCAGCTGCATAAACACCGTTGAATTTAAACATCAAATGACCGGATTGTAGAATCAATTTGAATATTTTATCTTCATCCATTAGATTATAGGAAGAGCGTTTTTGGAAACGTTTCTCGAAGAATCGATATAAACTGTTGAACATTTCTCCCCGAGAAATAAAATTTCAATGTTGCGGGGCAACGCTGCACCGAACTTGAGTTCCACAGATAATGAAGAGTTTGTCAACTCGGGATGAATAAAATCATGCGTGGCTTCTTGAGTGCTGGTGAGATCAAACACCATAATGTAATGGTTAGGAAAATCAGATAGAGATATCCCGTGACCATTTTCTACATAAGCTAGTGCAGCCATTGAGTTGTAGTAGAGTCGTTTATTATCAGTTGTTGACATTGGTGTACCAGCTGTGGCGAACCCATTTCGGTAAATTATTATCTCATTCAAATCAAACTTCTGGTATGAAAATGGATTGAGCGTGTTAGTACCGATGAACGCATCGCTGCGGCACATGGCGACTATTAGTCTACGAATAGGTTCTTTTGTGAAAATATCCTCCTGCTTCCAGCTCTGTTGCCCAGCTGTTGCTAGAAAAGCTTTCGAAATAACTTCATTATAGCGGTACATTGCAGGTGTCTTGAAGTTTTTTTTCGATTGCACCAAGCACGATATCGGAGACTGTCATTTTTCGCACGAACAAATTTGCTTCATCAATTTTAATTTTATAGTGTTTAGCCCCGTCTTCACTCACAATCGCAAAATCATCCTGTGATCGTCGGAAAGAAATTCGCAGCGTTACTCCACTCGTTAGATGCTTATCGCATGAAAAGAAATCGGTAGCTTTTTTTCCATACAGTGTGAGTTGAGCAGATCTTCTCACAGTTTCTTGTCGAGCTGTGATTGTAGAGGCTGGGACGCCTGTTGGGTCTGCTTCATAATCATATCCTTGACATTTCAGCCAGGTTTTTTTCGCATCCGATCCATGAGAAAATTGTGTTTCAATGAAACTTTTGTGTGCGTAGTGCGCATTGGCGCAAGAAATTTTGATGCCGTTTGCTGACACTATGCAATCGGCGAAAAGGGAATGTAAGACATTATTGGCTGGATGTGGCGTGTCACTGTTGTTGGCATCTCCCGTAGTGAAGCGTAAATCGTTTCCATTGTTTCGAACAACTCGAAATTTGATTTCCAGATAAATTTTCTGTAGGTCGATGAAGTTATTTCTGTCACCGACTATTTCAAACTCTAACGAAGATCCAGTGGGCGAGTACAAAGGTCCTGTTTTTTGCTCGAACGATTGATCAAATGTTACAAGAAGGGGAGGTTTCTCGAACAAGTCCAATGAGCTATGTGTTGCCTCTGTGGGAATAACAATGTTAGTACGCATTTTTTACTTTTGAGAAGAAATCTGATCGACTTCTTTTTGGCTTCGTTTTTCGCGAAATGATCTTTTTCTTTGATGGAGACTGCTTTTTGTATGCTTTGTTCTTCGACCTCCTTCGATAGATTGCTTTTCGTCCTCGTTGAAGTGCTCCTCCGATTTGTTTCTCGCTGTTTTTGCAACTGTACTTTTCAGAGCTTGCTTCGCTGATTTCTTTTTTGTTGCAAATTCTAATAACTGGTGCACCTTGCACTAGCAATTCTCTTCCAATTGTTTTTGCTGCTGGCCAAATAAGTCGTCGGGCTAGGGGTAATGCAACACGACCAATGCCAGCAGCTAATGCGCCGAATCCACTTCCTCTTTGTCTATAATGTCCTGAGAAATGGGGGCATTGAATTGGATGCTTGATTATTATAATAGGCTTCCATCAGTTAGCTTGTTCTCTGGAATTTGAGACTTATAACAACTTTACCAATTCCAGTGAAAGGGATCAATTTCCCAGTTTCACTTCTCAGCTCAACTTTGATGCTCTGGATATTGTTTGAAAGTAAACGCTTGTAGTCCAAGTTTGTATAGGTTTTATGGTGAATAGGTGCTACTGTGTTGAGGCTACCGTTTCTCAGACGTCTCTCCGATTCAATGATTTTGAGAATGGGTGCACGTGAGTCACCCACATGTTGATACTCAATAATATCAAGGTACACAAAAATAAGCTGCGACCCACATGTTATATCAACAGGGAAAATACCAAAATGTCTGTTAGGAGTGTTCGGAGCCCCATTTTCGAAGTTTGTCTTGTAACCAATGTGAACAAAACCACTATGTGCAGGGTCCGGGGTCCCCTTGAAACCAAGAATGCTGGGAATTTCATCGTCTTGAAACGACAATCCTTCATTTTCCCCAAATGTTAACACGAGCTTTTGCGTTATCATGTCAAACTTTCGATCGAACTGTTTTAGTTTTGCAATGCGAACAATCTCCGAAACTAGATCTTCCCAGCTGTTGTAAATACCAGTCCGAATTTTTCTGAGTTGTCCTGATCGATTAATCGACTCATTTGGATTGGTCGTTGAATTCTTGTAAACAACTATTTCTCCAGAGTTTACCTTGTTGATGTTTGATGGAAAAGATAGAGATGTCAATGCTACTTGCCATTCTCCCTGTAAATGTATCGGTTGTGATAATTGGTTCCGAAATGATGCCATAGTATTTCCTTCAAAAACGTCCATTGATGCATTTGATAACAAGTCAATTGTAAACTCATTGCTGTTGGAAATCATTGCTCCTCTTCAGTGTTTAACGCATCAACTTGTACTAATTCCGGTTCGTAAAACTTCCCAAGGATTTTAACGTTGTTTGCGTCAATCAGATTGTAGGTAGGTGGACTTGTTGTAGCCAATCTTAGTACTGTGAAAACTTCGTCTGTATAATTCTGAGTATAACCTTTTCTGAAGGTATCGTCAGGTTTCGCTATTCGTACCAGGTCCCCCTCTTCGAATCGTGGTTTATATTTATTGTTGTCCAAAGCAATCGAAATTAAAAATGGTTCATGTTTTTTGAATACTTTATTTGGGGCTAACTTTGTAACGCGGTTAACACGACTGTTGATGATATTTACGAAATTGGGAAGCTCCTTTATATAGTTCCAAGTCCATTTTTCTTCCAAGTATCTGTATATAATGTTTTTAAGTGATCGAATATTTCTTTCCGCAAACGCAGATTTGGTTTCGTTTTCGGTTGTATACAAATGAATCTTTTTGTTTTCACAGAATGTTTTGAACTCGCCCTTGAATTCGGTGCCTTTGTCTGTCCACACTTTCTCTGGTTGTTTCGTCTTTATCAGTTGTTTGAAGGCTTCAACGCAATCCTTTGAATACATCGTTTTGAGAGGTTGAACACGTAAATAGCGTGATAAAACGTCAACTGCAATCAATAGGTATTTGACCCCATTGTTATGCTTGGCTATTTTGTCCATATAGGCTACATCCATGGACCAGATTTCGTTTATTCTGTAAGCAACTACCTTCAATCGTGGAAAACTTTTCCGGAATTGACGATATTTAGTGTATGAGTTCTTGGATTGAAGGAATTTTTCAATTTTTTTGTGGGAAAAGCCGCTTTCCTCTTTTATATTAGCAACACTTCCAAATGCTGCTTTTCCTTTCGTGTAAACTTTATTTAGTTTTTTGATTTCCGCTGAATGGAGTTTTCCAGCCTGTTGGCGTTTTAATTTCTTCTGCGTCTGCGAAGCCTTCCTCATCAAAGCTAGCAGTCTCTGTTTTTTCTGCTCTCTCGATAGCAGGTTTCTTTTCACTGGCTGCTCCATCTGGAAACTGACGCAGTTTTTGCTCTTTCGGAATTTTTATGAACTTCTTTGCGTAAGTATTACAAGTGAGATGTGGCGCAAGGTTCAAATAATTCAATACTTGATAATCGTCAGGCAAAAGTTTTGATGATGTTTGTTGTAATGCGTAGAGGAAAGTTGATGCTGGAATGTCGGTGTTCCTTCCATTAATCAGGATTTTACCTTCAAAGTCCAGTGAAATGTTGCGTGATCCGTTTATTTTCTTCAAGATTATTTTTGCTTTTCCAAATTTGTCTTTATCGAGAAAATCGATCACACTCTGACTGATTTCATCAAACTCTTTCCGTTTAGTGTTGTCTGGGATACTTTGTTGCTTTTCTTCGTCATCCGAAACCATGACGTCATCTGTCTGTTGCTCTGTGTTCTGCTGTATGACCGCTTCTGGTGGCTCTTGTTTTGAAGTTCTCTGTAGAAGCGATAGTTGTTTCGACTTGTTTTTTGTTAATGGATTGTTTAATATTTGCGAAACTTGGGGTTGTTCAGTTGTAAACATGTTGCGAGGAATGAGCACAAATTCCTCATTTGGCATTTTTCTGTAGATATTCTAGACAAGGTCTGGCAATTAGTTGAATCAGAGAATGCCCTCTCGTTGTCTGGAATAATTTACTTCTTTCCAGAGCACTAAAATATTTTTCAGAAAGTTGTCGTAGTTGAGGTTCAAATTGTTGTAGTTCTTTCTTGTTGATTGGGACAACACCAGAGAGCACGTTCATTACACAATCGCTTAGGAACCAAATGAATTCAATATCTTGGGCTAGAAAAATTCTCTTGCTTTTCGATTTGGGGTTGCTGTTAACGCACCAACGCTTCAGCATAAGCAAATGTCTCTTTTTCATTCGTAATTGGTGTAATAAGAGCTTCCTCCGAAGGAATATAGAATACTGATGGTTCGGGACCAATGAGTTGAAGAAAATCGTAAGCCTTGACTTGTTTTAGGATCCAGGTCAATGATCAAATGTCCATAGGGTTGAGCTGTTGCTAATTTGTATGCGTCCTTGAGTAATTGGAGACAGTTTAACTGTTTTCCGAGGTATTCTATTTGTTGAATGTCACGCAATGATTTGAATAAAACTATATGAGTTGTGTTTAGATCAATTGTCCGCGACCATTTACTCTGTTGGAATAAGTTGTGTTTGACGTAGATCACATGAAGTTTTCTGTGTCTTCCTGACGTTGCTATCTTCACAAACTCTTTGTCGTTAAAGATTTCCTCGCATGAGTCATCATAAACGAGCAGACAGTCCGAAAGCTTTTTCGTTATATCCAATCCGGAATACTTGATGAACTCAATGTGCGGTATTTTTTGTTGCATAGCTGTAAATATGTCCTGGAACTCTTTATAGAAGTAATAAATTTTGGGAAATGCTGGGTAGAAGGACCTACCTTGCAGCATGCTGAATATGAGGTCAGTTTTCCCAGAACCACTTGGGCCTACAACCGCCATGAAGATCCTATCGTTTGTGAGAATGACTTTATTCATAATTTAAGATTTGGTAAGATATAACCAACTAGACTCGAAAGCAGTGCAATCCAAATTGATTTCTCTTCGCAACTCTCCGATATCAAGAATAGCATGGCAAAACAGAGACTAATCATGGGCACGATAATACTCACTTGAACGAAAAATATAATCTCTGATCGAGGGACTACGGTATTGGAACAGCAACGCCATGGAGGTCTCTCTCGGTTTCCATCATCAAAAACCAAGTTTGTAATACCCCCATCAATTTCGTCTCTCGTAACTCGGGTACTCATTGAAACAGTTTTATCGATTTTTACTTAACGTCTGTTTTCTGGAACTGTAATTTGAAAAATGATCTTGCTAGACAATTTTTCCAAACTCATGTTCTGATTTTGTCTTCATATATTGTCCCATCGCGCCCAAGGGCTTTTCTGAAGAAATTTATTGGCGAAATGTAGAGATTTAGAGGGGGTCGTTTTTTTTACCGTGCGTGACCCCCCCCCCCCCCCCCCCGTGGTGTGCTACTAGTCATTTACTTATACTACTCCGGTACGATTTAATTATTGCGCACCATAATCCAGTTGTGCGTGGGATTAAATTGAATTTATTAATAGCCGCACAGCGATAGCTGGGGCTATTATTGACCTTCTCTTGGTTTTTTTTACAATTCAAAGAATTTGAATTGTATTGGGGCGCTGTCTTTTTTACGACTCGAAGAATAGTATTGGAGAAGTCCTTTTTTGAATCAATTTTATTGGAGTGAATTTTGAAGCGGGAAATGAAACGCGTGAAAAAATTTGGAGTGATTTTGGTGCTGAACAAAAGTGAAGAGTGCAGCGAAAAGAGAGTGGTTTTTGTTCATACCGCTGTTTTTGAGAGTGCGGGAAATTGATGTGTGAAAAATTTTTCTCTAAGCGAGCGAATTTTTTTTGTTCACGTGCGGCTTTTAAAAGCAGTTTTTTTTTCAACTTTTGGTGGTTATGAGGTTTGGTTACGATATTGTATTAGTTTTAGGCTTGTTTTGATAGGAATTGAAGGTTTCAAGTAGTTAATTTGAGTTTAATGCTAATTTGGAGGTTTTTGACCAGTTTTGCTGTTTTTTTTTGCGTTTTTTGTTTTAATGCTTTAAGTGGGATTTGAATAGAAGCTTGTCCCTTAAGGAATATTCAGATACCAATTAACTAAAGTTTTCTTGGTATAAATTATTTTCTTAGGAAAATTGACAGAAAAATTGAGAAATTTTAAACTATTTTTCTTATTTTTTTTTGCACTTCTTTAAAATCTTAGACAAGTTTCTTAGCCTTTTACGACTTGCCCATTGTTTTGTCAGCTTTTCAGTGCTCCAATTGCAAAGGAACTTTACTCGGCTTTATGTTTCCTTGTACTATTAAAAAAACTCATTAAGTTCTTCTAGCTTTTTTTTATTCAATTTATTTTTGAATGCCGTTTTTATTCTTTCTTTTTATGGCATTTGGGGCATTTTTTATGGCATTTGGGGAGGTTCAGGGTTCACAATAGTTGCTCTAGTTGTTTAGTCATAAGTATGGGCACTTTTCTCCTTCGAGTCGTTTCCGGAATTCTTCCGGCTATGTTTTTTTAAGATCTGTTAACACAATTTCATGATTTTTGGAGTCAAATTGGAGTAGTGATTTTGGTCACGCCGAAACAGTAAATGGAGCGAAAAAGCGAGTGGTTTTGCGGCGTGAAATTTGTATGCTGTAATTTTAAAGTAGAGTGAGAAAATGGTGTTGAGCAAAAATTAGCTTTCTCGCTAGTGGTTTTTTGTTCACATGCGGCAATTTCACTTTGGTTTTTACTGTTTTTTCATTTTTTTTGGATCGGTTGCTTTTCTAAATGGTTTTCCCAATCCATTCATAGTTCATTCGAGGCCTAGTTTTTTGTTAGAATTAAATTTACATTTGTTCTCTAGTGGTTTTTGTTCTCGCTAGCGGCATTTTGACATTGATTTTCTGTCTTTTTTGTTTTTTATCTGATTTCATTAGAAATGGTTTTTGCAATTCACAATTAGTCCGCACTAGGTCTAGTTTTTTTGGTTTGGTCAATGAAAATTTTTTGAATTATACGTCAGGACGTGTCCTGCTATGTGTTTTTATTTCGTCGTCGCGATTTATGTTACGACCATATGACGTCACAACCACTCCAAATCTGCTTTTTGTTCATTCGTTCATGCAATTTCAACTGAATTGCGTGCGTAACGTCATTTTTTGCTCGTAGTGGAGCGAGTTTTTTTGTTCATTCACGTGATTAGATTTTTGGTAACATTTGACTTACCTCACTCTCAAAAATGACTTCCTCACTTTTAAATTGACTTTTTACTTTAATTGAAAGAGATAAGGTCAAATGGGTGTGTGTCAATCTAAATAAAGGTTATTTGAGAGCAGACAATAGAGGCAGCTAAAACTTATACAGATTTTAAATCAAAAGATAACATCAGCCTTCAATGAAAAGATGAGTTTTTTAGTCTGTCTTTTTTACTGTTTTTTGAGACTGCAGATCTACGAAGCTATTGCGGCTATTTTCTGGCAATCTGCCAGCTATGTTTTCTGCTCAACAGCTCATAATGCTAATTCTCAATTTAAGTTTGCATTTCATTTTTTAATTTTCTATGTTTTTCTGTCGAAGTTGTCATTATGGTATATTTAGGGTCTATAAACGTCTCCTTTTAAGCAATGACTTTTGAATTTTTGAATTATCGTGACATCAATTGTGACATCAATATTGACGGTTACTCTATCGTGCTATTCTGTAACGAACGTTTGCATTTTTTGTTTAATGAGGTCATTGGGTTTCAGGATGGAGCTGAACAGTCCAAGTCCTCGGAGAAGGGCGCTGGAAGTGATGAGAAAATGACATCCGCTGCTGATATTTTGGTAAAAGAAGAGACGGACACAGCTAATTCTCAGCAAAAACAGCCATCTCGGAGGAGTCTGCGGTTGAGAGGGTAATTTTTAGTTATCTATTGACGCAAGTGAATCTATTCTGTTGCTCGTCTGTGGAAGTTTAAATTATTTTTGTTAAAGGTGATACCTGATAAGTCTCCAAGATATATGTTTATGCCCCCCAACCCGCCAGCCCCCAGCTGTGTTTAGTGGGCATAGAACTTTTTAACTCCCTCCCAATCGTGCCATACATTTTATACAATGGTAACGTGCAATTTTAGCAATACATAATTGGTAATTGGGTTTATTAAAAACAGGTAGAAGGGGGAGGGGGAGGGGTTGGGCGAAAAATAGATCTCACTTCTCGGCGGATGAATTACTTTTGCCCAGGGCTTCATACAATTTGGTTTCTTCAGGTCCGATCAACCAGGCGATCGAAATGTGACTCGTGTCTCTAACGATTCGTCTAATGATCACACCCTCATCAAGTCAGAAGAACCGCCAGGACCTAGTACTTCAACCGAAGAAAAACCTGTTTCTTCAACCATTTCGATTGTAACCTCGGAAGTTAAAACTGAACCCGAAGTGAAACCAATCAAACCGACTGTGCCAATTGTGAAAGAGGACATAAAAGTGATACGGAGGATCATGATTGACGAGGTACCTGAGAAACCAGGACGATTACTCCGTACGAGAACTTATCAAGACTACCTTGATGAAGTTAGCTCGATGTCAAGTCAGAGCTCCCTTATCAGCAGTTCTGTGTGCAGTGACAGTACATTTAGCCCTGGTTACAGTAGCAGGAATTCGCCCGCTTATTCAACCAGTAGCTGCGAAAGCCTAAGTGAACCAGTTATTTTGAAAATATGTGAAGAGAACGGGGTTATATTGAAAAGAGAGGACCCAAAAACGAACGCTTCTAACGTTACCGGAGATGTGAATTCACTATCATTGAAATCATTCGCAAGCAATGATAATGACGATACAATTATTCTCAGCGCTGGTGGTGATTTTGGCAGAGCGTCGAGAAAATCTGACTTCGAAAAGACAATTGTTATCTCGACCAAAAGCGAATTGCTGCCTGTTCCGAGGGAAACTTTGCACGTTGCACACGATCGAACTAATATTTTAGAACCCAACATGAATCCAGCTTATATGCAGGATATTTTCTGCTACTTAAAGGATAGAGAGGTAGGAAGAAATTGTGGAAGCTCATTTCGAGAATATTTTTTATAGCCGTAAGCTGAGCGGAGCTATATTGCGGTGCTCTTGGTTTCTTACGCCTCAAAGATTTTTTTAACCGGAAGTACTATTTGTTCAGGCAGAACTAACTTTTTCTGAGCGAGAGAAGTTTTTGTTCATGAGCTGCGCTCAGTGAATGAATTTTTGACTTTGAAAAGAGATTGGCGCATATAGATGACAGTTTTTAGCCGCATTTGGCCCAATATTTTTTGTAACTTTTGTTGAAGTAAACTTTGATTGATGCCGAGTGAATATGCAATCATCTCAAATCGATACGACAAAGTTTTTGAGAGCTTAATACTGCGTTGTGAGTGCAAAATGGCCCATATTTGTCAATTTTTGGCTTTTTTAATTAAATTTTCGATTTTTGGTTATTTGAGAGGACGGTTTTTACCAAATTAGTAAATATGTCGACGTCTTTTTAATAGTTCCTGAATTGGATGCCCCTTTTTGACGTGAGACATTTTTGTTTTAAATTATCCACATACTAATCCGTTTTTGGCGGTTTTTGTCAAAGTTTTCAAAGTTTTTGTTTGTACTTTGAGTCTATTGACCATAGTGTTTTGGTGCACCATCGGTGTTTTTGGTTTCATTTTGTTGCTAATTGATTCGTTTTGGGCGACAACTCTTTAAAATTCCGTGACAATTTTTACCATATTTTGTACATTTTTGTTTATTTGCTCTCAAACGAAGTTTGTAGCAATTATATTAGTCTTGTTTCTCTTTTTTTTTCTGCGATTTTTCGCTTGACCGATTTTTCGCCTAACCCATTTTTCGTTTCGTCCATTTGACTTTTCGTCCCTAAAACGGGATAAACTGGTAGCGCCCAGCGGGTATTAATTTTCATTAGAGGTCCTTAGCCGCGTTAAGTTTTAAGTTTTCAATTTTTTTTACATTTATTGTCATTACTCAAGTTTTTCCAGACCCAGGGCAAGCAAAACTCCTCAAGGGTTTGATAATAAGCAACTGAAAGAGTTTTATTGGCCATGGTTTTCAACTTTCGTAATATCACAAATTTTAGCTTTTTTTTAAAGAACTTGCAGTTTTTTTTCAAGTTTTTTTTTGAAAATTTTTGTCATGTTTTAAATTAACTCAGCCTCAAGAGCCACAAGAAACCTTCTCTAGGCCGTGATAATAAGTTACTGTATAGTTTCTAGATGTAATGGAATTTTTAAGATTTTAACATCACGAGTTTAAGCTTTTTTGACAAAACTTTTTTTTCAACTTTGAAATTTGTTTTCATTAATCAGGTTTTTTTTTCAGTCTCAGGGTTCAGAAAATATCCCTTAGGGTTCGATGATAAGTTACTGCAAAATTTTTAGTGGCCATGGATTAGTTTTCAACTTTTTTAATATCACAAATTTTAGCAATTTTTAAAATTTTCAGATTTTTTGAAATTGTTTGTCATTTTTCTAGGTTTATCCAGCCTCAAGAGCCAAGGAACCTCCTGTACGATTTGATTTTAGTTTACTGGTTTTTAGGTGTAATTGAATCTTCTTCAAGTTTTTAGTATCTCGAATTTGAGCATTTTGAAGAAAAAAAAACTTGCAGTTTTTTCAAGTTTTGAATATTTTTATTTTTATTTTTGGCACCAGGGGCCCAGGGACCTCCTCCATGGTTTGATATTAAGCTGTTGCATAGTTTCTAGCGTTGATGGAATGTTCATCATTATTTTAATGACTCGAGTTTTAGCAATTTTTGATAAAATTTGATTTTTAAATTTTCGGAAAATATGTTCCAAAATTATGGATCTTTGAGCCAGTGAAAAAATTTAAGGCTTTAAATAGGGTGACTGGATAATTTCTTGAGACACTGAAATGGTTCTGAAGATATTAATATCACAAGTTTGAGCGAGATTTTGTTACATTTTTCAATTATTTTAAATTTTGAGAATATTTTTGTCCTTTTCCGAGTTTAATGACCATTGCTGACCAACGAAACCCTTCAAGTCTTGCAGATGGGTTACAGGATGGGAACTCCTTTTTTCTTTATGATTTAATTACTAACAAGGCTAGAGAACTAGAATTGGCAGATTCGAATCTCATCATGGAAAATATTCCTAGCTCTTGCTCTCTCTCGGTTGGGATTTCTGTCCTTCTCTTTCTTGTTCACGTTTTATCTCTCTCACACTATCTCTCTCTCTCTCTCTCTCTCTCTCTCTCTCTCTCTCTCTTTCCTCAACTCTTTCGTAGATGCCACAATTCAGCTGCTGTTCTGTTGCGTGATTTCATCTATTACCCTCACCTCACGCCCCTTTAATTAAGCTAAAGCTAGCCTCACTAAACAGTGGCTGGCTACTGAGGAAGCCAACCGCCCACCGGTTGTTTGAGAGCAATTCGCCAGACGTTGGTCGGTTATGTTTTCAAATTGTATTACTTTCGTCATTAATTTGTTCACTTCTTACTGAGACAGGAAGATGGCAATGTAATGTTCTTAAGCCTCGATTGCTTAATAACAAAAATCAATGTTTTTGCCTCAATTTTTTTTTTCATTTTGATTAATAATTAGTCTCCAGTTTAGTTATTTTTTGATTTTTCAGAAATTGTAAATTAGTTTTATTCTTTTTCACAATATTTGTACTCTCCACATTAGAGCATGTTTTTTTTTCATTCTCGTAAGACCATTTTATTCGCCCTGCCTTTTTAAAATTGCGGTTTGATCCAATAATAATCTTTGTCGTTTTCTTTTGAATTTTTTTTCCAATTGACTTTATTAACCATAATATGGAACTGAGATTTTGCTGGCTTCACTTTTGCAAATTTTGATCAGCACTCTTGTGCGAGTATTCTTTAGGCTTGGTTTTGGTAACATACGAATTTTGGCGTTTGAATATTGTTCTGTCTCTTTGGTCTTTCTCGATTAATATTGATTTGTTCAAATTTTTGGTCATTGTTAACTTTTTTTGCTTTCATTGTGATTTATAGCGACAACTAATGTTTGTTGTTAAAGCGACAACGCTTATTTAGTTAACAATTGATGACCGTTTTTATATTGTGAAAACTGTTTTGATTGAGAGAACTTATAGAAATTGATAAACTTTGTAACAATTTTTGGTCATTTCTTGCAGTTCTCAAGTTTTTCTTCCGAAACTAAATTTTAGGAGCCTAACATGGCTTGAATTTTGCTGCTCGCATACTTCGATGTTTTCAGTTGCGTACAAAAATTTAGCATGTCTTTTGTATAGAAATATATTTTTTAGTGCAGTTAGTTTCAACGGCTATTTTTCTATTGACTGTTTTTTTTGTTTTTTTAACCACTTCTGTAGAAAACAGTTGATTTAAAAGGCAATTCTTTTAAGAAGACGACTCTTCGAGTTGTTTCCGGAATTCTTCCGGCTTTGTTTTTTTTTCGTCGTCTGACGCTTTTTTTTTCGTTTCACATTTCACACAGCAATGTTGAAAGTTTTTCTGAATGAATTCTCCCTCTCACTAACGACGTTTGCGCTTGACGTCATTTCTCTCTCTCTCTCTCTCTCTAGCAAAGGTTTCGTGGTTTGTTTCGATCATACGTTACTTACTCAAGTTGTGAATATTTTGTTTTTTTTTGGCACCAGGGGCCCAGGGAGCTCCTCCAGGGTTTGATAATAAGCTGTTGCATAGGTTCTAGAGTTGATGGAATGTTCATCAATATTTTAATGACTCGAGTTTTAGCAATTTTTGATAAAATTTTGTTTAAATTTTCGGAAATTATCATGTTCCAAAATTATGAATCTTTGAGCCAGTCAAAATATTTAAGGCTTTAAATAGGGTGACTGGATAATTTCTTGAGACACTGGAATGGTTCTGAAGATATTAATATCACAAGTTTGAGCGAGATTTTGTTACATTTTTCAATTATTTTAAATTTTGAGAATATTTTTGTCCTTTTCCGAGTTTAATGACCATTGCTGACCAACGAAACCTTTCAAGTCTTGCAGATGGGTTACAGGATGGGAACTCTTTTTTTTCTATATGATTTAATTACTGACAAGGCTAGAAAACTAGAATTTGCAGATTCGAATCTCATCATGGAAAATATTCCTAGCTCTTGCTCTCTCTCTGTCGGTTGGGATTTCTCTCCGTCTCTTTCTCGTTCACGTTTTATATCTCTCACACTATCTCTCTTTCTCTCTCTCTCTCTCTCTCTCTCTTTCCTCAACTCTTTTGTAGATGCCACAATTCAGCTGCTGTTCTGTTGCGTGATTTCATCTATTACCCTCACCTCACGCCCCTTTAATTAAGCTAAAGCTAGCCTCACTAAACAGTGGCTGGCTACTGAGGAAGCCAACCGCCCACCGGTTGTTTGAGAGCAATTCGCCAGACGTTGGTCGGTTATGTTTTCAAATTGTATTACTTTCGTCATTAATTTGTTCACTTCTTACTGAGACAGGAAGATGGCAATGTAATGTTCTTAAGCCTCGATTGCTTAATAACAAAAATCAATGTTTTTGCCTCAATTTTTTTTTTCATTTTGATTAATAATTAGTCTCCAGTTTAGTTATTTTTTGATTTTTCAGAAATTGTAAATTAGTTTTATTCTTTTTCACAATATTTGTACTCTCCACATTAGAGCATGTTTTTTTTTCATTCTCGTAAGACCATTTTATTCGCCCTGCCTTTTTAAAATTGCGGTTTGATCCAATAATAATCTTTGTCGTTTTCTTTTGAATTTTTTTTCCAATTGACTTTATTAACCATAATATGGAACTGAGATTTTGCTGGCTTCACTTTTGCAAATTTTGATCAGCACTCTTGTGCGAGTATTCTTTAGGCTTGGTTTTGGTAACATACGAATTTTGGCGTTTGAATATTGTTCTGTCTCTTTGGTCTTTCTCGATTAATATTGATTTGTTCAAATTTTTGGTCATTGTTAACTTTTTTTGCTTTCATTGTGATTTATAGCGACAACTAATGTTTGTTGTTAAAGCGACAACGCTTATTTAGTTAACAATTGATGACCGTTTTTATATTGTGAAAACTGTTTTGATTGAGAGAACTTATAGAAATTGATAAACTTTGTAACAATTTTTGGTCATTTCTTGCAGTTCTCAAGTTTTTCTTCCGAAACTAAATTTTAGGAGCCTAACATGGCTTGAATTTTGCTGCTCGCATACTTCGATGTTTTCAGTTGCGTACAAAAATTTAGCATGTCTTTTGTATAGAAATATATTTTTTAGTGCAGTTAGTTTCAACGGCTATTTTTCTATTGACTGTTTTTTTTGTTTTTTTAACCACTTCTGTAGAAAACAGTTGATTTAAAAGGCAATTCTTTTAAGAAGACGACTCTTCGAGTTGTTTCCGGAATTCTTCCGGCTTTGTTTTTTTTTCGTCGTCTGACGCTTTTTTTTTCGTTTCACATTTCACACAGCAATGTTGAAAGTTTTTCTGAATGAATTCTCCCTCTCACTAACGACGTTTGCGCTTGACGTCATTTCTCTCTCTCTCTCTCTCTCTCTAGCAAAGGTTTCGTGGTTTGTTTCGATCATACGTTACTTACTCAAGTTGTGAATATTTTGTTTTTTTTTGGCACCAGGGGCCCAGGGAGCTCCTCCAGGGTTTGATAATAAGCTGTTGCATAGGTTCTAGAGTTGATGGAATGTTCATCAATATTTTAATGACTCGAGTTTTAGCAATTTTTGATAAAATTTTGTTTAAATTTTCGGAAATTATCATGTTCCAAAATTATGAATCTTTGAGCCAGTCAAAATATTTAAGGCTTTAAATAGGGTGACTGGATAATTTCTTGAGACACTGGAATGGTTCTGAAGATATTAATATCACAAGTTTGAGCGAGATTTTGTTACATTTTTCAATTATTTTAAATTTTGAGAATATTTTTGTCCTTTTCCGAGTTTAATGACCATTGCTGACCAACGAAACCTTTCAAGTCTTGCAGATGGGTTACAGGATGGGAACTCTTTTTTTTCTATATGATTTAATTACTGACAAGGCTAGAAAACTAGAATTTGCAGATTCGAATCTCATCATGGAAAATATTCCTAGCTCTTGCTCTCTCTCTGTCGGTTGGGATTTCTCTCCGTCTCTTTCTCGTTCACGTTTTATATCTCTCACACTATCTCTCTTTCTCTCTCTCTCTCTCTCTCTCTCTCTCTCTCTTTTCTCAACTCTTTTGTAGATGCCACAATTCAGCTGCTGTTCTGTGGCGTGATTTCATCTATTACCCTCACCTCACGCCCCTTTAATTTAGCTAAAGCTAGCCTCACTAAACCGTGGCTGGCTACTGAGCCAACCGCCCACCGAAGCCAACCGCCCACCGATTGTTTGAGAGCAATTCGCCAGACGTTAGTCGGTTATGTTTTCAAATTGTATTACTGTTTCGTCATTAATTTGTGTTCACTTCTTACTGAGACAGGAAGATGGCAATGTAATGTTCTTAAGCCTCGATTAATTAATAACAAAAGTCCAGAGCATGTTATTCATGTCAAATCCGAGCTTGTTATTCATGCGGTTTGATCCAATAATATTTTTTGTCGCTTTCCTTTGTATTTTTTTTCCATTTGATTTTGTTAACCTTAATATGGCACTGAGATTTTGCTAGCTTCTCTTTTACAAATTTTGATCAGCACTCTTGTTGTGGGAGTATTTTTAAGGCTTGGTTTTGGTAACATACAAATTTTTGCGTTTGAATATTGTTCTGTCTCTTCGGTCTTTCTTGATTTATATCGATTTGTTCAAATTTTTGGTCATTGTTAACTTTTTTTGCGTTCATTGTGATTTATAGCGACAACTAATGTTTGTTGTTAAAGCGACAACGCTTATTTAGTTGACAATTGATTACCGTTTTTATATTGTGAAAAATGTTTTGATTGAGAGAACTTATAGAAATTGGTAAATTTTGTAACAATTTTTGGTCATTTCTTGCAGTTCTCAAATTTTTCCGAAACAAAATTTTAGGAGCCAGCGGGTATTAATTTTCATTAGAGGTCCTTAGCCGCGTGAAGTTTTAAGTTTTCAATTTTTTTACATTGTCATTACTCAAGTTTTTCCAGACCAAGGGCAAGCAAAACTCCTCAAGGGTTTGATAATAAGCAACTGAATGAGTTTTATTGGCCATGGTTTTCAACTTTCGTAATATCACAAATTTTAGCTTTTTTTTTAAAGATCTTGCAGTTTTTTCAAGTTTTTTTTTGAAAATTTTTGTCATGTTTTAAATTAACTCAGCCTCAACAGCCACAAGAAACCTTCTCTGGGCCGTGATAATAGGTTACTGTATAGTTTCTAGATGTAATGGAATTTTTAAGATTTTAACATCACGAGTTTAAGCTTTTTTGACAAAACTTTTTTTCAACTTTGAAATTTGTTTTCATTAATCAGGTTTTTTTTCAGTCTCAGGGTTCAGAAAACCTCCCTTAGGGTTCGATGATAAGTTACTGGAAAATTTTTAGTGGCCATGGATTAGTGTTCAACTTTTTTAATATCACAAATTTTAGCAATTTTTAAAACTTAAAATTTTTTCTGATTTTTTGAAATTGTTTGTCATTTTTCTAGGTTTATCCAGCCTCAAGAGCCAAGAAACCTCCTGTACGATTTGGTTTTAGTTTACTGGTTTTTAGGTGTAATTGAATCTTCTTCAAGTTTTTAGTATCTCGAATTTGAGCATTTTGAAGAAAAAAAAACTTGCAATTTTTTCAAGTTTTGAATATTTTTATTTTTTTTGGCACCAGGGGCCCAGGGACCTCCTCCATGGTTTGATATTAAGCTGTTGCATAGTTTCTAGAGTTGATGGAATGTTCATCAATATTTTAATGACTCGAGTTTTAGCAATTTTTGATAAAATTTGATTTTTAAATTTTCGGAAAATATGTTCCAAACTTATGGATCTTTGAGCCAGTGAAAAAATTTAAGGCTTTAAATAGGTTGACTGGATAATTTCTTGAGACAATGAAATGGTTCTGAAGATATTAATATCACAAGTTTGAGCGAGATTTTGTTACATTTTTCAATTATTTTAAATTTTGAGAATATTTTTGTCCTTTTCCGAGTTTAATGACCATTGCTGACCAACGAAACCTTTCAAGTCTTGCAGATGGGTTACAGGATGAGAACTCCTATTTTCTTTATGATTTAATTACTGACAAGGCTAGAAAACTAGAATTTGCAGATTCGATTCTCATCATGGAAAATATTCCTAGCTCTTGCTCTCTCTCTCTGTCGGTTGGGATTTCTCTCCGTCTCTTTCTCGTTCACGTTTTATCTCTCTCACACTATCTCTCTCTCTCTCTCTCTCTCTCTCTCTCTCTTTCCTCAACTCTTTTGTAGATGCCACAATTCAGCTGCTGTTCTGTTGCGTGATTTCATCTATTACCCTCACCTCACGCCCCTTTAATTAAGCTAAAGCTAGCCTCACTAAACAGTGGCTGGCTACTGAGGAAGCCAACCGCCCACCGGTTGTTTGAGAGCAATTCGCCAGACGTTGGTCGGTTATGTTTTCAAATTGTATTACTTTCGTCATTAATTTGTTCACTTCTTACTGAGACAGGAAGATGGCAATGTAATGTTCTTAAGCCTCGATTGCTTAATAACAAAAATCAATGTTTTTGCCTCAATTTTTTTTTTCATTTTGATTAATAATTAGTCTCCAGTTTAGTTATTTTTTGATTTTTCAGAAATTGTAAATTAGTTTTATTCTTTTTCACAATATTTGTACTCTCCACATTAGAGCATGTTTTTTTTTCATTCTCGTAAGACCATTTTATTCGCCCTGCCTTTTTAAAATTGCGGTTTGATCCAATAATAATCTTTGTCGTTTTCTTTTGAATTTTTTTTCCAATTGACTTTATTAACCATAATATGGAACTGAGATTTTGCTGGCTTCACTTTTGCAAATTTTGATCAGCACTCTTGTGCGAGTATTCTTTAGGCTTGGTTTTGGTAACATACGAATTTTGGCGTTTGAATATTGTTCTGTCTCTTTGGTTTTTCTTGATTAATATTGATTTGTTCAAATTTTTGGTCATTGTTAACTTTTTTTGCGTTCATTGTGATTTATAGCGACAACTAATGTTTGTTGTTAAAGCGACAACGCTTATTTAGTTAACAATTGATGACCGTTTTTATATTGTGAAAAGTGTTTTGATTGAGAGAACTTATAGAAATTGATAAACTTTGTAACAATTTTTGGTCATTTCTTGCAGTTCTCAAGTTTTTCTTCCGAAACTAAATTTTAGGAGCCTAACATGGCTTGAAGTTTGCTGCTCGCATACTTCGATGTTTTCAGTTGCGTACAAAAATTTAGCATGTCTTTTGCAAAGAAATATATTTTTTAGTGCAGTTAGTTTCAACGGCTATTTTTCTATTGACTGTTTTTTTTTGTTTTTTTAACCACTTCTGTAGGAAACAGTTGATTTAAAAGGCAATTCTTTTAAGAAGACGACTCTTCGAGTTGTTTCCGGAATTCTTCCGGCTTTGTTTTTTTTCGTCGTCTGACGCTTTTTTTCGTTTCACATTTCACACAGCAATGTTGAAGTTTTTCTGAATGAATTCTTCCTCTCACTAACGACGTTTGCGCTTGACGTCATTTCTCTCTCTCTCTCTCTCTCTCTAGCAAAGGTTTCGTGGTTTGTTTCGATCATACGTTACTTACTCATATAAGTTGTGAATATTTTGTTTTTTTTTGGCACCAGGGGCCCAGGGAGCTCCTCCAGGGTTTGATAATAAGCTGTTGCATAGGTTCTAGAGTTGATGGAATGTTCATCAATATTTTAATGACTCGAGTTTTAGCAATTTTTGATAAAATTTTATGTTTAAATTTTCGGAAATTATCATGTTCCAAAATTATGGATCTTTGAGCCAGTCAAAATATTCAAGGCTTTAAATAGGGTGACTGGATAATTTCTTGAGACACTGAAATGGTTCTGAAGATATTAATATCACAAGTTTGAGCGAGATTTTGTTACATTTTTCAATTATTTTAAATTTTGAGAATATTTTTGTCCTTTTCCGAGTTTAATGACCATTGCTGACCAACGAAACCTTTCAAGTCTTGCAGATGGGTTACAGGATGGGAACTCCTTTTTTTTCTATATGATTTAATTACTAACAAGGCTAGAAAACTAGAATTTGCAGAATCGAATCTCATCATGGAAAATATTCCTAGCTCTTGCTCTCTCTCTGTCGGTTGGGATTTCTCTCCGTCTCTTTCTCGTTCACGTTTTATATCTCTCACACTATCTCTCTCTCTTTCTCTCTCTCTCTTCTCAACTCTTTTGTAGATGCCACAATTCAGCTGCTGTTCTGTGGCGTGATTTCATCTATTATCCTCACCTCACGCCCCTTTAATTTAGCTAAAGCTAGCCTCACTAAACCGTGGCTGGCTACTGAGCCAACCGCCCACCGAAGCCAACCGCCCACCGATTGTTTGAGAGCAATTCGCCAGACGTTAGTCGGTTATGTTTTCAAATTGTATTACTGTTTCGTCATTAATTTGTGTTCACTTCTTACTGAGACAGGAAGATGGCAATGTAATGTTCTTAAGCCTCGATTGCTTAATAACAAAAGTCCAGAGCATGTTATTCATGTCAAATCCGAGCATGTTATTCATGCGGTTTGATCCAATAATATTTTTTGTCGCTTTCCTTTGTATTTTTTTTCCATTTGATTTTATTAACCATAATATGGCACTGAGATTTTGCTAGCTTCTCTTTTACAAATTTTGATCAGCACTCTTGTTGTGGGAGTATTTTTAAGGCTTGGTTTTGGTAACATACAAATTTTTGCGTTTGAATATTGTTCTGTCTCTTCGGTCTTTCTTGATTTATATCGATTTGTTCAAATTTTTGGTCATTGTTAACTTTTTTTGCGTTCATTGTGATTTATAGCGACAACTAATGTTTGTTGTTAAAGCGACAACGCTTATTTAGTTAACAATTGATGACCGTTTTTATATTGTGAAAAGTGTTTTGATTGAGAGAACTTATAGAAATTGATAAACTTTGTAACAATTTTTGGTCATTTCTTGCAGTTCTCAAATTTTTTTTCCGAAACAAAATTTTAGGAGCCTAACTTGGCTTAAATTTTGCTGCTCGCATACTTCGATGTTTTCAATTGCGTACAAAAAATTTGGCTTGTCTTTTGTATAGAAATATATTTTTTAGTGCAGTTGGTTTCAATGGCTATTTTTCTTTTGACTGATTTTTTTTTTGTTTTTTTAGCCACTTCTGTAGGAAACAGTTGATTTAAAAGGCAATTCTTTCGAGAAGACGACTCTCCGAGTCGTTTCCGAAATTCTTCCGGCTCTGTTTTTTCGTCGTCTGACGCTCTTTTTCGTTTCACATTTCACACAGCGATGTTGAAGTTTGTCTGAATGAATTCTTCCTCTCACAAACGACGTTTGCGCTTGACGTCATTTCTCTCTCTCTCTCTCTCTCTCTCTCTCTCTCTCTCTCTCTAGCGAAGGTTTTAATATCATTTCGTGGTTTGTTTCGTTCATGTGTTACTTACTCACTCAATAAAATGACTTTTGCACTTTAGAACTTTAAAAATTTTAATTTGGATAAGTTTTTGTTCAAAGGAAGTCATATGTGCAGTGAAGGTCACTAATAAGAGGCTTCTGCGGAGTGAATTTTAACAAGCTTCATTAATATATCGCTGAATGTTTTTTACATAGCTTTTTGAGTGGCGTCGATACCTTTTTCAATTTATATCTATCTGTTTCTATCTCTTTTACACGGCACGCAAGTCTATTCTCTCGCAGCTATTCCGGCAATCTGCCGGCTATGTTCAGGATAATCCGAGAATCTGAGAAAGACGAGAAATTTACGCGTACAATACGCAATAAGCAATTTTGGCTTGATTGTTTTTGCGGCGGTTCAAATCCCCCTCAATCAGATTTTTTGCACACATAAAGAAAAATGCATCTTGGCCAAAGCCCCTGAATCAAATTGCCCCGGCTGTCACTCGAGAGCAATTTTTCAGACATTAGTCTTTTGTTTTTTCATTAAATTGTGAGTTTTCAGTGATTTGCGTAGCAGCAAACTTTCTTTGGCGTACAATATATTTCTTTCCTTTTCAGGAGAAGTTCAAACCCATTGACTACGTCTCAAAGCAGCCTTACATCACAACTAAAATGAGGTCTATTCTCTACGACTGGTTCATTGAGGCAAGTTTACTTATATTACTATATTGAAGGTGGAGGTGGTAAGGTAACTATTAGGGTAGGAGTTCTCCTATTAGGGATTGTTCGAGTTTTAAATATCTTGCCAATTAGGGACTTTCAGTTCAAACCTAAGCCTTTGGGTTCAAATCTCTGGGTTCAAGCTTATTTTTTTGTCTCAGAATGATAAATTATAGCGTTTCACCTGTCAATTTAATGTTCGGGTAAAATGAAAATTGACTTCTGAAAAGTTTTTGGAAGAATGATAGGTAGAGCAATTATGTTTTTTTAGTCTTAAGAGCAATAATGATCAAATATTTGGTGTTTTAGGTGCAAGAGTCATTAGCATTGAACCACGAGATTCTCTACCATGCAATAAAGTTGTGTGATTTGTACCTATGCAAGAAACAGATTCTCAAAAGGAATTATCAACTGTTGGGTGCTACTTGTCTCTTCATCGCCACCAAATACGATGTAAGTCCATCCAATTCTTTTCCGCTTTTTAAAATTTATACACTTTGTTTTTACATTTAAAGATGTGATAATCTTATCTTTTTTTGGACTGTTAACACCTTAGATAGGCAATGGGTGGAATAATAAATGGGTGAAATAATTCATAGATAGAACAATAAATGATGGTAATGATAAACGAGTCCCGAATTGTTTCAAGAGACAGAAGTAGTAAGAAGGGGGGGGGGGTCGAAAATGAGTCTAAAAGCGGGCGACAGACCCCCCATTTCTTACTACTGACAGACAGTTTATTTTCATACACTTCAGTTAACTTCTGATTATTTATACCAGACAGTAAATCGAGAGGACAGTAGATCGATAATCGTCTCAACAAAAAGACGTACCAAAATATAGAATTTTCAACAGATGTGATTGGTTGAGAAATTTAAGGCACTGTAACTTTATGCGTTCTGTAACGTAATTTTGACCGCGCCTAATTTAGAATATATATTTTACCGCATCTGGCCATGACTCACGAGCCAAAGCGATGCCTCTGTGGCTCGTGGGATTTGATATGAAGTCGGTTTCCCAAAAAATATAAATATTTTCTTTTTGGACTTAACGCGTTTTCTGAGCAATTTTTTGTTTACACTCAAATCTTATTTTAGAACAGGCTTTTAGAATTTTACTATTTTCTCAAATCTGATTGCACAGCAATGTAATTTCTATATTTTGATACTTCTGTCGTTTTCACTAGAGCCAGATTTAAAGTGATTAAATTTAAAGTTGGTTAAATTTAATTAAAATTGGGGCAGTAACTAAAAGCAAACAGAAACGACCACAATATACTAATTGACTTCAGTTGAAATGCAGTTTAACATATCCGCTAATCTTTGAACATAGGATTATCTCATTTAGCCATGCCTTAGCGGTCCTGGGGACTTGATGTGAATCTACCGCAAACGGTCAAATTATCACGAAAGAACAAGGTGCCGTGAATATTTGCCAAATGGAATATTGGCTGACGAAAACGAGACATTAAGCAATCAGATTTGAGAATGCACAATTGCTATTGCAAGAATAACATATTCTATTGTGATTAATAGCCGCCCTCATCTTCTCAGCCGGCTATTATTGCGCTCGTATTTTTTTTTACTTCGTCAAACTTTTTTTCGCTTTACCATTTTGCCGCTTTTTCGACATTTTGCGTGAAATCTTTTTGACTTCTCTAGGCTAGTTTCTCTCTTCTCTCATTCTGCTAAAAGTTAATTTGAACATCAGTTGCTAAGCAAAGCAATTCAAAATGAACAGAGTCGGTATAAAAAATTGAAGTCAGAAATAGAAACGGGATAAACCCATAAAGCCCAATTTTAGATGCCCGCTATTTGAACGTCGTTCCTATAAGTCTTAGTTACCACCTCTAATGCTTATTGGTGTTGATAGTAGCCACTGTAGCCTCTCTCTAAGAAACAGAAGTATGTTCAACTACGAAATACCATCAAAATAAATCGGACTTAAAAAATATTTTTGTACAAAAATCTTTTTTTTTTCAATATATTCTATTCGTTCAATCCCAATCATGTTTATTGGAATCAACGGCGGCTATTTTCCGGCAATCTGCCGGGTATGTTTTTGCTTGGTTGCGATAGATTCATATCAAATCTCATAGGCTGATCAGACATGGTCGTGGCCCGCGAGGCATGGCCAAATGAGTTGATTTTATTTAAGAGAGTTAGATAATTGTACGTCCCGCTTAAGTTAGCTTACATCAATTAATTCTTCTAATTAATAGCCGCACAGCGATAACTGGGGCTCTCATTGGCCTTCTCTTGGTTTTTATAATTCAAAGAATTTGAATTGAATTGGGGCGATGTCTTTTTTATGATCTGTTCACACATTTTCATGATTTTTCAAGTCAAATCGGAGTAGTGACTTTGTTCTCGCCGAAACAGGAAATGGAGAAAAAAATCAAGTGGTTTTGCGGCGTGATATTTTTCGCTCTAATTTCAAAGCAGAGTGAGAAAACGGCGTTTGAACAAAAATTCGCTTTCTCGCTAGTGGTTTTTATTCACTTACGGCAATTTCACTTCCATTTTTACTATTTTTCATTTTTTTGATCGGATTTTTTTTCTAAATGGTTTCCCCGATCCATTCGTAGTTCATTCTTGGCCTAATTTTTTGTTTGAACCAATTTCCAGTTCTCGCTAGTGGTTTTTTGTTCACATGTGGCTTTTTGACATTGATTTTGGCATTTTTTATCTTATTTGTTTTTAGAAATGGTTTTCACAATTCGCTCATAGTCCGTTATAGGCCTATTTTTTTGTTTAGTCAATGAAAATTCTTTGAATTGTACTTGAGGACTTGTGCTGCTATGTTTTTTATTTCGTCAAGATTTTTGTTACGAACATATGATGTCACAACTGCTTCTTGTTCATTCGTTCATGCAATTTCAACTGAATTGCGTACCAGACCTCATTTTTCGCTCTTATTGTAGCAATTTTTTTCATTGATTTGCGTGATTAATTTTTTGGTCACCGGTGACTTGCCTCACTCTCAAAAATGACTTCCTTGCTCTGAAATTGACTTTTTTGAAATTTAATTGAAAGAGATAAGAGAGTGTGTCACTCTAACTGAAGGGTATTTAAGAGCAGCTAATAGAAGAAGCAATAATATATGCAGTCATAATCAAAATATAGCATATGAGCTATTTTTTTACTGTCTTTTTGAGATTGCAGATCTACAAAGCTATTGCGGCTGTTTTCTGGCAATCTGCCAGCTATGTTTTTTCTTCCTGGCTTATTTTTACGTCGGCTAGTTTCTGGGCGCGAATTTACAGCAATGTAACGGAATACAGCGTACTCATCTTGCTAATATTGAAGTTGGATATGCTCACATTAAAAAAATTCTCGTAACAAACTTTGTAAGCCTTTTGAAAAGTTCTGTTTTTGAAAAGTTCGGTGCTCAAGAGTGGAAAAGGAAAACGTTGATTTCAATTTCTTACAGTTTTTTTAGCATTTTTCGTTAAAAATTTTCACCGAACTTTCACAAGTTAGTACAATTTTTATTATACAATTGAGTAAAACTTGCTCAAAAAACATTCTTGAAAAAAACGGATCCATTCAATATAATCCTCAATGCAATTCTTAAAGCAAAATTAAAGTTGCATTGACCATTACTTTGAGTATAATCCTTTTTAAATGCTGTTAATTGAAACCTATTTTGCCTTAATTTACTTCTTTCTGATGAATAAATACAAATTAAAATGCTTAGGATCGTTTACCTCCTCCAATGACAGACTTTCAAAGCAGAGTGAGAAAACGGCGTTTGAACAAAAATTCGCTTTCTCGCTAGTGGTTTTTATTCACTTACGGCAATTTCACTTCCATTTTTACTATTTTTCATTTTTTTGATCGGATTTTTTTTCTAAATGGTTTCCCCGATCCATTCGTAGTTCATTCTTGGCCTAATTTTTTGTTTGAACCAATTTCCAGTTCTCGCTAGTGGTTTTTTGTTCACATGTGGCTTTTTGACATTGATTTTGGCATTTTTTATCTTATTTGTTTTTAGAAATGGTTTTCACAATTCACTCATAGTCCGTTATAGGCCTATTTTTTTGTTTAGTCAATGAAAATTCTTTGAATTGTACTTCAGGACTTGTGCTGCTATGTTTTTTATTTCGTCAAGATTTTTGTTACGAACATATGATGTCACAACTGCTTCTTGTTCATTCGTTCATGCAATTTCAACTGAATTGCGTGCCAGACCTCATTTTTCGCTCTTATTGTAGCAATTTTTTTCATTGATTTGCGTGATTAATTTTTTGGTCACCGGTGACTTGCCTCACTCTCAAAAATGACTTCCTTGCTCTGAAATTGACTTTTTTGAAATTTAATTGAAAGAGATAAGAGAGTGTGTCACTCTAACTGAAGGGTATTTAAGAGCAGCTAATAGAAGAAGCAATAATATATGCAGTCATAATCAAAATATAGCATATGAGCTATTTTTTTACTGTCTTTTTGAGATTGCAGATCTACAAAGCTATTGCGGCTGTTTTCTGGCAATCTGCCAGCTATGTTTTTTCTTCCTGGCTTATTTTTACGTCGGCTAGTTTCTGGGCGCGAATTTACAGCAATGTAACGGAATACAGCGTACTCATCTTGCTAATATTGAAGTTGGATATGCTCACATTAAAAAAATTCTCGTAACAAACTTTGTAAGCCTTTTGAAAAGTTCTGTTTTTGAAAAGTTCGGTGCTCAAGAGTGGAAAAGGAAAATGTTGATTTCAATTTCTTACAGTTTTTTTAGCATTTTTCGTTAAAAATTTTCACCGAACTTTCACAAGTTAGTACAATTTTTATCATACAATTGAGTAAAACTTGCTCAAAAAACATTCTTGAAAAAAACGGATCCATTCAATATAATCCTCAATGCAATTCTTAAAGCAAAATTAAAGTTGCATTGACCATTACTTTGAGTATAATCCTTTTTAAATGCTGTTAATTGAAACTTATTTTGCCTTAATTTACTTCTTTCTGATGAATAAATACAAATTAAAATGCTTAGGATCGTTTACCTCCTCCAATGACAGACTTCCTCGAAATCTGTGGTTCTGCCGGGTACTTTGAAAGTGACATGATCAGATTAGAACAGGATATCCTTCGGAGACTCAAATTCGACATTGGCTTCCCTCTATCATACAGAATGCTGAGAAGATACTCAAGCGTGCAGAATAACAATTTCACAACTTTGTGTCAAGCTAGGTTCTTTCTGGAGTGCAGTATTCTAGAATATTCTTTCTGCTCTATTAAAGAATCGCTATTGGCTGCCGCTTGTCTTATGCTGGCTCATATCACACTCGATTCGGGCTACTGGGTAAGTTTGTATTCATTTAAACTTATGCTTCCTTGACATGATTATGTCGTCAGGTATCATAAAAATTTGGCACTTAAAAATCAAAAGTGGTCTACAATAATCAGTTTTTTTAAGTAGCATTTTTTAGTTATGAGCTGAACATCTGAACATTTGTTAACCGCTTAAATTTTAAGCAGAATCTAAGAACAAAACAGCTCATATAAAAGAAAGGAAAAAAAATGGAGTAATAAATCTTGATACTTAAAGCGTTGAAATGTGGAGTAAGTTACCCTAACCAGTTAGAGTTATTTACACTAAGCATGCTTTAAATAATTTCTTTTTGGTCAATTTGAAAAATACCTCATTAATAGAGAAACATTGGTGTAATTAAATCTTTCTGTGTATGCACATAGTTCACAGGAGAACATGCGAACAGCCCCAGTTCGATCATTATAGATAATATATAATAAAGAGCGGACGACGATTGGTAATTTGATATTATGTAAGTATTTAACCTAACGGTTATGCTTTTTGCATTTACATGTTTCTCTAAAAAAGGTGAACATCTTAGAAATTCAAAGTTTTTGTGAACGAGTTTCGATGCTGAATTTTCTGATGAAGTTGCTGAGATTTCTGATGAAGTTGTAACTTTGGTCCTAAATGCATTGATTAAAATTGGCACCTGGTGAGTTTAATGCGATCATCTATTATTGGTACTTTCCACGCTCAAAACAGCTTTATGTTAAATGTAATATACAGTTCCAACAGTTGCTAGGAAATAAAACGCAACACCGGAGCAAAAATACTCTCAAATGTTTTCCATAGTCTTCCGACAACCGAGTTGTTTAAGTAATCGTTAAGTGACTCTGCTTGAAGTCAATGAGAACTTCTGGCGTTTATCGAGAACCGCGAAGCGATTCGAGATATTAAGTCAGAATTTCGAAGTGACTTCTGCACAGTCACTTAAGCATGCCTTAAACACGAAACGCGCACGTTTTATAATGACGAAAGTCAACGAAATTCAACTTCTGGCTAAGCATTGCAGACTTTCGGCATTTTAAAATGTGCAAGTGAGTGTCTTGAGGAGAATGATTGATATGAGTTTAAATGTGGCTTGCGATGTGTTCTAGTGTGAGGATGTCGCGTATGCGAGTGGATACAAACGAGAGGAGCTGACAGAGGTCATGAAGCTTCTCAATGACAATACCAGAGTACTCGTCAACCTCTACAACTCAAACAAGAAGAAGTTCAACATCGTCCGGAAATATACTAGCCCGTTAGTTTTTCTATTGCTCGCGAGCAAAGTTCGTAGCAATTATTTGAGCTCTGTTGGTCTTTCAGCGCTTTTTCTCAATTTTGTTAGAACATTCGGCTTTTTAATTGCTGCCAAACGAAGTTTTTAGCAATTATATAGGTCCTGTTAGGCTTCTTTAATGCAATTTTCCTGCTTCAACTTTTCATCTGCTCGTTGTTTAATCTGACCATCTTTTCGTTTTCAAAAACGCGATAACTGGTAAATCCCGGAGGGCATGAAGTTCTGTTTGAGCCTCAAGACTCACTTGTATCTGAGTATTCGATTCACCGAAACTGTTTTAAGAAATTAATTGTCTGTTCTTAGATTTGACCCCCTCCAGTCGTTTGAGAGCATTTCGCAGACTTTAGTCGCTTGTTTTAGTTTATTGTTCCGCTTGATTGATTTTTGCGAGATCTTAATTGCCCTCATTCAAAATTCCAAGCAGCTGATCCTACGTAAAAAAATGGACTTTAAAAGCAGAGTGCGCCGAACTTAGTATTTTTTCAGTTATTGGATAAAACTGCACGTAAAACCACGTGCTATATAAACCTTGTATTCATTAAAATTTTTGCTACGTTTCCGTAACGTTCCTTGATTGGGATTGCAATGTCATCTATTGACATCTATTGTTCTATAACACCCAAAAACCAAACCAAGGGTATCCAAATTGTCTCCCATGCTCAAATACTCTAGTTAAAGGCGATGAGTTATTTTTTTTCTCTTGGTTCACTAAATAAGTTAGAACATAAATCCTAGGCAGTCTGGACCTGCAGCAGGCTACAAATGACTCCTGCTCGTTTGTCGGCTGCAAGGATTTTAGCGGACATTAGTCCGGTATGGTATATTAACTAAAATTGTCCAAAAAGTAAAATTTTAAGCTCTGAATTTTTGCCTCAGGGCATCAACTTTTTGGTAGCTACCAAAATGGTACTTGAAAGCTTTCGCCTACTTTTTCGTTTTCTCGTGCCTTTGTAATCTAAGTGTTACATTTGCAACATTCGCTGATTGGGTCTGCAATATCTTATTAGATGGACATCTATTGTTCTATAACACCCAAAAACCAAAAGTCCATCCAGATTTTCTCCAGTTTTCAAACGTTGTGGTTAAAGGATTTAAATTATTTTTACCATTGGTTCATTAAATAAGATAGAACATACATCCTAGACACAGTCTGGACCTGTAATAATCCGGACATGTCACAGTCCGGAACTGCAAAGATTTTTAGAGAAAAATATCAGCAATACAAACGGGATAAACCCCATGAAGCCCAGTTGTAGATGCACGTTACTTGAATTTTTTTTCGAATTAGTCTCAGTTACCTATAATTAATTCTATTTTCATCATTTTTTGTACTTTTGCAAAATTATAGGGTGAAGCAGGCTACAACTGACTGTTGTACGCTTGACGGCTGAGAGGAGTTTAGCGGTTGGCGGACATTGATCGGTTATGTTTATCAACTATATTTGTCCAAAATGTAAAATTTTAAGCTCTGAAATTTTGCCTCAGGGCATACAGTTTTTGGTACGTTTACTTTTTCAGCATAATGTAAACCGCTCTCATCCATGGCTTTGAAATTACCTTAAGAAGAGCTGCTGATATCTTTCAAATTATAAAGAAAAAGAATCTTCCTGATGAATTGAATGCCGTTAAGAGTTCTGAAGTTAGCTGTCTGTCTATATTTGACAAATATTCGATGCTTTTTCTGAGCTCATATATATATATATATATATATATATATATATATATATATACATATATGTATATATACATACATACATATATATATATATATATATATATATATTTTATATATATATATATATATATATATATGTATATTATATTATATATATATATATATATATATATATATATATATATATAACCGGGTTGATCAAACTTACTTACCATAAAACGGACCATATATGGTCTATAAAATTCCAGCAAAAATTCCGTTTTATGATCTTGCTATGGTTAATAAGTTTCCATGTATGGTCCGTTTTATGGATAATAAGTTTTTTTAGTGGAGCAATTTTTTCTACCATGGTAATATTTGAATGAAATAGAGGACCCTGCCATATATGATCCGTTTTATGGTTAGTAAGTTTCAATATATGTCCGTTTTATGTTAAGTAAGTTTTCATATATGGTCCGTTTAAGGGTTTATAAGTTTCCATATATGGTCTGTTTTGTGGTTCGTAAGTTTCCATATATGGTCCGTTTTATGGTCAGTAAGTTTTCATATATGGCCCGTTTTATGGTAAGTTTGGTTAAAAAAAATTTGAAGCCATATTTATTATTACCTGGCCGTAGGAGGCGATTGGTTGAGCTGAGAAATGAAAGATGTGGATTAATTAGTTGATACTATGTCGGAAAAATTTCTCAAGTCAAGTTAAAAAACCGTCTTCGAGATTTTTCCTGTATGTTTTGGTTGTTTTGCCCTCCTTTTTCATTCCGGGCTTGGGACCCGCATTGGCGGCGGTACTTGAAAAAGCTATAGAGTTGAGCAGAGCACAAGGTTAAAAAAACTGGCTCGAAATGCATGCTCTCTCCAACAAAAAAAACATTTTTCAAATCTCTATAAAAGGGGACTGGCGCCCCAATTTTGATATAATTTGAACAAGTCCTTGACGTTTTGAAGTAAACTATATTTGAAAAAAAGTTACACGCTTATTTGCAACTATTAACCAACAATTTTCTGATTTTTTTTCTAGGAAAGCTACAGCTAAACGGTTTTAAGTTTAAATTATAGATTCATGGTGGAACTCGCACAACAATTTTGGTTGGATTTGAACAACTCCTTGACGTTTTGAAATAAGCTATATTTGAAAAAAGTAAAACGCTTGTTTGCAACTATTAACCAACAAAAATCTAAATTTTGTTCTAAGCAAGCTACAGCTAAGCGGTTTTCACTTTTGAAATCTACATACATGGGACTCGCATAATAATTTTGGTTGTTTTTGAACATTTTGTCGTTTTGAAATGAGCTGTTTTTGAAAGTTAAACGCTTATTTGCAACTTTTAGCCAACGAAATTCTGATTTTTTCCCTAGGCAAGCTAGGGCTAAAGGTTTTCCAATTTTTAAATCTAACTACTTAGTGGGACCCGCACACGAACTTTGGTTGTATTGGAACAACTTGACGTTTTAAAATAAGCTATATTTGAAAAAAGCTATTTCGCTTATATGCAACTTTTAACCAACCAAACTACTTTTTTCCGAGGCCAGCTAAACCAATATAGTTTCCTTTTTAAGAACTACATACACAAGCGGACATGCATACCAAGTTCGGTTCAATTTGAACAACTCCTTGACGTTTTGTAGTTAGCTATATTTGAAAAAAAAGTTAATTCCGTTTTTTTTTGCTTATTTTAATCATATTTATTAATCAACGAAATTACATTTTTTTCTAGGCAAGCTATAAAAAAAAGCAAAGCTTGCTTTTAGAATCTACATACCATGGGGAGCTTTGTCTATGAGTTCAGTTTGATTGAAACAACTCCTTGAAGTTTTGAAAAAAAGCTACATATGAGAATTGAAATTCGCTTATATATAACTTTTAATGAAATTCGCTTATATATAACGAAATTCTGAATTTTCTCATTACTTTTTTATAACTCTAGAAATGAGAAAAGCACTAGGTACAAAAACCTGAGCCTTAACTCGCTCTCCATAAAAAAATTTAAACAAAACAAACGAACTGAAACAAAAGCTAACATGTGTCGGAAAACTTTCTCAAGTCAAGTTAAAAAATTGACTTCGAGATTTTTCTAGTTGTTCTGGTTGTTTTACCCTCCTCCTTTCTGCTGGCTTGGGACAGGCAGTGGCGTAGTTACTTTATACAGTTATAGGACAATCGAGAAATGAAATTCGCTACATATCAGAAATGAAATTCGCTTATATGTAACTTTTAACCAACGAAATTCTGAATTTTCTCATTACCTTTTTATAAATATAGAAGAAATGAGCTCTGCACTAGGTACAAAATCTAAGCTATGAACTCGCTCTCCATAATAAAACGGAGCAAAACAAAGCAAACGGAAGCGATAGCTAACATGCGTCGGAAAACCTTCTCAAGTCAAGTTAAAAAGCCGACTTAGAAATTTTTCCAGTATGTTTTGTTTGTTTTACCCTCCTCCTTTTCCCTGTGAAAATACAGCTTTTTCAATCGCAATTTATACGCAGCTATTCGCTTATACGCAAATTTTAACCAACAAAGTTTCGATTTTTTTCATAGGCAAGCCGGGTCAAAAACGTTTAGTGTTTGGAATCTACTGGTCATGGATAATTCTGACTGTGAGTTCCGACTGATTTAAAGAACTCTTCCACGTTTTGAAGAAAGCTATATTTGAAAAAAAGTCAATTAGCTTATTGCGTACGAAAACAACGAGAGAACGAACTATTTTTCTACGCAAGCTAGACGGAAATTCTTTTTGATTTAGAATGCACATGGCATTTAGAATTCTGATAGTGAGTTTGGTTGGTTTTGAAAAACTTCCTGACGTTCTGAAATCTGCTATATTTGAAAAAAGAATTATTCCGTTTACTTCGCTTATTTTGATTATTAACCAACAAAATTCTGAGTTTTTTCTAGGCAAGCTACAGCTAATTGGTTTTAAATTTTTTAATTCAAAAACACCGTTGAACTTGCATGTCAGTTTTGTTTGGATTTGGACAACTCCTTGACGTTCTGAAATGAGCTATATTTGAAAAAAGTTTATTCAGTTTATTTGGCTTATTTTGATTAATATCCAACAAAATTCTGAATTTTTTCAGGCAAGCTACAGCTAAATGGTTTTAAACTTTTTAATTCTAAAAACCTTGTTGAATTTGAATGTCAGTTTTGGTTGGATTCGAACAAAAAATCATTCCGTTTGTTTCGCTTATTTTGATTATTATACAGCAAAATTCTTAGTTTTTTTTCTAGACCAGCTATGCCAAATTTCCTTGCATTGTTTGAGAATCTGGTTGCTTAGTGGGGTTCCTGCCTCAAGTTTCAACTGATTTAAACAACTCCTTGAAGTTTTGAAAAAAAGCTACATATGAGAATTGAAATTCGCTTATATATAACTTTTAATGAAATTCGCTTATATATAACGAAATTCAATTTTCTCATTACTTTTTTATAACTATAGAAATGAGAAAAGCACTAGGTACAAAAACCTGAGCCTAAACTCGCTCTCCATAAAAAAATTTAAACAAAACAAACGAACTGAAACAAAAGCTAACATGTGTCGGAAAACTTTCTCAAGTCAAGTTAAAAAATTGACTTCGAGATTTTTCTAGTGGTTCTGGTTGTTTTACCCTCCTCCTTTTTGCTGGCTTGGGACAGGCAGTGGCGTAGTTACTTTATACAGTTATAGGACAATCGAGAAATGAAATTCGCTACATATCAGAATTGAAATTCGCTTATATGTAACTTTTAACCAACGAAATTCTGAATTTTCTCATTACCTTTTTATAAATATAGAAGAAATGAGCTCTCCACTAGGTACAAAATCTAAGCTATGAACTCGCTCTCCATAATAAAACGATGCAAAGCAAAGCAAACGGAAGCGATAGCTAACATGTGTCGGAAAACCTTCTCAAGTCAAGTTAAAAAGCCGACTTAGAAATTTTTCCAGTATGTTTTGTTTGTTTTACCCTCCTCCTTTTCCCTGTGAAAATACAGCTTTTTCAATCGCAATTTATACGCAGCTATTCGCTTATACGCAAATTTTAACCAACAAAGTTCCGATTTTTTTCATAGGCAAGCCGGGTCAAAAACGTTTAGTGTTTGGAATCTACTGGTCATGGATAATTCTGACTGTGAGTTCCGACTGATTTAAAGAACTCTTCCACGTTTTGAAGAAAGCTATATTTGAAAAAAAAAGTCAATTAGCTTATTGCGTACGAAAACAACGAGAGAACGAACTATTTTTCTACGCAAGCTAGACGGAAATTCTTTGATTTAGAATGCACATGGCATTTAAAATTCTGATGGTGAGTTTGGTTGGTTTTGAAAAACTTCCTGACGTTCTGAAAGTTTTTTGTAGGCAAGCTACAGCTAAATGGTTTTAAATTTTTTAATTCAAAAACAACGTTGAACTTGCATGTCAGTTTTGTTTGGATTTGGACAACTCCTTGACGTTCTGAAATGAGCTATATTTGAAAAAAGTTTATTCAGTTTATTTGGCTTATTTTGATTATTATCCAACAAAATTCTGAATTTTTTTAGGCAAGCTACAGCTAAATGGTTTTAAACTTTTTAGTTCTAAAAACCTTGTTGAATTTGAATGTCAGTTTTGGTTGGATTTGAACAAAAAATCATTCCGTTTGTTTCGCTTATTTTGATTATTATACAGCAAAATTCTTAGTTTTTTTTCTAGACCAGCTATGCCAAATTTCCTGCTCTGTTTGAGAATCTGGTTGCATAGTGGGGTTCCTGCCTCAAGTTTCAACTGATTTGAACAACTCCTTGACCTTTTCAAGAAAGCTATATTTGAAAAATATAGTTCACTGACATGTAACTTTTAACCAACGAAATTCTTAGTTTTTTCTTGAGCAGGATAGCCCAAAAATGTTTGGTCTTTGAAAAACTACTTATCATGGCGAACTCTGACGATAAGTTTGGTTGGATTTGGACAACTCCTTGACATTTTGAAATATGCTGTGTTTGAAAAATATAATTCAGTTAAACAACGAAAATCTGAATCCTCTACACAATCTAGCTCGAAAACGCTTGGTGTTTTAGAATCTAAATTCCATGGGGAACTATAATTATGAGTTTCGTTTGAATTGAGCAACTCCTTGGCCCGATTGAGAAAAGCTTTACATGAAAAGTATTATTCGCTTATATGTAACTTCTTACCAACGAAATTCTTCTACTTTTTCTAAGCAAGCTACAGCCAAATAGTTTTTAGTTTTTAAACCTATATACCTGGCCAGACTTGCAAGTCACTTTTAATTGGACTTTAACAACTCCTTGACGTTTTGAAATCAGCTATTTTCGAAAAAGTTTATTCCGCTTATTTTGATCACTAACCAACAAAACTACATTTGTTGTTAGGCATTCTATACCAAAAAATTGCTGTTTGAGAATCTTCTTGCATTCAATCAAACAAAAACTAGTCAGAGACAAACTTTAATTGCAAAAATGATAGCAACAGGGACTCGATGTTTTTTTAATTCAAATATCGAGTTTCTTCCTTGTTGAAATCTATATCTTTGCCAAGCAACGGAAATCTCTGGTTTTTCCACTCTTGAACGACCGAACCACTTGTTCCTGCTTCAAGAAGATATATCCTGGATGGCCTCTGATGCTCGCCTGGCGTCTTTATTGTTAGTCCGTTTTTTGGAGGATTTTTTAAACATCCTTTATGAAATTCTCAATCTCTGGGTCTAGCGAAACTGAGCCACCCCTTCCTCCCTTCCTGAATTGGTCTCTAGTTAAGAAACACTACTGAGACGGAAGTTGGAACCATTTTCAAGATCTCCTTTTTTTCAGACGTCCTTGGCCTTCGTTGAAAACCCGAAAAACCTTACGGATTTTGGCGGAATTTGGGTTTTTCCAGTACTTTCGTAGCTTTTCATCCTTTAATCTTTTTAAAGGGTTCATTCTCTTTGTCTTAGTCAGCTTGAGCACTCTAGAAGAATATTTACGTTCATTGTCAGCATTTGAACAACTCCGTGAGATTTTGACAAAAGTTATTTGAAAAAAGATAAACGCTTATTTTCAACTATTAACCATTAAAAATCTAGATTCAAGCTACAGCTAAATGTTCTTCACTTTTGATAACTATATGCATATTGGGATTTGAAAACCGTTTTTGGTTGAATTTGAACGCCTCGACGTTTTGCAATCAGATATAATTGAAAAAAGCTATTTCGATTAGTTGCAACTTTTAACCAAAGAATTTACAATTTTTCCGAGGCAATCTAAACCATTACAGTTTCCCTTTTCAAAAACTACATACACAAGGGGACTTGCATATCAAGTTCGGTTCAATTTGAACATTTCCTTGACGTTTTGTAGTTAGCTATATTTGAAAAAAAAAGTTAATTCCGTTTGTTTCGCTTATTTTAATCATTTTTTTCTGATTTTTTTTCTACGAAAGCTACAGCTAAACGATTTTATGTTTAAATTATACATTCCTGGTGGAACTCGCACAACAATTTTGGCTCAATTTAAACAACGCCTTGAGGTTTTGAAATTAGCTATATTTGAAAAAAAAAATTTCCGTTCATTTCGCTTATTTTGGTTATTAACCAACCAAATTTTGATTTTATTCTAGGCAAGTTACAGCTAAACGGTTTTCAATTTTGAAATCTACATACATGGTGGGATTTGCACACCAAGTTTGGTTGGGTTTGATCAACTCCTTTGAAATAAGCTATATTTGAAAAACGTTATTTCGCTTATATGCAAATTTATATGCAAGATTACCAACGAAAAACTGTAATCTTCTTACATAATCTAGCTCAAAAACGCTTGGTGTCTTAGTTTCTATATATTATTAGATCTGTTTTTTTTATTTAGAATCAACGTGCCATGTAGAACTGTGATAGTGAGTTTGGTTAGATTTAAAAACTCCTTGACGTTTTGAAATAAGCTATATTTGAAAAAAGTTTATTCCGTTTATTTTGCTTATTTTGATTATTGAGCAACGAAAATCTGAATTTTTTCTAGGCAAGCAACAGCTAAACGGTTTTTATTTTTAAATCTTTATGAAAAGTTACATGAAAAGTATAATTCGCTTATATGTAACTTCTTACCAACGAAATTCTTTTTCTAAGCAAGCTACAGCTAAATAGTTTCAAGCGTTGAAACCTATAAACATTGTGAGACTTGCAAGTCAGTTTTAATTGGACTTTAACAACACCTTGACGTTTTTGAAATAGGCTATTTTCGAAAAAAAAGTTTATTCCGCTTATTTTGATCATTAACCTACAAAACTACTTTTTTCTATCCATGCTACACCAAAAATTACTGTTTGAGAATTTTCTTGCATTCAATCAAGCGAAGAACTTGTCAGAGACAAACTTTAATTGTAAAAATGATAGCAACAAGGATTCATGTTTCTTAAATTCAAATATCGAGTTTCATCATCACTTGAAATCTGTATCTTTGGCAATCATCGGAAATCTTTGGTGTTTCCACTCTTGAAGGACCGAACCACTTGTTCCAGCTTCAAGAAAAAATTTCCTGGATGGCTTCTGATGCTCGCCTGGCGTATTTATTGCGTGTCCGTTTTTTGTAGGATTTTTTTAAACATCGTTCATGAAACTCTAACAATCTCTGGGACTAGCGAAATTGAGCCACCCCTTCCTCCCTTCCTGATTTGGTCTCAAGTTAAGAAACACTACTGAGATGGCAGTTGGAACCATTTTCAAGATATCCTTTGTGCAGACGAAAAGTCCTTGGCCTTTGTTGAAAACCCGAAAAACCTTACGGATTTTGGGTTTTTCAAGTACTTTCGTAGCTTTTCATCCTTTTATCTTTCTAAGGGTTCATTCTTTTTGTCCTGGTCAGCTTGAGTACCGTAGACGAAAATTTACTCTCATTGTTAGCATTTGAAAACTCCGTGAGATTTTGACAAAAGTTATTTGAAAAAAGATAAACGCTTATTTTCAACTATTAACCATTAAAACCTAGATTCAAGCTACAGCTATTTGTTCTTCACTTTTGATAACTATATGCATATTGGGATTTAAAAACCATTTTTGGTTGAATTTGAACGCCTCGACGTTTTGCAATCAGCTATAAATGAAAAAAGCTATTTCGATTATTTGCAACTTTTAACCAAAGAAATTACAATTTTTTGCGAGGCAAGCTAAACCAATATAGTTTCCCTTTTCAAAAACTATATACACAAGGAAACTTTTATACCAGGTTCATTTCATTTTGAAAAACTCCTTGACGTTTTGATTTTAGCTATATTTGAAATAAATCTTATTCCGTTTATTTCGCTTAATTTTATTGACCAACGAAGTTTGATTTTTTCTTTGCAAGTTACAGCTAAACTGTTTTAACTTTTGAAATCAAAATACATGGTTGGCTCGCACACCAATATTGGTTGGATTTGAACAACTCCTTGACATTCTGAAATAAGCTACATTTGAAAAAAGTGATTTCACTAATATGCAACTTTTAAACAACGAAAAACTGAATCTGCTCTTACGCATTATAGCTCAAAAACGCTTTTAGATGTTTTTGATTCTAGATGCCATGAGGAACTCTTACTATCAGTTTCGTTCGATTTGAAAAGTTTCTTAACTGTTTGAAAAAAGCTATATATGAAAAATTAAGTCCATTCGCTTATTGCGTACAGAGCGGGGAAAACGATTTTTTTTGCAAGCTAGATCTGATTTTTTTTATTTAGTTTGGTTAAATTTGAAAAACTCCAGACGTTCTGAAATAAGCTTTATTTGAAAAAAATATATATTCCGTTTATTTTGCTTTCTGACATAATTCTGAATTTTTACTGGGCAAGATACAGCTAAACGGTTTTCATTTTTAATTCTAAATACATGATGGGACTCGCCTACTAATTTTGGCTGGATTTGAACAACTGCTTGAAGTTTTGAAATAAACTATATTTGAAAAAAGTTGAACGCTTATTTGCAACTTTTTACCAGCGAAATTCTTTTTTCCTAAGCAAGCTAGAGCTAAATGGTTTTCACTTTCGAATTCTATAGACATAGAGGGAACTGCACACCCTTTCTGGTTGAAAATGAATAACTCCTTGACGTTTTCAAGAAAGCTACATTTGAAAAATGTATGCTTGAAATTCGCGTTTATGCAACTTTTAACCAACGAAGCTTTTTTTCACTATGCAAGCTACTGCTAATTTTTTTTACTTTTTAAATCTATATCGTCGAGTTTCCTACGTTGATTGCTATTAGGTTTGAACAACTTTGAGACCCGATTGAAGCAAAAAGTCATTAAAAAAATCGGCAGTAGGAGAGCAGGAACAACTAGGAGACCATTTTTATTCAACTAAAGCTACAACAAAAAAAATCTGCCTTCAAACTAACACTAATAGCGGGACTCCTAAATGGTTTTCTGCTAGGCTTTGACATCTCTGAGAATTGAACGAAAAAATATTCGTTTCGAAACGCTAAACGCTAAATCGCAACTGTTAACCAACGAAATTGCAAAATTTGCCGAGGAAAGGTACATTAGAAACGTTTCCAATTTTAGAAAAATATACGAAGTGGGACTTTTGGGTCAATTTTGGTTCCATTTGAATAACTCCTTATCATTTTGAAAAAAGCTTAATATCAAAAACATAATTCGCTTATATGCAACTATGAACTAATTCGTTCAAGTTGAATCTACTTGTCATGAGGAGCTCTGATTATGAGTTTAGTTTGATTTAAACAACTCATTGACAATAATCTATATTTGAAAAAATTTATTTCGCTTATATACAACTTTTAATCAACGAAATTCTAAATTTTTTCTGAGGCAAGCTAACCCCACACAGTTTCCCCTTTTCGAAAAGTACATACACAAGGGGACTTGAGTGCCGGTTTTGGTTCAATTTGAACGACTCCTTGTCATTTTGAAGTTAGCTATGTTTGATGAAAGCTATTTAGCTTATATGCAGCTTTTAACCAACGAAATTCTTGAATTTTTTCCGAGGCAATCTAAACCAATATAATTTTCGCTTTCAAAAACTAAATATGAAAGGGGACTTGCATGCCAACTTTGGTTCAATATGAACAACCCATTGACGTTTTGAAATTAGCTATATTTGAAAAAAGCCATTTCGCTTACATGTAACATTTAGGCAACGAAAAACTTTTTTTCCTAGGCTAGCTAACTCAACATTACACGGTGCGTTGAAATCTAGATGCGATGGTGAACTCTGACCATGAGTTTTGTTTAATTTGAACAACTTCTTAACTTTTTGAAAAAAGCTATATGAAAATTTTATTCGCTTATATATATCTTTTAACTTCCAAATTTCATTTAATTTTCGCCTAAGCAAGCTATACCAAAAATTATTGCTGTTTGAGAATTCTCTTGCCTGTTGGGACTCCTACATCAAGCTTCAAAACATTCGAACATTTTGACCAACTCCTTGACCCGTTTGAAAAAGCTATATTTGAAAAATATATTTCTCTTATAGGAACATTTAACCAACGCAATTACGACTTTTTTCCTAGACAAGCAAGTTCAAAAACGCTCAGTATTTGAGAATCTTTTCGTCATGGAGAAATCTGACTGAATTTCGTTTGATTTCATTAACTCCCTAAAGTTTTCAAGAACGCTTTATTTGAAGGAAAGGTTATTCCGTTTATTCGTTTTTTTTTCGTACGAAAATAACGGAGAACAAACTTTTTCTACGCAAGCTCAATCAGAAGTTTTTTTGTTTCAGAATCTACATGCCATGGTAAACTCTGACTATGAGTTTGATTCGGTTTTAAGAACTCCTTGATGTTTCTGAATAAGCATTATTAAAAAAATTCCCATTGATTTGAGATATGTTAGAACAGATTAAAATGGCCTCTTGAGATCAAATCAAAACATTTGCAAACACTTTTGTGAATTTGTTAATCGTCTGTTTATTGCGTCAAACTGAGAATAAGAAGATCTTAAGCAACTAGAAATTATGACAGTTTTGAGAATATGGCAAGGCCCAAAAGTTTCAAGCAACGGAATATGGAGAGTTTTCTGACAGAAGTCTAATTTTGTTTTTTTTTCAAAAATTAACATATTTTGTTTCACATAAAAGCTTTACTTCGACATAGGAATTCTGGCAAAGTTTGAGCCTGACATTGAATAAAATTGATCAATGGTTCCGTATTTCATTCAGAATGAGCATCTGTTTGAGCAAAGGATCTGAACATTCTTTCTGAAATAGCAGAGGACGGCTTACTTGTGCATCAAGCTGTGCTACTCTAGTTAAGCTCTTCTTGTAGAATAAAACATTGTTTGTTGCTAATCATCGTAAAAAACATTGAAAAGACAAACATTGAGACACAAACCGATAATATTTCAACCAGAAACCATCAGTCCAGCTCAGGCAAGCGAAATGTAGCGGAGAAAAACTTGAAAAATTAAAATCAAGAACTTTAACGTTTTTTAGTGAACTTCCCGGATTAGAACAAACTTCCTGAATCAACACATACAGAAAATTTAAATTAACTGCTCCATAACTTGCAGAGGAGTACAACATTTTTAATTAACCGTCAGAAGTTAAGAATATCAAGCCATCTACAGGCACAAGGAAGAAGTCAGTGATCTGTTTGTACTTCTAGTGTTTTATTTCTTGGCATCATTGGGCAAGCGGAAGTCCAAACCCATCTGGTTTGCTGATCTTCGGCTTCACCACCACTAAACAGAACAGATGATTGAAAGTCTTGACTAGTCCATCTCTTTGAATTACGCATGCGCTCCAAAACAACCTTTTAAAGACACTCAAATTAAACAAGCAAATCGCAACAGAACAGCTTTTGCTTGTTAGACTAATTGTTTTTCGGCAAAATTCCACAAAAAATATTGAAGAGAAAAAAGTATTATGAGAAAATAACTAACTTTCATTAACCTTTCGATGCCCTTCCACAATGGGAATTCTTGTTTCCTTTCTACTTGACCGGACTAATGATATGGGTCTTCAAAAGTGAAGTTTCTCTTCTGCCAAACATAAAAAAAAACATAAAAACTGCAGTCTTTCTCAAAACTTTGACGGCTCGGGATCGGCAAAAATTTCCAGAAGATTATCACCCCCACATTATCGGTGGATGATCCGTTGATTTATCACAATCAGGTTCTCTTTCCCTTAAAAACGACATTCAAAACACGTAGCCATTCTTCATTATTGGCCTTCTTTCCATCGCTGAGACGTTTTAAACTAGACTTGTGATCTTCGATCTTCATATTAATTTGAAAACATGAGTGGTTCTGGATTCAGCGCGGTCGACTGGGAACATCGAGTTGTTTCCGCTGGGGGCTCTTCAGAAGAATCAAGAGATGATTTTTCGCTGCTTTTACTGGAATAACAATATCTGGTTCGATCAAGTCATTTTGAGATAGGATATCCATTTCGTTAATCTGAAGAAAATCAATTTATATCAAAACTTTTAAGAATTATCACAAATCTTTGTTCTTAAACAGAGATTTTTTGACAGATTAAACATCAACGATTAAATTGAATTGAGAAATATGACCAATGGTCTCAGAAAGAAAAGAACAGTATCAATTGTGTTATCTGGAGAAAGTAATCCGAGTAAATGTTGCACAAATTGTCATAGAACAAAACATAAGAGAAAACAATGACCAGAACGCAAAAGCATCAATGAATAATAAAGTCACTAATTCAGAGGATTCAATATCAATTGCGAAGCAAGAAGCAGCCGTTTAAATCTCACAAAAATTAAGATAGTCCTTCACAAGCAATCTTGTCAAAAATTAATTTTTAGTAGCGTACTTGTCAATTTCGTTGTTAGCTTCCGCATATTTGTTTCATTTCACTTCCATATTGGTTAGCTCCTCGAAATGCCTCAGTTACTGCTTGCTCAGCGTCATCCGGGAATTTCTACTTCACAAATTCTAAAAAACAATTTCGCGTTTGTTTTTTTTTTGGCGGAGCAGACAGTCTAGGTACCTAATGTTCCAATGGCAATCAATTCTATTTTCCACGCTAGAGAAGAATAAACGCATACAAAAAGTTTTTTAAAGTTAAGCAAAAGCTTGCTCATACTTGTAAACGTGTTCTGTATCTGAGCACTGCACGGCACTACCAGATTTCCTCATAATCTTTGGTGCCAGTCGTACTTTCATTAGTTCTTTTTTTCTGCGAACCGAACTTCTTGGCACCTAGCAATTTCCCAAAAGCAGAGGGGCCCTCTGTCGCTTTCAGCAACATCAATTCCTCGTCGTTAAACCACACTGGCTCGATAGCCACCTCATCGGAACCAGATTCAATTTGAGTTGAGGAGTTTCCTCCAGAGGCCGGTTGTTTTTTGCTGGTTGATTTGAGTTTCGAAAATTTTCTGACGCAAACGTGCATCTTCCTCCATTTGCTTGCGCTGATGTTGAACGTGTATTTTAGCCAGCTCACCGACTTTTTGCTCCATGAACTCCGTGACTTTTTGATTGCTGACATTGACTGGGCCTTTTCCCTTTGAATAAAGCAAAAAACCAAAAATCTGTGAAAATTTCCTTCAATCATTTTTGCTTTATTTTAAAATTCGTCAAAATTGTATAAGTTTCAACTAACCGTGTGATCGGTGCATGAAATTGGAGTTTCACTGATTGGTGCACTCAAACAAATCTCTGGATCTATTTGCTGCTTCTCATGTTTTTTCGTTTATCTTTCTTCTTTGCCTGCTTATCATGATTATCATCCTGCGGCTCGTCATGCTCAACTGTTTCGTTAAGCCGAGAATAGTTTCGATTGACTCTAAATCAGGAAATTAAAAACCGACTGCTTAAAATTTAACACAACACCTGCAAGTGCAAAGAGATATCAGAAATGTTTTTTAAACAAGTATAAACAAAGGAATTCGGTATTTTGAAACAAAGAAAGACGAAAAAACTCAGTATTTCAACAAGGTTCGCAACTGGTCCCTCTGTTTTTTTCCTTTTCTCAATAGCGCGATCACTGGCTTCGTCCTCGTAAGTTTTTTTACATATGAACGGCGCTTCAAAGGTACCGTTTTGTGTTGTCTTGAATGTCACTACACGGTCAGATTCCATACTTGATCATTCGGGGAGCAAAATTGATTTTGGTCATAAAATATCGTTATGGAAAAAAGTAAAAGGCTTCTGGTCTCCATCGGAAATGAAGAACCTCTTTAACCGTTGAGCTGGGATCTCACTTTATGTTCTGTCGAGTTCAACAACTTTGAACCCTCTATTTGCTCTACGTTGCGAAGATTGAGAATAAGATTGCGAAAAGTTAACTCTGAAAACAACACACGTGTCAGAAAAATGATTAAACTTACGTCCATTAACTCAGACTTTATTTTGCAAAAGTAATCTTTCTCCCTCACATACTGACCAAATCTTTTGCAGTTTCACAGAGAATGATGTTGAAAACGATTGAATTACGTTAATGTCACCTTAAAACAATTAAAACAGTATGACATTTCCATCAATATAGCAAAAAATGATGAGAGATAGACAAAAACCGTCAGACAGGTAACTCAATTTAATCAAGGTTGAAAAGAGTCCAGGATCTTCGAATGGAGCGCGATGCACAACATCTTGCTAAGAGTTGCCCAATCTGAAAGCATCAGAGCATGATGTTTGTGAGTCTCTTTGATTACGTAACTCGTGCTCGTAAATTTGCTTGTACTTCTCGCTGTCTTCTGCATGCTCATTCTTATCAAGTCAAAGTTACGGGAAACTTAATGAGTGTCGCTCTCCCAAAATCAATGATTTTAGCACTGTCTGAGGAAGCCAGCACATTGCTCGAGCGGAATTTCTCCGATGCAAGACCTAACTTCAATTAGCCGCTGAACCCAATTGTTTTGGAACTTTTTCAAGGCGTGTTGGCGATTCGATAGCCCAAAAAGCAATCCATAAGAAGACCTTTTTCTGCACTCTTTTTTTCTTACGCATAGGCAAAAAACTTACAGTCAAAAGGTTCATCAAACAGTTTTTTCAGAATACAGAATTCCAAGAGCAATTCTTCAAAGCCTACCTTCTCGGCTATTTTAACGCATTGAATCTTCCCACAAAACCCAAAATTACACGCGTACACATCACCAAAAGAGCCAGACCCAAGACATCGGTCTCTTCGGACATTGAAAACAGATACTTCAAAATTGTATAATTGAGGGAGATGTTTCACAACCGCCTGTCGTTGAAGCCTGCCATCATGATTTTTTTCTGGCTCTGTTCGTACTCTAGGACACAATTGCCATGGCTTTCTTTGGTTCAACACTCTCTAATAAAAAAATTTAGTCAGTCTTGTTAGGGAGTTTTTGCGTTTCTTGATGAAATTTTTTTGTTGAAACACATAAAATGTTTGAAAATCTTTCTTATAAGTATTTTTGACTATTCTTTTCTGAGGGTAACATCGAACTAAACTTACTCTCGCAGCTGTTCTTGATTTCTCCTTGTAGCAAGTTAGTAAAGCTTTGGTCTCTTTCAGTTCTGTTCGATTTTCCTCCAATTGTTCCAAGAGTAGCGTTTGGTTTCTCTTCCCGAAACCAAGATTTGTCTCTCGATACTTCTTTTGTTTTTTTGCCCTACTTGCTTCACTTTTTTCCTCGCTTCTGCTTGCGAGAAGTTGATTCCAACTGCTTTTGTTCTTCAACCATAAAGAATTGACTTGAAATAGTGGGAAAATTTTCTAGAAACTTTGCATGACAAGGCTCGTCCGTTAAACGTCATACCTAAAAGGTTTTCACTTTTGAAATCTGTATTCATAGAGGGAACTGCACACCATTTCTAGTTGTAAATGAATGACTGCTTGTCGTTTTCATAAAAGCTATACTTGAAAAATATTATTTGCTTTTATGCAACTTTTAACCAACGATTTTCTTTTCCTAAGCAAGCTAGAAAATTTTATATACATAGTGAGACTTGCACACAAGTTTTGGTTGTATTGAACAACTTCTTAACGTTTTCAAAAAAGCTATGTTTGAAAATATAATTCCGTTGATTTGCTTATTTCGTACGAAAACAACGAGAGAATAAAATTTTTCTACGCAAGCAATTTTGTAAAAATTTTTATTTTAGATTATTGCCATGGGGAACTCTAGTTTTGAGTTTCGTTTGATTTCAACAACTGCTTACGGTCGAGTAACTCATTCCTCAAGAAGGCTATATTTGAAAATATAATTGGCTTATTTTCAAGTATTAGATAAAACTCAAAAAAAAATTCCTAGGCAAACTACGCCTGAGTGGTTGTAATTCCTAAAACCTACATACATAATGGGTTGCACACCAGTTTTCGTTTGATTTGAATCATTCCTTGACGTTTCAAAGAAAGCTGTGTTTGAAAAAATTTGAGCTGTTTACCAACGAAATCTAAACTTTTTCCCAGTAAAGCCATAGTACCTCCTTTACAACTCATCCAACACTGAGAGCAGTTTTCAGCCGCACAAGTTAGCTAACGAAATACGGCATTAAAGTGTTTCTTAGGCAAGCTAGAACAGAAGCTCTTGCTGGTTGTTTAATCTCTTGCATATCATGACTCCTACGTTAAGTTTCAACTGATTTGAACAACTTATTAACGTTTTAAAGAAATTATGTTTGTAAAAAATTTCCGTTCATTTTGTTTATTTTGATAATGAACCAACAAAAGTATATTTTTTTACTAGGAAAACTATACCTAAATGGTTTTTAATTCTATATCTTATGGACATAGTGGGACTTGCACATCAATTTTGGTTTCATTTGAGCCGCTCCTGAACGTTTTCAAGAAAGCTATATTTGAAAAATATAATTTGCTTATTTTCAAGTATTAGACAAAATTCAAAAAATTTTTCCTAGGCAAACTTCACCTGAATGGTTTTAAATTCTAAAACCTCCATACATAGTGGGATTTGCACATCATTTTTCGGTTGATTTGAACCGTTCCTTGATGTTTCAAAGAAAGCTATATTTGAAAAAAGGTTATGAGCTGCTTACCAACGAAATCTAAACTTTTTCCCAGTAAAGCCATAGTACCTCATTTCAGGCAATCCATTGACTCATGATTCAAGCTACTCTATAACTCTTCATCATAGTGCGACTTCTACGTCAAGTTTCAACTGATTTGAACAAATAATCAACGGTTTCAAGAGAGCTATTTTTGAAAAAAAAAGATTTTTCCGTTCATTTTTACTTTTAACGAACGAAAACTATTTTTTTCTTAGGTAAGCTATAGCAAAAAGTCTTGCTGGCTGGTCAATCTCTTGCATATTAGGACTCCTACGTTGAGTTTCAACTGTTTTAAAAAACTGATTTGAAAAACTTTAAGTTTCAACTGATTTAATAAAGTTTTAACTGTATCTGTTGAAAACAGTTTTAGCTCTCGTGTTTTTGTTTCTCAGACCAGATCGCGTCTTCAAAATTGTACATTTTTTTGTTTTACAAGTGATAAATTGATTATAGAACATCCACTTCCCGACTCGAGGAGCAGAGTACAGTCAGTATTGCCAATATTCATGTTTTGCGGTGCAATTTCAAATCAGATTTTTCGGGCGTTGCTACATAATTGTTATCAGACGAGTCATAGTGAGAATCGTTTTGTTCATTGTAGTTGATGCAATTAGCAATTGATTCTTCAGAATATTCTGTATTTTCTAAGTAGTTGACTCGAGTGTTTTGATGTTCTTTTTTGTTTTCATTTATTTCCTCTGCGAAGTGATTAAGTGATTAGATTTCTGAGATAGGTCAAGTCATTTTGAGATAGGATATCCATTTCGTTAATCTGAAGAAAATCAATTTATATCAAAACTTTTAAGGATTATCACAAATCTTTGTTGTTAAACAGAGATTTTCTGACAGATTAGACATCAACGATCAAATTCAATTGAGAAATATAACCAGTGGTCTCAGAAAGAAAAGAACAGTATCAACTGTGTTATCTGAAGAAAGTAATCCGAGTAAATATTGCACAAATTGTGATAGAACAAAACATAAGAGAAAACAATGACCAGAAAGCAAAAGCATCAATGAATAATAAAGTCAATAATTCAGAGGATACAATATCAATTGCGATGCAAGAAGGAGCCGTTCAAATCACACAGATAAAGATAGTCCTTCACAAGCAATCTTGTCAAAAATTAATATTTAATAGCGTACTTGTCAATTTCGTTGTTTCGGACTGCCTCAGTTACTGCTTGCTCAACGTCATCCGGGAATTTCTACTGCACAACCTCTAAAAAAACAATTTCGAATTTGTTTTTTTTTGCGGAGCAGACAGTCTAGGTACCTAATATTCCATTGCCAATCAATTCTATTTTCCACGCTAGAGAAGAATAAACGCATACAAAAAGTTTTTTAAAGTTAAGCAAAAGCGAGATCATACTTGTAAAAGTGTTCTGTATCTGAGCACTGCATAGCACTCTACCAGATTTCCTCATAACCTTTGGTGCCAGCCGTACTTTCATGAGTTCTTTTTTTCTGCCAACCGAACTTCTTGGCACCTAGCAATTTCCCAAAAGCAGAGGGGCCCTCTGTCGCTTTCAGCAACATAATTCCTCGTCGTTAAACCACACTGGCTCGATAGCAACCTCCTCGGAACCTGATTCAATTTGAGTTGAGGAGTTTCCTCCAGAGGCTGACGCAAACGTGCATCTTCCTCCATTTGCTTGTGCTGATGTTGAACATGTATTTTAGCCAGCTCACCGACTTTTTGCTCCTTGAACTCCCTGACTTTTTGATTGCTGACATTGACTGGGCCTTTTCGCTTTGAATAAAGCAAAAAACCAAAAATCTGTGAAAATTTCCTTCAATCATTTTTGCTTTATTTTAAAATTCGTAAAAATCGTTTCAACTAACCGTGTGATCGGTGCATGAAATTGGAGTTTCACTGGTTGGTGCACTCAAACAAATCTCTGGATCTTTTTGCTGCTTCTCATGTTTTTTCGTTTATCTTTCTTCTTTGCCTGCCTATCATGATTATCATCCTGCGGCTCGTCATGCTCAACTGTTTCGTTAAGCCGAGAATAGTTTCGATTGACTCTAAATCAGGAAATTAAAAACTGACTGCTTAAATTTTAACACAACACTTCCAAGTGCAAAGAGATATCAGAAATGTTTTTAAACAAGTATAAACAAAGGAATTCGGTATTTTAAAAAAAGAAAGACGAAAAAAAAACTCAGTATTTCAACAAGGTTCGCAACAGGTCCCTCTGTATTTTTTCCTTTTTCCAATCGCGCGATCACTGGCTTCATCCTCGTAAGCTTTTTTTACCTATGAACGGCGCTTCAAAGGTACCGTTTTGGGTTGTCTTGAATGTCACCACACGGCCAGATTCCATACTTGATCATTCGGGGAGCAAAATTGATTTTGGTCATAAAATATCGTTATAGAAAAGAGTAAAAGGCTTCTGCTCTCCATCAGAAAAGAAGAACCCCTTTAACCGTTGAGCTTGGATCTCACTTTATGTGCTGTCGAGTTCAACAACTTTGAACCCTCTATTTGCTCTACGTTGCGAAGATTGAGAATGAGATTGCGAAAGGATAACTCTGAAAACAACGTGTCAGAAAAAATGATTAAACTTACGTCCATTAACTCAGACATTATTCTGCATAAGTGATCTTTCTCCCTCACATACTGACCAAACCTTTTGCAGTCTCACAGATAATGATGTTGAAAACGATTGAATTACGTTAATGTCACCTTAAAACAATTAAAACAGTATGACATTTCCATCAATATAGCAAAAAATGATGAGAGATAGACAAAAACCGTCAGACAGGTAACTCAATTTAATCAAGGTTGAAAAGAGTCAAGGAACTTCGAATGGAGCGCGATGCACAACATCTTGCTAAGAGTTGCCCAATCTGAAAGCATCAGAGCATGATGTTTGTGAGTCTCTTTGATTACGTAACTCGTGCTCGTAAATTTGCTTGTACTTCTCGCTGTCTTCTGCATGCTCATTCTTATCAAGTCAAAGTTATGGCAAACTTAATGAGTGGCGCTCTCCCAAAATCAATGATTTTAGCACTGTCTGAGGAAGCCAGCACATTGCTCGAGCGGAATTTCTCCGATGCAAGACCTAACTTCAATTAGCCGCTGAACCCAATTGTTTTGGAACTTTTTCAAGGCTTGCTGGCGATTCGATAACCCAAAAAGCAATCCATAAGAAGACCTTTTTCTGCACTCTTATTTTCTTACGCATAGGCAAAAAACTTACAGTCGAAAGGTTCATTAAACAGTTTTTTCAGAATACAGCATTCCAAGAGCAATTCTTCAACGCCCCACTTCTCGGCTATTTTAATAACGCATTGAATCTTCCCACAAAATTCAAAATTACACGCGTACACATCCTCAAAAGAGCCAGATCCAAGACATCGGTCTCTTCGGACATTGAAAACAGACACTTCAAAATTGGAATAAGTGAGGGAGATGTTTCACAACCGCCTGACGTTGAAGCCTGCCATCATGATTTTGTTCTGGCTCTGTTCGTACTCTGGGACACAATTGCAATGGCTTTCGTTTGTTCAACACGCTCTAATAAAAAATTTAGTCAGTCATGTTAGGGAGTTTTTGCGTTTCTTTGATGAAATTTTTTTGATGAAACACAGAAAATAATTGAAAAGCTTTCTTATAAGTATTTTTGACAATTCTTTGGTGAGAGTAACATTGAACTGAACTTACTCTCGCAGCTGTTCTTAATTTCTCCTTGTAGCAAGTTAGTAAAGCTTTGGTCTCTTTCAGTTCTGTTCGTTTTTCCTCCAATTGTTCCAAGAGTAGCGTTTGGTTTCTCTTCCCGAAACCAAGATTTGCCTCGATACTTCTTTTGTCTTCTTGCCCTACTTGCTTCACTTTTTTCCTCGCTTCTGCTTGCAAGAAGTTGATTCCAACTGCTTTTGTTCTTCAACCATAATATTCTAGAGTAGATGAAAAAAATCGCACGTGAAATAAAGGAATTGACTTGAAATAGTGAAACAAATTTTATAGAAACTCTTTGCATAACAAGGCTCGTCCGTTAAACGTTATACCTAAAAGGTTATCACTTTTGAAATCTCTATACATAGAGGGAACTGCACACCATTTTTATTTGTAAATGAATGACTCCTTGACGTTTTAATGAAAGCTATACTTGAATAATATTATTTGCTTATATGCAACTTTTAACCAACGAACTTCTTATTTTTTTCCTAAGCAAGCTACAAAATTTTATGTACATAGTGAGACTTGCGCACAAGTTTTGGTTGGATTTGAACAACTCCTTAACGTTTTCAAAAAGCTATGTTTGAAAAAATAATTCCGTTTATTCGCTTATTTCGTACGAAAACAACGAGAGAATAAAATTTTTCTACGCAAGCAAGATTGTAAAAATATTTTATTTCAGATAATTGCCATGGGGAACTCTGGTTATGAGTTTCATTTGATTTCAACAACTGCTCACGGTCGAGTAACTCCTTCCTCAAGAAGGCTATATTTGAAAATATAATTGGCTTATTTTCAAGTATTAGATAAAACTCAAAAAAAAAGTTTCCTAGGCAAACTACGCCTGAATGGTTGTAATTTCTAAAACCTACATTCATAATGGGTTGCACAACAGTTTTCGTTTGATTTGAATCATTCCTTGACGTTTCAAAGAAAGCTATGTTTGAAAAAATATTTACCAACGAAATCTAAACTTTTTCCCAGTAAAGCCATAGTACCTCCTTTACAACTCATCCAACACTGAGAGCAGTTTTCAGCCGCACAAGTGAGCTAACGAAATACGGCATTAAAGTGTTTCTTAGGCAAGCTAGAACAGAAGCTCTTGCTGGCTGTTTAATCTCTTGCATATTATGACTCCTACGTTAAGTTTCAACTGATTTGAACAACTTATTAACGTTTTAAAGAAATTATGTTTGTAAAAAATTTCCGTTCATTTTGTTTATTTTGATAATTAACCAACAAAAGTATATTTTTTTACTAGGAAAACTTTACCTAAATGGTTTTTAATTCTATATTTTATGGACATAGTGGGACTTGCACATCAATTTTGGTTTCATTTGAGCCGCTCCTGAACGTTTTCAAGAAAGCTATATTTGAAAAATATAATTTGCTTATTTTCAAGTATTAGACAAAATTCAAAAAATTTTTCCTAGACAAACTTCACCTGAATGGTTTTAAATTCTAAAACCTCCATACATAGTGGGATTTGCACATCATTTTTCGGTTGATTTGAACCGTTCTTTGATGTTTCAAAGAAAGCTATATTTGAAAAAAGGTTATGAGCTGCTTACCAACGAAATCTAAAATTTTTCCCAGTAAAGCCATAGTATCTCCTTTACAACTCATCCAACGCTGAGAGCAGTTTTCAGCCGAACAAGTCAGCTAACGAAAACCGCATTACAGAGTTTCAAAATTATAGAGAAGGTCTTGAGGATTGATTTTTTTATCTTGAGCTATTTTGCCAGAATAGCAAAACAACCTAAGTGACGACCTACTTTCAGGCAAGCCATTGACTCATGATTCAAGCTACTGTAACCCTTCATCATAGTGCGACTTCTACTTTAATTTTGAGCAGATTTGATCAAATAACCAACGGTTTCAAGAGAGCTATTTTAGAAAAAAGATTATTCCGTTCATTTTTACTATTAACGAACGAAAACTATTTTTTTCTTAGGTAAGCTATAGCAAAAAGTCTTGCTGGCTGGTCAATCTCTTGCATATTAGGACTCCTACGTTGAGTTTCAACTGTTTTAAAAAAACTGATTTGAAAAACGTTAAGTTTCAACTGATTTGATAAAGTTTCAACTATCTTTTGAAAACAATTTTAGCTCTCGTGTTTTTTTTCTGAGACCAAATTGCATCTTGTACATTTTTTTGTTTTACAAGTGATAAATTGATTATAGAACATCCACTTCCCGACTCGAGGAGCAGAGTACAGTGAGTATTGCCAATATTCATGTTTTGAGGTGCAATTTCAAATCAGATTTTTCGGGCGTTGCTACATAATTGTTATCAGACGAGTCATAGTGAGAATCGTTTTGATCATTGTAGTTGATGCAATTAGTTGATGCTTCAGAATATTTTTTATTTTCTAAGTAATTGACTCGAGTGTTTTGAGATGTATTTTTGTTTTCATTTATTTCCTCTGCGAAGTGATTAAGTGATTAGATTTCTTACCCACTGCGATGAATCATTGTTTGCTCTTTGGTGACCAGTTCTAACCAGAATCACAATTGCGGTGTTTGCCTTGTTGTTTCGCCACAGGAATCATTTCGGGGTCTGTTGTTGGTGGGATTTTGCTCAGCGGAATCGATTGTATGACTTGCTTGTGTATACTGTTGGACTTGTTAGACGAAATTCGTTGTCGATTCTGCTCCTCAATCCTTGTTGACTGCAAGGCTCAATGCTCTTTCAGGTTCTAACGCGTAACCTATGAAAATGTCTCGTTTTGTTCTCTTGTCCATTTTCGAAGTTAGATTCTGAGCAACTTCCTTGCGGGTGCTTTAAAACTGTTCTACCGTTACAACTTTCTTTTGTTTCTGGGAGATGAAGCGATCGAAAGTTATAGTTCATGGACGAATGAAAGCAAGTTCAAGCATACCCCAAAGTTTGGGTTGACAAGTAGTATATTTCCGTTCTCAGATCATGATACTCTCCTGTTAATTTTTCGGAGGTAATTATAAAGCGGTTCTTCGAATATACTCGTCGCTGTAGTGTCTAGTTGATGAAAATTGTTTTGTATGTGATGAGCTCGCCTCACGTTTTGGGATGCTAGATTTCTGACAGCATTGCAACTTGTTGCTTGCAAATATTTGTTCTTTTTTGCATCTCAAGCAGCGTTTTTTTTTTATTTTGAGCATTTTTGCGATATGCCGACTTAACTATGTCTTAATTTTAATTATATAAAACCTAAATCATATGAGATATAAACCATCTTACTGCACTCGTTTTCGACGGCAGTCAAAATTAATTTTGTGCTGTTTAAATTTTTGAAAGCTTTTATCTTTTAATCTCATCTTATCTTTGGTAATTTATTAGCTGAACTGATAAACGTTAGGAGTAGCTTCTGATATGTCTTTAGTCGGTTCTACTGTTTCTGTTGCTTCCTGGTTGGCTCATGTTTTTTTACTGATGTTACTAATCTGTTATTGTGAAATTTTTTCAATGGTTATGTAAACAGCGAACTGAATTGATAATTGAAGTAATTCTACTTATAATGTCAAAATTAGATAGCCTAGAGAATTATTTAGATCGGTAATTTTTTGTTGGATCAGTATTTATTTGAGTGGACCAAACCAAACCACTTGAAGCGCTACTCGTTTTTGGTAAGAATGCAGTCGCTGACCTTCAGTACAGCATCCTTTGATGTTAGACTGGCCATCAGGTTTCTTGATGGCAAAGTTGAATGTGTCGTCGTATAATTTATCACTTGTGGAAGGCGTGTTTGTTACTGACGTATCTCTTCCGGGTGTAGAGGGTGTTGTTGCGGGTGGTACTCTTTAGGGTCCGGCCTCATCTGCGAAGCTGACTGTAAAGTTTTTGACTGGCGTAAATTTGAGGGTTTCATCACAAATTGTTTTGTCATCCGTTACAAGTTTGATTTAATGAAAGTCGATTGATTAGCAATGCGAAATTTGACAGAAAGCGGTTTTTTTGTGTGCTGGAATGTAATAGTTGGATTGACTGGTATTTAAATTACCGCTAATGTTGTTATTTTTACAGCTGCTAGAATAATGCAGATTTTTCTCCCTTCAATTTCTGAGACATTGAGTTGCGCGTCATTTGTAGATACATTTGCGGCTATTTGTTGAGGGCCTTGCGAAATGTAATCTACTATACCCATTTTTGATCCCGACAAATGATCGATCGAAAGGTCACAAGGAAGCAATCAATCAACCCATCTTGTAAGATGACTTTAAGATTTATTTGTTTTCACGCATCATAGATAATAATGTTATGACGGTAAATGGTCTGCCATAAAAGTAGTACTTAAAATATTCAATAGACCATTCTACACCGTGAAGTTCTATTTCATTAACGCTATAGCGTTCTTCTACGGAATTGACAAAACGCGACGCAAATGCCAGTTTGCCAACCACCTTCTGATGTGTGCTGTTCAAGTGTTCGAGAACTTTTTAGAAGTGTCGCATTCATTTCGCGCCTTTAATTCGGGATTAAAAATGTTTGTTTTCAGTTGTTAAGCATTTTTTTTTCATTTTAACTTGAAAATACTTAGCATGTTTGTCCGTCCAAAGGAATTTCGTGGGTTTGTTTGAAAGTGGTTGTAAGGGTAACAGAGCTGTGATAGATTGAGTTAAATTTGCTGATTTGCCTGACTGATCCAGTAAATGATCTCATTTTTTTTAGATTTGTTGGAGCTTTTAGTAATTATCAATTTTTTTTGTCAGGAGGGTTTTTCCGGTTTGAGTGAGTTTATGACTAGTGTTTTCAATTTTTCGCAAATTGTCAATTTTTATTACGTAGATTTTCATAGTGTAACTTGCTTAGACACTTTAACCAATTCTAGATGGTCTTCAATTTTTCCTCTGTGTACTTTAAGGATGTCATCTAAAAAACAATTATTGTTTTCGATTCCAATTAAAGTGCAATAAAATGGTTTTTAGAATTTGGCAGGTATATCTGGTAGACCGTAAAATGCAGCTTTAACGCGATATCTGCCTGTTATATAACCGTCGTAATGTTAAAACTTCAATGGCGAGCCGTTTCTGGACGTAGATTAAGTTGGCTATAAGGTTTTGAGATATTGTTTAAATGAGTGAATGAAGATTTGGCGTTTGGTATTTGTTCTTTTGCACTCATTTATTAAGGATTTTGGGAGTCCAACGGTGTTTTTATTGACTGATCCTTTTTTACAATTATGACGTTTAGCGAAATGAATTAGTTGTCAGAAAACCTTGATAGTTTTTCTATATGACCTTCATTCAATAATTTTTGGAGTTCAATTTTTACTTTTGGTTGCAAATAAAATGCAATTTTTCGACCTTTTTATGAGTAACTTGATAGTATCATTGAATTTTCATTATTACAGCATGGTTTTTGATTTACCGTTTTTAATTATCAGTGCGGGAAATCGGGCTGGAAATTCCTTTTTTTTGGACCTTAATGATTATTTCAATTGACTTCTTTTTCTGGGCAAATTTGTCGTGTGATTTGGTAACCAATTCTAACCACCGTCACATTTGCTGCTTGTGCCTTGCTGTTTCGCTACTGAAAGCATTTCGGGGTCTGTTGTTGGTGGGGTTTTGCTGCGCGAAATCGATTGTATGACTGCTGCGTGTTTATACTGTTGAACTTGTTATACTAAAATAGTTGTGGATTCTGCTCCCCAATCTTTGTTGACTGCTGAACGCTAGACTTCAAGAAATCCTTATTTAAGTCTAGCGTTTGCGATGCAAAATCCAGAAATCAGGCTTGAAAAATTTCGTTAATTGAGTTACCATTTTTTGACGGAGGTCCGCAAAAGATAGCTATTAAATTTAGAGACTGGTAAGAGGGACTTTTCTTAAACTAATCAGCAGGCTAAATTAATCTATAAAGAAGAACAGCACAGTTGTTTGCATTAAAATAATCTGGAGCTAATGATAATAAAGTCGAGTTCATGCCTCTGTTAGTGTTTGACATCTTTTAAATGAACGCCACTGAGTCCAAATTTACTCTCAGATGAGCTAAACTAATTTGTAATGGTGTGTTGATAGCAGCTAATTCTTTGTGTGCTTTAATCCAAATGCGAGAATTGTTAACTAAGCGTACAAATTTCCTTCATTGATTTTGTAATTTAGTAATCAATAGCCGCAAACCAAATTTATAATTCAATTCAGAGGGAAGCATAAAATGGAAAAAGAAATTGAATAAGCACTCTTAGCATTGTGGGCATTGCATTGATGGCGATACCCCTGCTCACAAATTGCGGATATTGATGACATAAAAACGTGAAATATCGAGATCAGTGACATTATTTTGTAAGGATTGGCGGCAACTTTGTTGTCACTGTTGTCCACAATTTAATCGTGTTTTTTCACGGTAAGCGCATTTCCTGTTTGGTACAACTACGTTACTACTGTGTTGCACTCTCGAAGCTTAAAGTTTTCGCAATCAATTGAATTTTTAAAGTTTTTTATCTAATTTATGTAACTGTTCTGTTTGTTAATAAGTGGTTCGAGTTCTTAGACAATTTAAATTTCGCATTGTAAATTTTATAATAATTTCCTTAATAATCAATTTTGAACAGTGGTGCGTGTTTTGTCGCTTTGCCATATAATTTATTGCGCCTTCCCATATACCACAAGAGTGGAATACGTATTCTGCAACTTCGAATGTTAATTAATTTGAAAATTAACATTTTTGACCCCATATAACCCCTTACAATGAGTTCTATGTCACGATTAAACTAATGTGAAAATGTAGCACTAGATCCGAAAGTTTCTTCGGAGTTGCAAGCCTAGTGTGCTTCACCGTTAACTCACCTTATTTATCCTCGTCTCGGGTAACCTTTATTTATTTCTTGATCCTTAAGGGGTCTTTTTTCTTCAAGTTTATATTGGATAACTATGAACTTTTGTCAGGATTATAATATGCTCAATTTACACTTCTGTTACTTTCCTTTTTCTGTGTTTAGGCTATTCAAGAATGTGGCTTCAACTCCATTGGTAGATACGAAAACTATCGATTACTGATGGGGGTACCTGTGCACGGCTTTATTCCTACCTCACAATCCGACATGGAATCTTGCAGGCAAAAATTAATGTCAAGCGCAAGTTTCGAAGTAGTGGACGGGAGAGAATAACAGTGATTCACGTTTGTCATATTGTGATAAGAGGCTGAGCTGAATTTGATGCTTTTTGAAGCTAAGTGTTACATTTGCAAACGCATTAGTCTTTTTAGCCGTAAGTTAGAACAAAACTTAACGTTTGTAGTTCAGTTTTTAGCTGGTGGAGCGGAATAAAATGATATCTGCAATTAATTAGGTTTCACGAAATTTTGATGCTATTGTTTACTCAAATTGAATTAGTGAATATTTAAACCTGCATTTGATTGCGAAAAACTTTAAAAGCAATAATTTTGAATGGTATTTCAGATATCAAAAAAAATCCGTTTGGGTGTTTTGAGAAAAGTGTAAATTTTAGGCAGTTTTCATTGTTGTTGTTGTTTGTTTTGAGCCAGTGTTTCTCAGTAATATTTCAAATAAGTGGTTGTTATTGTGAAATATATTCTTGTGCTTTGATAAATTTTAACCACCAAAATTTAGTGCTGTGTGCATATGGTTCCACTCACTCTCATTCCGTGCTTTGTCCTTTATTGAGACTAAACGGGAATAATTTTTCATCCTTATATAATTAGGGTCTTTTCCTAAAAAATTAGGAGCTTTTCCGTTTGTGCCCCCTTCCCCACCGTTAGGCTATGCCCCCCCCCCCCCCCCCCCCGTTACAGAGCAAATGACATTACGTAATTACATAGAAAATCATTTTACAAAAATGGCACAAACGGGGGGGGGGGGGGGGCACAAACGGAAATGATCCCAAAATTGAATACCAAAAATGGGACGTTTTAACGCTCATTGTTGAAATCAGTCAGCTCTTTCGATTTTAGCATTATAGGACCATGACCCCTATTTATGGGGTACTATTTAATGGTGGGGAGGGGGTTTCTTCAAACAGCTAGGTGTACAGGAATTAACGTACAGGCGAATATGTTAGATTCCTGCATGAACGTTATTAGTCAAAATTATAAATAAACATGAGCGTTTTTGTTTAGAAAGTATGAAATTTAAAGGTTGATTAAAATTTTGATTAGAAATTAGAGTTTAGTCTGATCTCTGAATAATTGGTTCATTTTAAACGGTGCTTTGTGATATTTATTTTTAACTTTTCAAACTGCTTCCTTCGGCTTTTCAACTTTCCAAAAAGCCCCAAATGTTTGTTTAAAAGAATTTTATGTTTGCCAAAACGATCCTCTAAGGGGTAGATTATAGAGTGATAATTTAGTAGAGGATATTTGTATAATTGAGAGAGAATTAAGAAATTGATTCTATAATTATTAAAGTAAGGAAACAGTCCCGAATAATTATAACAATGTGTGAAATCGGGTTTAGGTTGAAATAAGGTAGATTATATTCTCGATTTTGAGTCAATATTCCACCTTTCCTTTTAGTAATTTACTGTTTCTGACCACCAATTGTGGTGCGAATAATGAGTTGTTGATGTTTGTCATGTTGCGTTACAGTATCTGTAATTTTAATTGATTTGACTTAATTGAAGATAACCAAGTTTGTTTTTGATAGGCCAGCTTATATGGCATCAAATTTTCACGAGCCCAGTGCTAACGCAGGGGGGGGGGGTGAGAGATCTCAATTTAAAAAAAGAATAATGCGAGTGAGTTTTATATAATTTGTTAAGCAATTGGGTGAGGAAGGAAGGCAAAAAGTTAAGCGAGGGGAAGATTGGGGCTTCATTGGATAGAGACACCGACTGTTTAATTGCTCTCAAATGAAGTTTGTAGCAACAATATTTAGTCCTGCGGTCTTCCTTAATGCGATTTTGCGCTTGACCGATAGTTCGTCTGACCCTATCGACTTTTCGTCCTCAAAAACGGGATAGACAGGTAACGCCCAGAGGGCACATAGTTCTCTTGGAGCCTTTCGGCTGACTAGACTCTATGTATGCGATTCACCAAAACTGTTTTTAAGGACGGTCTTTAGAGTTTGCGCTCTAAACAGGTAAAGACAGGGGTTCATTAAGCCGAATGAGAATCACTTAGGTGGATGTAGAAGTCTTCCGAGCACTTAGTGTACTGAGGATGCAGGCTTAAATTTAAGGCGAGCTGGCCTTTCTAGTTTTTGATACCAGAATGAAGCATGTTTCCCAGTTTTTGTCAAAATTCTGAACTTTTTCACAACGATTTTTTTATGAAGGTTGGTCTTAGTTTATACGAGTCACATGTTATAATAAATGCTTTTTTATGATTTTTTTGTACATACGTTGTTGCTGCCGACCAATCTTCATTTTTATTCACTTATGCCAAATTTTTTAAGTTTTGGAAATGTGTTATTATTATGAAGATATTAACGTCAAGCCTTACGCTAATTTTTTAAGTAATTTTTTAAACACTTTTTGGTTTGCTTTTTTGTTCCATAAATGTGTATCCATTTTCTTGCTAGCCTAAATGTTAGTTGTTTAATAGCCGCACAGCGATAACTTGGGCTATTATTGGCCTTCTCTGGGTTTTTTTATTTCGTCGTCATGATTTTTGTTACAACCATATGACGTCACAGCCACATTTTGTTCATTCGTTCATGCAATTTCAACTGAATTGCAGGTGTGACGTCATTTTTCGCTCTTAGAGGAGCGAGTTTTTTTGTTCATGCGCGTGATTAAATTTTTGGTCACACGTGACTTACCTCACTCTCAAAAATGACTTCCTCACTTTGAAGTTGACTTTTGTTTACTTTAATTCGAAAAGATTAGGTCAAATAGATGTGTCACTCTAAATGAAGGATATTTGAGAGCAGCTAGTAGAGGCAGCAATAACTTATACAGATTTTTACTCAAATTATAACAGATCAGCCTTCAATGAAAAGACGAATTTTTTTGGTCTGTCTTTTACTGTTTTTTTTATACTGCCGATCTACGAATCTATTGCGGCTATTTTCTGGCAATCTGCCAGCTATGTTCATTAATAGCCGCGAAACGATAACTGAGGCTATTATTGGCTTTCTCTGGGGTTTATAAATTTCGTCAACAGGATTTTTTATTTTTTTGTTCATTCGTTCATGCGATTTCAACCGAATTGCGTGCGTGAGGTCACTTTTCACTTCTATTGGGGAGAGTGTTTATTCGCGTGATGAAATTTTTGGTTGAATTTTGGATGAAATTTTTGGTCACACGTAACTTAACAAGTTTATGCGAGTCGTATGTTATAATAAATGCTTTTTTATGATTTTTTGTACATACGTTGTTGCTGCCGACGATTCTTCATTTTTATTCACTTATGCCAGTTTTTTTAAGTCTTGGAAATGTGTTATTATTATGAAGATATTAACTTCAAGCCCTACGCTAATTTTTAAGTAATTTTTTATACATTTTTTGGTTTGCTTTTTTGTCAAAATTCTGAACTTCATCAACGATTTTTTGATGAAGGTTGGTCTTAGTTTATGCGAGTCATATGTTATAATAAATGCTTTTTTATGATTTTTTTGTACATACGTTGTTGCTGCCGACCATTCTTCTTTTTTATTCCTTTATGCCAAATTTTTTAGTCTCGGAAATGTGTTATTATTATGAAGATATTAACGTCAAGCCGTACGCTAATTTTTGAAGTAATTTTTTAAACATTTTCTTGTTTGCTTTTTTGTTCCATAAATGTGCATCCATTTTCTTGCTAGCCTAAATGTTAGTTGTTTTTTAATAGCCGCAAAACGATAACTGAGGCTATTATTGGCTTTCTCTGGGGTTTTTAAATTTCGTCAACAGGATTTTTTATTTTTTTGTTCATTCGTTCATGCGATTTCAACCGAATTGCGTGCGTGAGGTCACTTTTCACTCCTATTGGAGAGTGTTTATTTGCGTGATTAAATTTTTGGTCACATGTGACTTAACTCATTCTCACAATTGACTTCCTCACTCTGAAACAGACTTCTTTTTTGATGAAGTTTGGTCTTAGTTTATGCGAGTCATATGTTATAATAAATGCTTTTTTATGATTTTTTTGTACATACGTTGTTGCTGCCGACGATTCTTCATTTTTATTCACTTATGCCAATTTTTTTTAAGTCTTGGAAATGTGTTATTATTATAAAGATATTAACGTCAAGCCTTACGCCAATTTTTTAAGTAATTTTTTAAACATTTGGTTTGCTTTTTTGTCAAAGTTTTGAACTTCATCACAACGATTTTTTGATGAAGGTTGGTCTTAGTTTATGCGAGTCATATGTTATAATAAATGCTTTTTTATGATTTTTTTACATACGTTGTTGCTGCCGACCATTCTTCATTTTTATTCCTTTATGCCAAATTTTTTAGTCTTGGAAATGTGTTGTTATTATGAACATATTAACGTCAAGCCGTACGCTAATTTTTGAAGTAATTTTTTAAACATTTTTTTGTTTGCTTTTTGTTGCATAAATGTGCATCCATTTTCTTGCTAGCCTAAATGTTAGTTGTTTTTTAATAGGCGCAAAGCGATAACTGAGGCTATTATTGGCTTTCTCTGGGGTTTTTAAATTTCGTCAACAGGATTTTTTATTTTTTTGTTCATTCGTTAATGCGATTTCAACCGAATTGCGTGCGTGAGGTCACTTTTCACTTCTATTGGGGAGAGTGTTTATTCGCGTGATGAAATTATTGGTTGAATTTTGGATGAAATTTTTGGTCACACGTAACTTAACAAGTTTATGCGAGTCGTATGTTATAATAAATGCTTTTTTATGATTTTTTGTACATACGTTGTTGCTGCCGACGATTCTTCATTTTTATTCACTTATGCCAATTTTTTTAAGTCTTGGAAATGTGTTATTATTATGAAGATATTAACTTCAAGCCCTACGCTAATTTTTTAAGTAATTTTTTATACATTTTTTGGTTTGCTTTTTTGTCAAAATTCTGAACTTCATCAACGATTTTTTGATGAAGGTTGGTCTTAGTTTATGCGAGTCATATGTTATAATAAATGCTTTTTTATGATTTTTTTGTACATACGTTGTTGCTGCCGACCATTCTTCTTTTTTATTCCTTTATGCCAAATTTTTTAGTCTCGGAAATGTGTTATTATTATGAAGATATTAACGTCAAGCCGTACGCTAATTTTTGAAGTAATTTTTTAAACATTTTCTTGTTTTCTTTTTTGTTCCATAAATGTGCATCCATTTTCTTGCTAGCCTAAATGTTAGTTGTTTTTTAATAGCCGCAAAGCGATAACTGAGGCTATTATTGGCTTTCTCTGGGGTTTTTAAATTTCGTCAACAGGATTTTTTATTTTTTTGTTCATTCGTTCATGCGATTTCAACCGAATTGCGTGCGTGAGGTCACTTTTCACTCCTATTGGAGAGTGTTTATTTGCGTGATTAAATTTTTGGTCACATGTGACTTAACTCATTCTCACAATTGACTTCCTCACTCTGAAACAGACTTCTTTTTTGATGAAGTTTGGTCTTAGTTTATGCGAGTCATATGTTATAATAAATGCTTTTTTATGATTTTTTGTACATACGTTGTTGCTGCCGACGATTCTTCATTTTTATTCACTTATGCCAATTTTTTTAAGTCTTGGAAATGTGTTATTATTATAAAGATATTAACGTCAAGCCTTACGCCAATTTTTTAAGTAATTTTTTAAACATTTGGTTTGCTTTTTTGTCAAAGTTTTGAACTTCATCACAACGATTTTTTGATGAAGGTTGGTCTTAGTTTATGCGAGTCATATGTTATAATAAATGCTTTTTTATGATTTTTTTACATACGTTGTCGCTGCCGACCATTCTTCATTTTTATTCCTTTATGCCAAATTTTTTAGTCTTGGAAATGTGTTGTTATTATGAACATATTAACGTCAAGCCGTACGCTAATTTTTGAAGTAATTTTTTAAACATTTTTTTGTTTGCTTTTTGTTGCATAAATGTGCATCCATTTTCTTGCTAGCCTAAATGTTAGTTGTTTTTTAATAGGCGCAAAGCGATAACTGAGGCTATTATTGGCTTTCTCTGGGGTTTTTAAATTTCGTCAACAGGATTTTTAATTTTTTTGTTCATTCGTTAATGCGATTTCAACCGAATTGCGTCCGTGAGGTCACTTCTCACTCCTATTGGAGAGTGTTTATTCGCGTGATTAAATTTTTGGTCACATGTGACTTAACTCACTCTCACAAATGACTTCCTCACTCTGAAACAGACTTCTTTTTTGATGAAGGTTGGTCTTAGTTTATGCGAGTCGTATGTTATAATAAATGCTTTTTTAAAGATTTGTTGTACATACGTTGTTGCTGCCGACCATTCTTCATTTTTATTCACTTATGCTAAATTTTTTAAGTCTTGTAAAGGTGTTATTATTATGAAGATATTAACGTCAAGCCTTACGCTAATTTTTAAAGTAATTTTTTAAACATTTTTTTGTTTGCTTTTTTGTTCCATAAATGTGCATCCATTTTCTTGCTAGCCTAAATGTTAGTTGTTTTTTTAATAGCCGCAAAGCGATAACTGAGGCTATTATTGGCTTTCTCTGGGGTTTTTATATTTCGTCAACAGGATTTTTTATTTTGTTCATTTGTTAATGCGATTTCAGCCGAATTGCGTGCGTTAGGTCACTTTTCATTCCTATTGGAGAGTGTTTATTCGCCTGATTAAATTTTTGGTCACATGTGACTTAACTCACTCTCAGAAATGACTTCGTCACTCTGAAACAGACTTCTTTTTTGATGAAGGTTGGTCTTAGTTTATGCGAGTCATATGTTATAATAAATGCTTTTTTATTATTTTTTTGTACATACGTTGTTGCTGCCGACCATTCTTCTTTTTTATTCACTTATGCCAATTTTTTAAGTCTTGGAAATGTGTTATGATTATAAAGATATTAACGTCAAGCCTTACGCTAATTTTTTAAGTTTTTTTTTAAATATTTTCTTGTTTGCTTTTTTCCATAAATGTGCATCCATTTTCTTGCTAGCCTAAATGTTAGTTCTTTTTTAATAGCTACAAAGCGATAACTGAAGCTATTATTGGCTTTCTCTGTGGTTTTTAAATTTCGTCAACAGGATTTTTTTGTTTTTTTTTGTTCATTCGTTAATGCGATTTCAACCGAATTGCTTGCGCTAGGTCACTTTTCACTCCTATTGGAGAGTGTTTATTCGCGTGATTAAATTTTTGGTCACATGTGACTTAACTCACTCTCAGAAATGACTTCCTCACTCTGAAACAGACTTCTTTTTTGATGAAGGTTGGTCTTAGTTTATGCGAGTCATATGTTATAATAAATGCTTTTTTATTATTTTTTTGTACATACGTTGTTGCTGCCGACCATTCTTCATTTTTATTCACTTATGCTAAATTTTTTAAGTCTTGTAAAGGTGTTATTATTATGAAGATATTAACGTCAAGCCTTACGCTAATTTTTAAAGTAATTTTTTAAACATTTTTTTGTTTGCTTTTTTGTTCCATAAATGTGCATCCATTTTCTTGCTAGCCTAAATGTTAGTTGTTTTTTTAATAGCCGCAAAGCGATAACTCAGGCTATTATTGGCTTTCTCTGGGGTTTTTATATTTCGTCAACAGGATTTTTTATTTTGTTCATTGGTTAATGCGATTTCAGCCGAATTGCGTGCGTTAGGTCACTTTTCACTCCTATTGGAGAGTGTTTATTCGCGTGATTAAATTTTTGGTCACATGTGACTTAACTCACTCTCAGAAATGACTTCCTCACTCTGAAACAGACTTCTTTTTTGATGAAGGTTGGTCTTAGTTTATGCGAGTCGTATGTTATAATAAATGCTTTTTTAATGATTTTTTGTACATACGTTGTTGCTGCCGACCAGTTTTCATTTTTATTCACTTATGCCAAATTTTCTAAGTCTTGTAAATGTGTTATTATTATGAAGATATTAACGTCAAGCCGTACGCTAATTTTTTAAGTAATTTTTTAAAACTTTTTTTTGTTTGCTTTTTTGTTCCATAAATGTGCATCCATTTTCTTGCTAGCCTAAATGTTAGTTGTTTTTTAATAGCCGCAAAGCGATAACTGAGGCTATTATTGGCTTTCTCTGGGGTTTTTAAAGTTCGTCAACAGGATTTTTTTTTGTTGTTCATTCGTTCATGCGATTTCAACCGAATTGCGTGCGTGAGGTCACTTTTCACTCCTATTGGAGAGTGTTTATTCGAGTGATTAAGTTTTTGGTCACACGTGACTTAACTAACTCTCACAAATGACTTCCTCACTCTGAAATTGACTTCTTTTACTCCACTTTAACTGGAGGGTGTTTAATGGCAGCTAATATAATCAGCAACAGTTAAGCATTCTTAAAATACAACAGCTCAGAATTTTTTTTGGTCAAGTTTTTTTGGTCTGTTTCGTTTTCCATCATTTTGAGACTGCAGATCGACAAAGCCGTTGGGGCTATTTTCTGGCAAGGGGCCAGCTATGTTTAAGTGACTGCGATTCTTTTCTGAATAATTTTTTTTCAAAGAAATTTAACTTCAAAATAATCTTTGCTACTTCTCGCATTAAATTGGTCATCACTTTTGTCTTAATTGAGTTCGGGGGTCCAGTTTTTTCAATTCAAAGAATTTGATTAGTGTTGTTGTGCTGTCTGTTTTTAAGATCTGTTCACATTTTTTTGACATTTTATTGTCAACGAGAAGTCAAATTTGAAGAGTAATTATATTCATGCTGGCGTAGTAAAAGGAGCGACTTTTTTAAATGTGCTTTTTAAAGTTAAGTGTGAGAGTTGTGTTTACTCAGATTTTTAGTTTTTGAGAGCATTTTTTTTCACGTGTGGAAAATTGACTTCTGTTTCGTTGTTTTTCATTTTCTGTACGAAAACTTTTAGAAGGCAATGTGCATGTTCTAATAATGCATAGTCGCACTTAATTAGACCCCTCAAATGGCAACCAATAGTTTTCAGACACTTTGACAATGTCCTCATGAAATAAAAGTCTTAATTGATCTCCTGGGGCATGTTTATATTAGGTTACGGATTTAAGCTGAAATTAAAGGTTTTAGTAACATTGACACCAACTTTTCAAAAAACGGTTAGCCTTTTTTTGGCGTTATCCATCTTCTGTAGTGCTTTTATGTTCTGGCACTTAATCTCATTATAGACAGCTCTACGTGGTTTTCTTGCTAGTTTCATTTTTATCAATATACAAGGGTTTTTAAATGTGAATTGGTTTTTAATCACTTTGAAACCACCTGCATTAAAAAATCAGTTTTAATATCAGTTTTAATCAGTTTTAATCAGTTTTAATATCAGTTTTAATCAGTTTTAATATCAGTTTTAATCAGTTTTAATTCAGTTTTAATATCAGATTTTGCTTGATTTTTGAAGTTGTTTTTGCTATTCTGTCACTTTACCTCGTTAACGATGATTCTCATTGGCTTTATGGTCAGCCAAATTTGATTCTTTCTAATTTTTTTTTACTTTCAAATTTGCAGATTTAAACGCTTTGACACCTTGTTTTCAAAAATTAATTTCTTGATTTTTTTTGATAATTTTTGATAAATGACGGTTTTTTTAATTGTTCTTTGTTGTCCTGTCGGTTAGTCTCATCAATGATAGATGTGATTTGCTTTGTTTACGGCCTAAATTTTCATTGTGCAAATTTCAATTGATGTTGACGTTGTTAGGTATGATAACTTTGACAACCCTCTTTTTCTAAAAGATAAATTTTTCGGATTCCGTTTTTTTTCGTAGATTTCTTGGTATTTCTTGCGTTTTTTTTCCACTGTAGGATGATTCTTTAAGGAAAGAGTATCTCGTGTTCATAACATTCACATCTTTTTTGTAGATAGTATTTTTGTTACTCAAGCGAGTTTACGATATATTAAAATCAGTAAGTTAATAAACAGGTGTGAGTAATATATTGCAACAGAAGGCGAAGCTATGAGTGTTTTCATGCTGTAACAAGTAAGTATAAGTGTGAACACACGTTCAAAAAACATTCGAATTCAACTGTTTTAGCTTGGCAAAAAAACAACTCGAAGATTTTTGCATACATCCCCCAAGCTGGCCTGGAACGTCGACATCTAAATCGCTCATATCTTAATCTGAAAATATTGTGAATGTTTTACACAGGTGATTTTAAATTGACCAATTTTGTCTAGTGTATGATTAGTGAACAATAATGCAAAATCAGATGAAAAATGAGAAACTAAACGAACTGTTTCTAGTCGATTTGGAACAATAGTATTAATATCAGTTATCAAAGACTGTTTTTTCTCGGCTTTTGAATGCTTTATAAACTCAAACTAAAGTTTCAAGTCAAGAGGAAAAGATAGTAAAAATGTTACTAGTCAGGAAAACTTCGGAC
>NC_134478.1:56849573-56979573 GCF_964194025.1 Convolutriloba macropyga
CTGCATGTAATTAACTGAGCCCCGAAAATTGCCAGCGTTTTTGATCATTCCTCCACTTAAATTGTTTTCCTGAATTTCAAGGTGACCATAACTAGAAATACCATTTTTTTTTGTTTTTACCTTGTCAGTTTTTACTCCCAGTGACAAATTATGAGTTGTGAAATTGAACGGTACTACACTAGCGGCAGCGTTGGTAGAGATATGAAGGTTTTCTACACACTGGACACGGGGACGAAACTAAGCACACCCGAAAAAATATTCAGTAACATCTTCAGTAACATATTCAGAAAAATTTTGCAGCAACATCAAATTTAGCATAATCTGTGAAAACATGCTTTTTTCAGTTGACAATACAGGTTGACATAATACCGAGAAATCATAGAAATTTAAGAAAACACAAAAAACTTACAAAAATTACAAATTACCATAAAAGTCGTAAACTTCCCCCCTTAAAACATTACTTAATGAAACCGGTCCAGGAGTACGAAGTTCATTGGAGAAAAGAGAGAGAGAGAGAGAGAGAGAGAGAGAGAGAGAGAGAGAGAAAGAAAGAAGAAAAAAATAATGAACGAGAGGAAGAAAGACAGAAAAAAAAAGAGAGAGAGAGAGAGAGAGAGAGAGAAAGAAAGAAAAAAATAATGAACGAGAGAAAGAAAAAGACAGAAAAAGAGAGAGAGAGAGAGGATCAAAAGCAAAAGAAAGAAAAAAAATAAAGAAAAAGAACGAAAGAAAGACAGAAAGAAAGAAAGAAAGAAAGAAAGAAAGAAAGAAAGAGAGAGAGAGAGAGAAAAAAGCAAAAGAAGGAAAGGAAGAAAGACAGAAAGAAGGAAAGACAGAAGAGAGAGAGAGAGAGAGAGAGAGAGAGAGAGAAAGAAAGAAAGAAAAAAAATAATGAACGAGAGAAAGAAAAAGACAGAAAAAGAGAGAGAGAGAGAGAGGATCAAAAGCAAAAGAAAGAAAAAAAATAAAGAAAAAGAACGAAAGAAAGAAAGAAAGAAAGAAAGAAAGAAAGAAAGAAAGAAAGAAAGAAAGAAAGAAAAGAAAGAAAGAAAGAAAGAAAGAGAGAAAAAAAAGCAAAAGAAGGAAAGAAAGAAAGACAGAAAGAAGGAAAGACAGAAAAGAGAGAGAGAGAGAGAGAGAGAGAGAGAGAGAGGAGAGAGAGAGAGAGAGAGAGAGAGAGAGAGAGAGAGAGAGAGGATCAAAAGCAAAAGAAAGAAAAAAATAAAGAAAAAGAACGAACGAAAGAAACAGAGAAAGAAAGAAAGAGAGAGAAAAAAGCAAAAGAAAGAAAGAAAGAAAGAGACAAAAGCAAAACAATGAAAGAAAGAAAGACAGAAAGAAAGAAAGAGAGAGAGAGAGGGAGAGAGAGAGAGAGAGAGAGAGAAAACTCTTTCAACTTACGATAGCTTTGTTTTACTTTTCGGAACTGTTTCCATTACAGTGTGAACAGCTACCCATATAACGGCTCACAGGAGCAATTAGGTCTCTGAATTAGATCTCAAGTAGTTAGTAATAAAATTAGAGCCATCAAGTCATAGGCTAATTGAATGCTGCAAAATGTGGATAATGGTTACGTTGTCCACTTATAAGTGACGAAATTCAAACCTTTCCCGTCAATTTATCAATAGGAAATAGTTCCGAATTTTTGTTTTTGAATACTTTACTCATCTTTAATTGAAGCAATAATATCCTCAGTTGAGTCATTGTCTTCACTAGTTTGTAGGAATGAAGTTGATCGTTGTGAAAGAGATTTTGATAGAAACGAGTTAGCAAACATTGCTATGTCCTTCATCTGTGTCAAAAAGTACGACAGTTGGTAAAATGTGACTGCGAATGACAGTCCGGCCGATGCTGCCGAACCTATGACTGGCAGAACCCACTGGAACGTTGTTTCAATCGCCGATGACGTTGCAAGTAACGCAAGCTTCGAAAGAATCATTCTGCTCGATGACCCAGCGATTGATACAGCGGCTCGTCTTATTGAAATCCAGTTTGAAAGGGACTTTGGTGCACCCTCGCGGATAATGTGAAGTAGCCCGTTTTTCTCTTCTTTCAACTTGCGCTTCAAAGCCTTTTCAATCGTCCCCTTTCGAACGTTATTCAGATCTTCCAAGGACTCAATTGACGATTTGCTCAGCCCGAAACCTTCGAAATATGTCAAAATTTCTTCAACTAACAGTGTGATGTCAACTAATATACTAAAGCCCGGAATTGGTATCACTCCACCTGCAGCAGAAGCCAAAGATGCTTTTACGACCCGTTTCTTGAGCAACTTGTATTTCAGCTCGACCATTTGGCAACCGTAACCTTTAAACCGGAACTATTTCCTTTCTACCTGTTGAAAATGAGCATTTACAAATGCTATTTCTATTTCTATTGCTTACAATAGTATTTAATAATTTGTAATAATTGTGTCCACCCAAGTTTAGACCCCAAGTTTAGACCTCGACTTATGAAAAGATTGAAATCTAAGTGAGAAGAGACTTAATTGACTAAAATTAAACAAACGAGCTTGCTACATAAAGTAGAGGAAAAATTTTTTCATAGAGTGAGCAAAAGCCTTTTCATGGGCATTTTGGGCTTTTTATCAGTCGAGGTCTAAACTTGGGTATAGCCCCAACTCTAATTAAGTGCCACAAATTGTTATCAGTGAACTAAAACACATCAGCGTGTTCACAACTTCTTATAAGAAATGCGCTGAATAGCTGAAATTATGTGAGGAAATGAGATCAATGCGCTGAATTTTAGAAGGCGTTGAAATATTTAAGTTTCAGCGCCCTCTGGAAATTTCAGCGCATTTCTCACATAATTTCCGCGTACTTACAAAAAATGCGTTGAAACGGCGATGACATCTCGACTGGGGTATTGAAAGCAAAAAGGCGGCTCGTTAATGTGCGTTCGCACATGATGTTCCGACCCGAGCTCATCTACATTTTTGACTAAATTGTCAACCAAATGAAGAGATAACAAAAATAGATGTTTGAGTTTAAAACAATCGTTATACAACCTATCTTCTAATTGAATTACATAATGCCATGACTCATTACAGCGCCAACGTGACTTGACATTAAAGAGGTTACGCGACAAATAAAACAAACAACAAAGTTAGCAAAAAACAAAAATTTCACGGCAGAAACGGAATATCTAAATTTAAAAGCACCTAGTAACAACGCCAAAAAGCAGTCAGATAAAACCTTAACTTTACAATTTTACTTTTTCCTAACTATACAGCAGATGGAGAGTTTTCCTAATGAGACTAGGTAACAAGCCGACAAAAAGAACGAACAGTGAGGCGAAACTTTTACACCAAGAAATTTCAAAATCTTAAAAATCATTAGATTTTAACTAAAAAATTACTGATAAATCACTAAAAAGTTTTTACAAAACCCAAAGGACCTGTCTTTGGTTAGAATAGGCCATAGAAACGAACACAAAAGAAAATCAAAAAATTACAAACGATTTGCGAAAACACAAACTATTGCTACCATTAAAATCATTAGCTATCATCTGAATATTGTATTTTTATTTCAATTGTTATTTCTACTTATTCAGCTGAAGGATTTACATTGAGATTAAATAAGTTTACTTGGGCCACATTTTAAAACCATTGGGATCTGTTGTTACGCGATTGTTCTGAAAGAAGAGAAAAAGAAACACCAAAATTTGCCATTGAATAAACGTTCAGAAAAACGCATATTGTCCAACAAACAATATATTAGTGAAAAGTAATATCGACAGATATGTTTTTTTTTGAAATACAAGAAATTGGATGGGACCTCTCATTGATGAAAATAAGTTACAATTTGACGAAAAGAACAACAAAAACTGATAAGTTGGAAAAATTTTTCAAAATGTGTATCATAAACTTTTCGCTATTCGCTATAAACTGACTATTCGCTAAAAACTGACTGCTTCGGGTAACATCAATCATTCAATCCGCAATTACAAGCCTATGAGACCTGTCATCAATTTACGGCTACCTAAAATCAAGCAAATTCAAGAAAAAATTGAGCGAGAAAAGAGTCAAAGGCATTAAAAAATGAACTTTTCACTAAAAACTTTTCTAATTTCTATGGTTTTTAAGAGCAATGGGATTTCTCTTTTTATCAATATAATTTCAAAAAATCAAATATGAAATACATTAGAACCACGAAATTTTCGAGAAAACACGTATTATCAACGCCATTAAATTCATTAGCTTCCAACGGAAGCCAGTAAATACGCTAAGTTGTGCCTCGATGGGACAACAAGTTTATTTGCCAATCATATTTCATCAAAAAGACCTTACAACAAGTTATTGACTATGAAAACCACAACAGAGACAGGCAAAGACCAAAAGTTCAGTAGAAAAGTGCCAGAAGAAAATGTCGAAGCAATTAACTCGTAAGCTCTTCTCTGAAAACTTTATCTATGATCCGCTGAACTTCTTCCCTAAACCAAGGGGGACTATCAGCAGTAGGGTGATGTGATAAGATTTCAAAAGGATCCAAAAATAAAAAAGTACCCGAAAATTAAAAAAAATAAAGAAATCTCGTGGCATTGAAAAATTAAGAAATCTCGTGGCATTAAGAAAGCTCAATAACTACGAACAGATATAGCCTGATGGGAGACAAAGGTTGGTTGTCATGCGTAGATAAATAACGACATCACAATAAGTCTTATGGCTGTGAAAACAATAACAAAAACAGGCAAAAGCAAAAATTCAGTAAAGTGCGAGAAGAAAGTGTCGAAGCCAATTAAACCATTAGTTTTTCCCTGAAAGATTTATTTGTGATGCACTGAGCGTCCTCTCTAAGCCAATGGGGCTAGAATTTTTTTGATAATGTTTTAAATGTTTGATAATGTGATAAGAGTTCAAAAGTAACCAATAATACAAAAGTATCCAAAAAAGTTTTTTTAAAAAATTGAAATTTTGTGTCATTGAAGTCATATAACCAATAGTTAGAAGAGAAAACTGCTAACCAGATTAATTTTAGTTGCAAAAGAATGCAAGTGGGTCCTTATTTATTTTTAAATTATTTTAAAATTCTTAAATTATTTTTAAATTCTTAACAGGCATTAATTTCAATAGCTTTCAAAGGAAGTCAATAAATACGCTCAAAGATGACCCCATGGGAGTACCTTTATGTTGGTCATGGATAGGTTATCAATAAGATATCACAATAAGTCTTATGACTATTAAAACAACAACAAAAACAGGCAAAAATCAAAAATTCAAAAGAAAATTGCGAGGTGTCGAAGCCAATTAAATCATAAATTTTTCTATGAAATTTTTATCTGTGATCCACTGAACATCTTCTGTAAGCCAATGGGAGATATCAATATTTGGATTATGTGATAAGATTTCAAAAGTAACCAATAATACAAAAAATATCCAAAAAATTTTTTAATTTTTTTGAAATCTTGTGTCATTGAAGTCATAACCAATAGTTAGAAGATAAAATCGCTAACCAGATTAAATTTGGTTGCAGTATGAAAGAGGAGGGTGCTGTCACCCCTGTACTGACTTACAGTTTACGATAATAAGTTTATGATTCTTGAATGTTCAAAAAAAATTGAAAAATTATTTTTCAAGTCTTAACAGCCATTAGCTATGCCCTCAAAGCACTGGATATGTTCACTTAATGCTCATTATGGAACATATTACACTGTTAGTCAATGAATCCATGACATAGGACTCCAAAGAATTAGTAAAACCTCAAAAAGAAACTAAAAATTTCATTTAAAATTACGAAAACTCAGAATCGAAGCAAAAAAAACATGAGCAATTCCTTGAAAACGATGTTTTTTGTTCATTGGGCTTCATTTGAATGTAAAGGAGGTTTGTCATTAATAGAACCTCAATATAAAAAGTGAATTGTCTTTAGGTGACTTAAAAAAAGCAAAAAAAAAATTTATAAAAAATAAAGAGCTCTCAAATAGAATTCGATTTTTTTTATAGTGAGTTTCCCTATGAGACCAGAACTAGTATTTTTTATCGCCTTTAGTCTGTTATGAACACAAAATTGGTCCATTTTTGGCGTGAAATTTAATTTTGAAATACTATTTTTATAGAAAATATTTTATTTTTGAGAAAAATTACACTAAAAGTGAACAAATATCCCGTGTTCACACAAAATTTCAATCCTCGATTACTCCTCGAAAAAAAAACGAAAATCAAAAAATCTTTTAAATTTTGAATTCGACGCTGGACCAGCTTTTTAATGATACCACTCACATTTCTCTACGACGAATATATCGATCGGCCAAAATTGATTGAACAAAAAAAAACCCGTTTTGATTGAACAAAAAAAAACACAAGTGGGGTCGGAACAATAAAATTTGTTCACTGGGTAAAAAGGAAACAGTTCCCTCCGATTGTCAACAACAGAGCTTCCTGTTGAAGGTCACAAACACACTCTTTACAAATATCCTCCATTAATTGAGGGAAATCGTATTCGAACACGTTTCTGTTGTTAACTAAATAAATTTTGAATTTTGAAGTGTCAAAATTAAAACTTTGCAACTCAGCTTTGATATTTTGGCGAACTTCGGCGACTATGTCACTTTCATCGATCGTTTTGTCACTCGAATCTTCGAGCTGTTTTAGAATCGTGTCATCAATGTGAGTTCTGATTAGATAGAATCGTTTATTTAGTTTCTGTATTTCATCTGCTATGAACTTAGCGTCGGAGCTGAAAATGTCTTTGGTCACTATCAAGAAAAAATCGTATTCGTTATCATAATAGCCAATTTTTTCGAAATAACCCTCCCGTGAAAAATTGACAGCGTCGATTCCTGGAACGTCCCACAATTCGATGTTTGGGTTTTTAGGATGGGGAAAGGATCGTATGTTTGTTGTACAAACACCTGTAGCCCTTACTTCGGCAAGTTTTTGCCCGATTTGGGCATTTATCAGTGATGACTTGCCTTGTCTCGCCTGGCCGATAACTGCGATGTTGATCATCTCTTTCCTCCATTTTTCTCTCTCCACCTGAGAAAATTAACAAAAATTTGATCGTTTATTTTTCGCGCGAAATTGCACTTCAATTTGGGTCTTTCCCATTATAGCCCCCCCCCCAGATTAGTGGTCAGATAACCTATAGCCCCCCCCCCCCCAATCATGGTTAACATAGCATAATGGGGGGGGCTATAATTTCGTGGGCTTACTTCAAAATTTGTGCTTACTTCAATTGTTTAACTGTTTTCAACATAGCTGACTGAGTTCATGACGGGCACGTAAAGTGTTTTAATTTGACTTTGACAAAAATATTAGTGCTTGCTATGATACTAAGACCAGGAAACGGTTAAAATGAGTTGTTAGGAAATCTTTTTCCTCAGAACGTGTAATTCTATTTTTAAAGGAGAACCGAAAAAAATCAGGTTATATATGATTTGTACGCTTTCTCAGTAGTCATTCGAAAACCAGACACAAATGAAACTTGCTCACACATTGGTTCAATCACAATGCCATAAGTCATCAATTCCTACAGGGCTCAAATGTTATGTAATGATTAAGTGACTGCCTGAAGTCACTGAGAACTTCGGCGTGGCGTTCATCGAGAACCGCGAAGCGGTTCGCGATATTAAGTCAGAATTTCGAAGTGACTTCTGCAGAGTCACTTAACCATGCTTAAAACACGAAACGCGCACGCTTTAAAATGACGAAAGTCAACGAAATTCAACTTCTGGCTAAGTAGCAGCTTCTGGCATTTAGACTTCTGGCACTGCAGACAGTCGGCATTTTAAAATGTGCACGTGAGTGTTTCAACATACCTTCATTTGACCATAAAGAGCTGTTCCTAAGCCGTGTTTCTTCACAGTTTCTTCCACGAATGCGTAGGTGTTGTCTTCCCCAAATGAATTAACCACATTTTGGTTTTTCACAGTTGAACCCATTGTAACTTGACTTAACTAACAACAATGTGAACGATTTTTTGTCCCTCAAATTTGCGTTATCAGCTTTGCTGTCCGTTTGAAAAAGTGCTTGAAAGAGTGCTTGTTTTTCTAATTTAGAAACTGACCATTTTAACCGTTCAAAATTTCCTCAAAATGTTGGGGGTTAAACGCGAGGAAAACGACAAAAGCGGGTACGTTTTGGGCTCCGGTATCGTGGTTTTGTTCAGTTTTTACAAATCTTTTAAAAATCTAATCGCGAAAAAGTGAAAATTGCCCGAAAAAAGCTTTCAAAATCAGTTATGAAGAGAAAAATTAACTAATTTCCAGATATTGAATTTGGTGCGAATTGATCTTGGCTTTCAATCGTCGATATTGTTCAACATTCTCTCCCAACAATAAAGAAGTAAAAGACCTGACCCTTGATCTGTAGAAGAGAAGTTTTTTCGCTCAATTTGACTTCTCCAATTACGCAAATTTCACAATTTGCACAGCAACGAAAGCAAGCATGGTGTCCCATACTTAAAAACAATTTTCTTGGGTATAACATACAAGTGTATATATATGTACAGCTTAAGCGGTACAGATTTACTTCTTTAAGTGCGTGTTTATATCTGAGTAAAAATTTCTAAAAGATAATTGAACAACTATTTTGATTTTCTGTACATGAGTTGACTGTTTTTTGAAGGGGGTAAAAAAGCAAAAAAGCGTTGACATGTAGACTAAGAAGACTGCGCACTGAAATCACAAGTACTCTTTGGGGAAAACATGTTTTGAAAACTGTTTCGACTATAAAAATTAATTCTCAGCTTATTTTATTTAACGCCACATCCTGACTGACGGTATAGAAACACTTCTTTTTGAGCACTAAAAAATTTATCACGCCGAATTGAAGATTTTACACAGTGTACTGATGAAGCTAAAAGACCAGAAGAACGGGGAAAAATAAGCTCAGATTCTAGATTCAAGGCCAAACGGTGATCACAGCGAAAGTTTTGTTGTGCTGGATACAAAAAAATTAAATAGAAACAATATGGGAAACAAATGAATTAACCACATTTTGGTTTTTCACAGTTGAACCCATTGTAACTTGACTTAACTAACAACAATGTGAACGATTTTTTGTCACTCAAATTTGCGTTATCAGCTTTGCTGTCCGTTTGAAAAAGTGCTTGAAAGAGTGCTTGTTTTTCTAATTTAGAAACTGACCATTTTAACCGTTCAAAATTTCCTCAAAATGTTGGGGGTTAAACGCGAGGAAAACGACAAAAGCGGGTACGTTTTGGGCTCCGGTATCGTGGTTTTGTTCAGTTTTTAAAAATCTTTTAAAAATCTAATCGCGAAAAAGTGAAAATTGCCCGAAAAAAGCTTTCAAAATAAGTTATGAAGAGAAAAATTAACTAATTAACTCAAAGAAAAATAATTTGACTCAAAGCTGGAAAAGTTTTGTGAAGTTTAAATAACCTGCAAAATATAATTAATTATTAAACAAAAAAAAACGAACAAATAAATTTTTAGACAATCACAAAGCTTCATTAATATATGTTTATACGTTTTTTTAACCAATAGCATGTTTTTAATTTTCACACTGAATCGATGCTGTTGCAATATACGCGCAAAAACGTAGTGAGAAAAAAACTGTACTCATTAGCCAACGCAATGACGAAAAAGAACAACAACTGTTAGTAAAGTTTCAAAAAGCTCATTCTGGTTAATGGTATTTAAACTAACTTGTCAAGGATTTCCTTAAAGAGACCCAAAAATTATTATTATGTTGCGATTATCCCACACATTAAAGACAATCAAGAATTTAAAAAACTACAAATGTTCTAAACTTTCTCTGTAGGAATAGTCCTAAAAATCGATAGTAACAATCACATTTATTCGTGTCAAATTCATTCAGTGCGAAGCAAAAAGGCAAGCCCTAATTTCAGTTTAGTGCAACTCGATGTATTTTTTTGATTTAGTAAATGGGGATAAAACTTTGAGATTGTAAATGATCGCCTTGTACGAATTCGAAATAATTACTTCATCTAAAATTTAGTTACTTGTTTGATAAAGGTTTTCACTTCTGTAAGAATTTCAACTTGGATGTATTCGGTCATCATTTTCAACTTTCGATTTTATTCGACAATTTTTACCAAAAATGTCAAATGGCAACAAATGAAGTCACGAGAATCGCTATCACCTGGATAAAGTTGGCTTATCTGTCACTGTTCGCTGAATTTCTACTTTTACAAACAGTAAACTACCTTAGCTGAACATCATGTGCACAACTGACTACATAAAACTAAAAACTGGTGCCGATCTTGCTTTATCGCCTCATTTACATTTGATTGATGCGCAGTGCATGACACGCGCAACTGAATTTCCAGATATTGAATTTGGTGCGAATTGATCTTGGCTTTCAATCGTCGATATTGTTCAACATTCTCTCCCAACAATAAAGAAGTAAAAGACCTGACCCTTGATCTGTAGAAGAGAAGTTTTTTCGCTCAATTTGACTTCTCCAATTACGCAAATTTCACAATTTGCACAGCAACGAAAGCAAGCATGGTGTCCCATACTTAAAAACAATTTTCTTGGGTATAACATACAAGTGTATATATATGTACAGCTTAAGCGGTACAGATTTACTTCTTTAAGTGCGTGTTTATATCTGAGTAAAAATTTCTAAAAGATAATTGAACAACTATTTTGATTTTCTGTACATGAGTTGACTGTTTTTTGAAGGGGGTAAAAAAGCAAAAAAGCGTTGACATGTAGACTAAGAAGACTGCGCACTGAAATCACAAGTACTCTTTGGGGAAAACATGTTTTGAAAACTGTTTCGACTATAAAAATTAATTCTCAGCTTATTTTATTTAACGCCACATCCTGACTGACGGTATAGAAACACTTCTTTTTGAGCACTAAAAAATTTATCACGCCGAATTGAAGATTTTACACAGTGTACTGATGAAGCTAAAAGACCAGAAGAACGGGGAAAAATAAGCTCAGATTCTAGATTCAAGGCCAAACGGTGATCACAGCGAAAGTTTTGTTGTGCTGGATACAAAAAAATTAAATAGAAACAATATGGGAAACATTTCAAACGGGAATTCCATGAACAAGTTATTTGAACAAAAACGATGTTTTATAGTGCTATCGTTGTATTTTCTGATTCCACCACCAGCTTTGAACAGTACTTTTCCCTTCTAACACTTTCATTCATTACGAGGCTAATAAAGGTAGTGAAAGTAGCAGCAATTATGAGCAGGAACTAACTTTTAAAATTGCACCCAGACATTAACACTAAATTCATTTTTTTACAGAACTGACTATTTGAAAAGCTTTTTCCATTGCGCCATCAAAAGATTTTGCTGCTGATGACTGGCTGAGTCATTATCAAATAATTTTCGAAAGCCTCAAATTAACCATTTCCAATGTTTGAAAGATCTTTCAGACACACTTTGAAAAAAGCATTACTACAAAGCAAGCACCTGAAATATGTCGCTGACCTGGCACTAATAATAACGAAATTCTATCGCGCATTATAGTTTACACAGAACAGTTGGCTAACACCTTGTATATTACCCTCAAAAGTGAGAAGAGACAACTGGTTTCGAGTAAGTGTGAACAGAGATTCTCTAAAGTATTGAACAAACCTAACCATTTTGAGCAAATTTGTGATCGAAAAATCCTGGCAAGAATATGGGTGCTAAATTTGTGTGCCCCAGAAGGATTCTTGGGACACGCCAACCATAGTGGTTGCAACAATACTCGATCTTGGCAAACGGTACTAATATCAGTTTTTCTGTGAAACCCATGCGAACGTCATTTGATTGTCAATTACCTTATAGTGATAATGAAAAAATGTTATTTGGATAATTGTGAACACAATCTTGATCCTAAGAAAGGAAATTGTCTTTTTTGGCCTCTCAATTTACGCAAAGGATCTCGTTTTATACAGAAAAGAAGATAAGCACGTTGTACCAAAGTTCACAGATGCTTTTGCTGGTGATTATACAAAGGAAGACATGTAATTGGAGTCAAAGCTGAACAGAATTGCTGCTTTCCATGCCTAATTTAAAGATCAGAGTATGAAAATGAAAACAAAATCTTCACATAGCTATCATGACTTTCTTTTCCATGAGTTGAACGCTTTTTTTGTTTGATAGCGACAAAGCAAAAAGAACAAACAAAAGAGTCTGACATACAGGCAATACATACCGGGATCTGAAAACAAAAGAAATGTTTCAAAAATGCAGGTCCTGAAAACTGTTTCAAATAAAATAATATATATCTCAGCTTATGTTTTTAAACAACACATTTTGATTGAAGGAATAAAAACGCGTCCTTTCGGCCCCTACAAAAATGATAGTTGTCTAGTCAAATACTGATGAAAGCAAAATTGATCAGAAAAAAGAATTAGCTACAATGTGCGCGCCATAGCAAAAAGTGGAATTGCAACAGTATGGGAAAGACTTGACCAGGGATTTGCAGTAACAAGTAATATGACCGAAAACGATGTTGATAGCAGTTTGGTGTACAGTAATTCTTATCAAACTGGAGGAATGAAATTTTAGCTAACACACTTCTAAGAAAGTTTCTTTCAATCACGTCTGAAAATGACCGAAGACAAGATTCTGAAAATCGCCCGAAAAAAAATTATGTTCATACAAACAATGAGTCTTAATTAATTACATCTGGAAAAGAATGAAAATTAATCCCTCTACGTCGAGAGACAGTATTTGTTGTTTTTTTTGTGTCTGTATGTTTTGGTGCGTGCGTGTGTGTGCCTATCTGTGTGTGCATTACTAACGGTGTTTGAGTGAACTTTTTTGGGTTTGTAAGATAATTTGGTTTTTTGTATGTCTGTGTATATGTTTTGTGAGTTTAACTGAGTGTGTGCGTGTGTATGGGGGTGTGTTTTCTTATATGCGTGGGTCTGTTGAATGTATATATACATATATCAGACCCATACATACAAAAACACAACCCCATACACAAACACACACACAAAAAAAGAAAAAATTCATGTGAAAACAATTGATAGTTCGTAAATATATGTAATCATTTCTTGGTTCTGAATTACCTGCTGAATTCAATAATTTAAATTTTTTACAGTATCTGCATTCGATTTCCCACAGTTTGAATCTCAAATAAAAATTGATGATTACGGAACATTGACGAGTAGAGAACAGCACTGTTTCGCGATTCCAACGATTTACAAATTTATCGTATTTTTAAAAATAGGAATTTTCGATGTCAGTTGAAAAACATTAAATTTTCATCTGTTGTAATATAAAAGTTACCTAATCATGTCTTAAAACATTGACTCGAAATGGGCTGTGATTTGTAGGGACTTACTGAGTGAATTTGGATTGTGTTTTTGAAACTTAAGTTGCCTCATTAAAAAGGGAAATTGTTTTCATTAGTAGGTAATCTACTTTATCTGCTTCAATCAGTCGCATTCAAAACACAAATCTGGTGTTTTTTAGTTCGTTCGGTCTTTATTGGTTGGATAACAGTGACAATATCTGTCACCATTCCATGGTGAATAAATTTGGTCATTTTTCCTATGAAAATTGATTGCTTTAGTCCTGGACAAAAAGAATGGGAAATTGTACCTCGCCTATCGTGTTCAAACAAAACTTAGTCCACCGGGTCGACCACCCAGAGAATTGCAGTACTGAACCATCGAAAATGCAATAACTGTATATAGACTCTTTTATTCTTGAACTGATTCTTTTCATGTCACAATCCACACTGATCAGTGCCTTTTTCAGTGTAAAATTGTACCTCCGCGTTTATCCTGATTTAGATCCGATCATAATATCATGCATATCATGCATAATATCATGCATAATATCATGCATAATATCATATTATCATGCAATTATCGGCCTAATTAACAGTATTGTATAACTCTTGTCAGCCTAAATCCATTCTGGTTTTATTTTGAGCTCTGATTGTCAGCCTAAAATACACAGTTTTTAACCTGTTTCAGCGCTGATTGTGCATAAAACCGCAAGCATATAGACACGAAAATACATTATACCACAGGCTCTTTCACAACAAACTACATCACACCACAGTCATACACACGTTAAGCTACATCACACCACAGCCATATTCACACCATTTTACAGCACACCACAGTCATATTCACACCATTTTACAGCACACCACAGTCATATTCACACCATTTTACAGCACACCACAGTCATATTCACAACATTTTACAGCACACCACAGTCATATTCACACCATTTTACAGCACATCACAGTCATATGCACACCATTTTACAGCACACCACAGTCATATTCACACCATTTTACAGCACACCACAAACATATTCACACCATTTTAAAGCACACCACAGTCATATTAAAACCATTTTACAGCACACCACAGTCATATTCACACCCTTTTACAGCACACCCCAGTCATATTCACACCATTTTACAGGACAGCACAGTCATATTCACACCATTTTACAGCACACCACAGTCATATTCACACCATTTTACAGCACACCACAGTCATATTCACACCATTTTACAGCACACCACAGTCATATTCACACCATTTTACAGCACACCACAGTCATATTCACACCATTTTACAGCACACCACAGTCACATTCACACCATTTTACAGGACAGCACAGTCATATTCACACCATTTTACAGCACACCACAGTCATATTCACACCATTTTACAGCACACCACAGTCATATTCACACCATTTTACAGGACACCACAGTCATATTTACACCATTTTACAGCACACCACAGTCATATTTACACCATTTTACAGCACACCACAGTCATATTCACACCATTTTACAGCACACCACAGTCATATTCACACCATTTTACAGCACACCACAGTCATATTCACACCATTTTACAGCACACCACAGTCATATTCACACCATTTTACAGCACACCACAGTCATATTCACACCACTTTACAGCACACCACAGTCATATTCACTCCATTTTACAGCACACCACAGTCATATTCACACCATTTTACAGTACACCACAGTCATATTCACACCATTTTACAGCACACCACAGTCATATTCACATCATTTTACCACAGTCATATTCACATCAATTCTTTTCTTTTTTAGTATAGTGACACTGTTAGTTGAAAAACAACTAATTGTTCTCTGGACCCTTTATTTGCATTGTCAGGGCATTTTTTGTAATTAATCATCAATTATGGGTAGCTGCAAATTTCATTTTTTCTTTCAGCCATGATAATTATTGTGAGAGAATTTTTGAATTTTATTACTAACTATGCTTTCTTTCACTTCTGCTGTATAATAGACAAGTTGTTAACCGTTGTGTTGGTAAGCCTTAGCGCTGTTACAGCATGTTTTGTCAGTGTTTTTAACGCTTGACCAGAAACCGACTCCGTGAAAAACTGTAAACACATAATTGATGCAAAATTGTACTAAATTTGATTACCCATATATAACCACAAACGCTTTAAACCCTGATTTTGAAACAAAGTGGTCAAAAAATGAACAACTTCAGTAGAACGACTCCAGCAAATGTTGTTGGAAAATTATCCTTCAAAATTTTTTTTTGCTACAAGCGTGGATATGCAAAGATTGTATTACGGTGAAATTTGTATTTCTCTAGTACAAAAGTGTCAAGATAAAGTGTCTTTCAAAATATTTCTTCAATTATTACTTGTTTTAAGTAAGTTATTTTACTTGTTTGCAGATAAATTTCGTAGTCTTCAAATCTTTTTTAAAAATTTCAATTTTTTGTAGAAGTTTTGCACTGTGTTTTTTGTATGGCTTATCATTCACTTTTTGAGAACATTCCGTTAAAAAAAAAGAACTTTGTTATCAGAACTGAGGGAAAATTTGAAAGAATCTTTTAAATATAAATATCTGCTGGAGGTTTTTGCTTTTAAAAAACTTGATTTCGACATCGATTTTATCAACAGTCTCAACTTCAAAAAAACTTCAAAATCGACTATAAGGAATTTGAGCCGTAATAGTAAACTTTTAAAGCCATCAATGAAAGCTCTACAAACGGTATTAAAATTTTTCAGTAAAATCATTTAGGAGGTAGCTGTCAAACAAGCCAATAGGCAAGCAGGCCGAATTATGAAAATGAGGTCAAGTAAGCCAAAAAAATTTTGGGATGCCCGAATTTTAAGTTGGTCCTGACGGACCGGTGGGCGCGCTTCGCGCACGTTGTGCTTCGCCGCGATAATCGGCCCGCGGTTTCCGGATTTCATCGCACAGCAGATGAGAGGCGTAGCCGTGGACAGCGGTCCGGTGAGGTCCGTACCCACTAGATGTCTAAAAATTGACGTATTTTTGTTTCTTTGTTGCACTGAAATAAATTATGCACTATGATACTATGCACAGCCTTGATTATAATGTGTTACAATGTATTTTTTCTGATAGATTACATAACTATTACATAACTTTGGGCTTGCTTCTATGTCGGCTTACTTTTCCTTGGGCTTACTTTGCGTTCACCCACTTAGGAAAACATTGTAACCATAAATTAACTAGCAAACAAAACAGTTGATTCTAGATGAAACTTTTTTCTTTGTCATTTCGCCAATGTTGAGACGAAAAACAGTTTGGTCTTAAACTGAAGCCCTGTTGACCAGACCAATCAAAAACGTTCAAATTAGTGTGTGAAATAACCGTTTTTGATCGGTAACTTTAGGAAATGATTGTTTTTGATTGCTTTTGATCGTTTTTGATCGACAATTTTAGGAACTGATTGTTTTTGATGTTTTTGATCAGCAAAAATAGGAATATAGGAAATGGTTGCTTCTGACCGTTTTCAGGAGATAATAGTTTCTGATTGTTTGTTTAGGAAAATACCATTTTTGAACGTTGTCGACAGTTTTTGTTTGATATCAACGCACGCAAAATCTCGCATTGAAGTTTACCACTACGGATTTTATAACACTTGTTAAGGTGCATCAATCGAGTTTAACCCCCTTTTTAACTGATTTTTTGTTTAATTTATATGAGACAAAGTTTGTAGCACTTATATAAATCATGTGGTATTTTCTTTTTATGCAATGTTTCGCTCGACTAATGTTGCGTCCAAACAATTTGACTTTTTTCCCTGAAAAATGCGCATTGAGTGCTCTGAGAGCCTCTTAGTTTACTAGACTCTAAGTATACTATTCAAAAAACTGTCATGGAAACAATAATTTATGGTGTGAATCGCGATTCTTAGAGTTGGAAACCCCTCTTTTCACTCCCTCCCCTCACAATAGCCCCCGAATCTCCCGTAATAGCGTTCAAAACCACATATAAAGCCCCAGATAAGTGAAAACATTGATAGATGAAGTTGTTGTCGATCTTATAGAGGAAAACTATTCGTCCTTTTCGAAATAAATTTGCAGTTTTGTCTCCAGTTGATCTTTAATTCCTTTTTTGAAACTCTTTTCGTTTCTTCTGAGATAGTTTGTGGTCAAATGAAATCGCAGCTGACCTAGACGTGTCATAATGGAAATGTTTTTTATTGAAAAGAGTTGATGCTTTTGCAATTTTTAGTTCTTGCCGATCTTTTAAAGGCTACTGTGCATCAGGAAAGCTGTGTATAAAGCTAATAAGCATCCTGAAAGCTGTGTATAAAGCTACTAAGCATCACTTTTGTCCTATTTTTTGTGAACCAGAAACAATCAAGCTTCTATTGGTTCGTAAGAGGATTGTTTGATAGCTGCATTAGGTAATGTTGCTCAAAAAAGAACTCCCGACTTGATTTCAGCACTACTAGTAGGTTAAAATGCTGAAATCAAAAAGTTCATACTCAATTTTTCTAAGTTGCTATGTAACAGAAAAAAATTGGGTTGTGCACTTCAGATCCTTTAGCGAAATTTTTCGGAGGTAAACTTTTTCTGAGGATAATAAAGTTGGTAAACGCAAAATATACTTTTTTAGTTGTCCAATTTTGCGCTCAAATATTCTTTTTTATAGTTTCTAAATAAGCAAACTTCTAATAGCTGGTATGCGAAAAAACAATTGCGCTCAAATATTATCCTAAAAATAATGGTTCAGAAACGGTTTCATCGTAAAAATTAACGGACAAAAACGGTCATCTCTTAAAAAAATAACGGTTCAGAAACGGTTATAGTCTAAAAATTAACGGTCAAAAACGGACCCTCTTAAAAAATAGCAGTTCAAAATGGTTATATCTTAAAAATTAACGGTCAAAAATGCACATCTTTTTATAAAATAACGGTTAAAAACGGTTATCTCCTAAAAAAACTGAAAAACTCTCATTTCATAAGTTTAAAAGACGATCAAATGACTGTTATTTCCTAAATAAATAACGGTCAGAAACTGTCTTGTCCTAAAAACGATCAGAAACGGCTCCTAATATTTAAAAACGGTCAAAAAAGGTTTTTCTTCTTAATATACCGCTTAAAAACGAGCACTTCCTACGTCGAAAAAACGATCAAAACAGTTCAAGACGAACAAAGAAATTTAAGGGTTTTGACCGTTTTTCCCTAAAAATACCGATCAAATACCCCTTTCCTTTTTCGGGTACAATTTCAACAAGGGACTGGCTGGATAGAAACCTATAAATCTTTAGTAGCTGCTAAACTCAAGTTTTGGAGTTCACCGTAACAAATTAACAAACTTATTTATTTTCAGTTAAATCAGTTTTGAGTGCGATCATATTAAGGTCTTTATTTTTTAAACAGTTTTTTAATAAACGTTATTCAATTGTTTGTTTTTGCTAATAAAACGCAATCATAAGAAAGAGTTTTTCTGGTAATTAATTAAAGCTCTATATATGAGTTTTCTTGTTCTGTTGCAATTTTAACTCAACTGCAATCAATCTGTTTCTTGATCAGACAAAACAGAAAACAACTTAATTGTCTTTATACAAATTTAGTTAAAATTTCAAATTGGGTCTGTTTAAAACAATATTTATTTAAATTGGTGAAAACATCCCATTATTGCATATACCGTACTTCACTAATATCATTTATTTAAATTATATTTCAAAATAGCAACTCAAAGTAGTTTTATGCATTTTCAACTTAACAGAAGAGTTACAAACTTATAAACAAAAATGTTTACAACAAAATCACCAGTCTAATTAATACAAATATAAACTTTTGACAATCGTTTGATAAAGTTTCTGAGCTTTCATGCTTTAGTTTTTTTAACTCATTTATATAAGCAAAGTATATAAAATCAAAATTGTATAAATGCCATCACTTCATTTTGCATTTGTAGAATTTTGCTCTGGTTTTCTTCTCTTATCAATTTTTTCACTGTCCTTATTTTTTTTCTCACGTCAATTTCTGGCCAATCAAAAGCCAAACACAGCTGGGAGTTTCATTCGGCAAGAACAATTTGTGGAGAATGAGCGGCTTGATGGGGACAAGAGTAAAAAAGAAGATCGTCCATTTTGTCAAGGAATTGAAAGATTTCTTCTTTTCCATGGTTTGTGAGTGTTTTGTAACGTAGCTAAGTCATAAACAAGTACCTAACATTTCCCTCCTTTTTCCCGGTGGGAATTATATGGGATAAAAAACGGGGAAACATGAGAACTTGCAAAAGTTTCAGGAAACGACGCACCGGAACATCTACGTCTCTCTCTAAAAAAACTTGAAAACTTTAAAAAAAATTGAAAATCAAAATATTAATGAACCTGGCTCCGTTTGCAGACGTTGTAAATTTCGTAAATTGATTTAGCGAGTGTGGCTGTAACATGTTCGTAGATTTGACTCTATGTTATGTCCTATCGTACCACCAGTCAATATCGGACGGCTATCTTGCAAGATCTTGCAACATTCTTGCAAGAATCTTGTACGTTAACCGACCGATTTGCAGGAGTTTCGCAATGTAACCGTTATTTGCAAGATCGTACAAGATAACCGGTGGAGTTTCTCAGGGTTATCCTTTTTTGGGAGAAACTTTGAACGTAAGAATAAAAGTACAGTAAAACATATCTGGCGTGTTTGATCAACGATTAAAAACCCACGCAATTAATGCTTTCTCTCAATTCCTGCTCAACCTTTTATCCCTTTGCGGCACTTGAGTTCGATTCTAAATTTGGATCTTTTCCGTTAGTGCCCCCACCCCCAGTATGTTATGCGCCCCCAATTACATTCTTGCAAGAATCTTGCACGTTAACCGACCGATTTGCAGGAGTTTCGCAATGTAACCGTTATTTGCAAGATCGTACAAAATAACCGTTGGAGTTTGTCTGGGTTATCCTTTTTTTGGGAGAAACTTTGAACGTAAGAATAAATGTATAATAAATCACATCTGGCGTGTTTGATCAACGATTGAAAAACCACGCAATTAATGCTTTCTCTCGATTCCTGCTCAACCTTTTTTCCCTTTGCTGCACTTGAGTTTGTTTCTAAATTTGGACCTTTTCAGTTTGTGCTCCCACCCCCAGTACGTTATGCGCTCCCAATTACATTTTTGCAACAATTTTGCCCGCTAACCGACCAATTTGAAGGAGTTTCGCAATCTAATCGTTATTTGCAAGATCGTACAAGATAACCGTTGGAGTTCTTCTGGGTTATCCTTTATTGGGAGAATTTTTGAGCCTAAGAGTAAATATATAATAAAACATATCTGGCGTTTTTGATCAACGATTGAAAACCCACGCATTTAATGCTTTCTCTCGATTCCTGCTCAACCTTTTTTCCCTTTGCTGCACTTGAGTTTGTTTCTAAATTTGGACCTTTTCAGTGTGTGCCCCCACCCCCAGTACGTTTTGCGCACCCAATTACATTCTTGCAACAATTTTGCATGCTAACCGACCGATTTGAAGGAGTTTCGCAATCTAACCGCTATCTGCAAGAAAGATAACCGTTGGAGTTTGTCTGGCTTATCCTTTTTTGGGAGAAACTTTGAAAGAAAGAATAATTGTATAATAAAACATATCTGGCGTGTTTGATCAACGAATGAAAAACCACGCATTTAATGCTTTCTCTCAATTCCTGCTCAACCTTTCATCCCTTTGATGCACTTTATTTTGTTTCTAAATTTGGATCTTTTCCATTAGTGCCCCCACCCCCCAGTATGTTATGCGCCCGCAATTACATTCTTGCAAGAATCTTGCACGTTAACCGACCGATTTGAAGAAGTTTCGCAATCTAACCGTTATTTGCAAGAAAGATAACCGTTGGAGTTTGTCTGGCTTATCCTTTTTTGGGAGAATCTTTGAATGAAAGAATAAATGTATAATAAAACATATCTGACGTGTTTGATCAACGATTGAAAAACCACGCATTTAATGCTTTCTCTCAATTCCTGCTCAACCTTTCATCCCTTTGCTGCACTTGAGTTTGTTTCTAAATTTGGATCTTTTCCGTTAGTGCCCCCACCCCCAGTATGTTATGCGCCCACAATTACATTCTTGCAAGAATCTTGCACGTTAACCGACCGATTTGCAGGAGTTTTGTAAGGTAACCATTATTTGCAAGATCATAAAAGTTAACCGTTGGAGTTTTTCTGGGTTATCCTTTATTGGGAGAAATTTTGAGCTTAAGAAAAAATATATAATAAAACATATCTGGCGTGTTTGATCAACGATTAAAAACCCACGCATTTAATGCTTTCTCTCAATTCCTGCTCAACCTTTTTTCCCTTTGCTGCACTTGAGTTTGTTTCTAAATTTGGAGCTTTTCAGTTTGTGCCCCCACCCCCAGTACGTTATTGGCACCCAATTACATTCTTGCAACAATTTTGCACGCTAACCAACCGATTTGAATGAGTTTCGCAAGGTAACCGTTATTTGCAAGATCTTACAAGATAACCGTTGGAGTTTGTCTGGGTTATCCTTTATTGGGAGAAATTTTGAACGTAAGAAAAATTATATAATAAAACATATCTGGCGTGTTTGATCAACGATTAAAAACTTACGCACTTAATGCTTTCTCTCAATTCCTGCTCAAACTTTTATCCCTTTACTGCACTTGAGTTTGTTTCTAAATTTGGATTTTTTCCGTTTGTGCCCCCACCCCCAGTACGATATGCGCACCCACTTACATTCTTGCAAGAATTTTTCACGCTAACCGAACGATTTGAAGGAGTTTCGCAAGGTAACCGTTATTTGCAAGATCTTACAAGATAACCGTTGGAGTTTGTCTGCGTTATCTTTATTGGGAGAAATTTTGAACGTAAGAAAAATTATATAATAAAACATATCTGGCGTCTTTGATCAACGATTAAAAACTTACGCACTTAATGCTTTCTCTCAATTCCTGCTCAAACTTTTATCCCTTTACTGCACTTGAGTTTGTTTCTAAATTTGGATTTTTTCCGTTTGTGCCCCCACCCCCCAGTACGATATGCGCACCCACTTACATTCTTGCAAGAATTTTTCACGCTAACCGAACGATTTGAAGGAGTTTCGCAAGGTAACCGTTATTTGCAGGATCTTACAAGATAACCGTTGGAGTTTGTCTGGGTTATCTTTATTGGGAGAAATTTTGAACGTAAGAAAAATTATATAATAAAAAATATCTGGCGTCTTTGATCAACGATTAAAAACCCACGCATTTAATGCTTTCTCTCGATTCCTGCTCAACCTTTTTTCCCTTTGCTGCACTTGAGTTTGTTTCTAAATTTGGACCTTTTCAATTTGTGCCCCCACCCCCAGTACGTTATGCGCACCCAATTACATTCTTGCAACAATTTTGCAAGCTAACCGACCGATTTGAAGGAGTTTCGCAAGGTAGCCGTTATTTGCAAGATCTTACAAGATAACCGTTGGAATTTGTCTGGGTTATCCTTTTTTGGGAGAAACTTTGAACGAAAGAATAAATGCATAATAAAACATATCTGGCGTGTTTGATCAACGATTGAAAAACCACGCATTTATTGCTTTCTCTCAATTCCTGCTCAACCTTTCATCCCTTTGCTGCACTTGAGTTTGTTTCTAAATTTGGATCTTTTCTGTTAGTGCCCCCACCCCCTAGTATGTTTTGCGCCCGCAATTACATTTTTGCAAGAATCTTGCACGTTAACCGACCGATTTGCAGGAGTTTTGTAAGGTAACCATTATTTGCAAGATCTTAAAAGGTAACCGTTGTAGTTTTTCTGGGTTATCCTTTATTGGGAGAAGTTTTGACCTTAAGAGTAAATATATAATAAAACATATCTGGCGTGTTTGATCAACGATTAAAAACCCACGCATTTAATGCTTTCTCTCAATTCCTGCTCAACCTTTTTTCCCTTTGCTGCACTTGAGTTTGTTTCTAAATTTGGATCTTTTCTGTTAGTGCCCCCACCCCCTAGTATGTTTTGCGCCCGCAATTACATTTTTGCAAGAATCTTGCACGCTAACCGACCGATTTGAAAGAGTTTCGCAATCTAACCGTTATTTGCAAGATCGTACAAGATAACCGTTGGAGTTTGTCTGGCTTATCCTTTTTTTGGAGAAACTTTGAATGAAAGAATAAATGTATAATAAAACATATCTTTCGTGTTTGATCAACGATTGAAAAACCACGCATTTAATGCTTTCTCTCAATTCCTGCTCAACCTTTCATCCCTTTGCTGCACTTGAGTTTGTTTCTAATTTTGGATCTTTTCTGTTAGTGCCCCCACCCCCTAGTATGTTTTGCGCCCGCAATTACATTTTTGCAAGAATCTTGCACGTTAACCGACCGATTTGCAGGAGTTTTGTAAGGTAACCATTATTTGCAAGATCTTAAAAGGTAACCGTTGTTGTTTTTCTGGGTTATCCTTTATTGGGAGAAATTTTGAGCTTAAGAGTAAATATATAATAAAACATATCTGGCGTGTTTGATCAACGATTAAAAACCCACGCATTTAATGTTTTCTCTCAATTCCTGCTCAACCTTTTTTCCCTTTGATGCACTTGAGTTTGTTTCTAAATTTGGACCTTTTCAGTTTGTGCCCCCACCCCCAGTACGTTATGCGCACCCAATTACATTCTTGCAACAATTTTGCACGCTAACCGACCGATTTGAAGGAGTTTCGCAAGGTAACCGTTATTTGCAAGATCTTACAAGATAACCGTTGGAGTTTGTCTGGGTTATCCTTTTTTGGGAGAAACTTTGAACGAAAGAATAAATGCATAATAAAACATATCTGGCGTGTTTGGTCAACGATTGAAAAACCACGCATTTAATGCTTTCTCTCAATTCCTGCTCAACCTTTCATCCCTTTGCTGCACTTGAGTTTGTTTCTAAATTTGGATCTTTTCTGTTAGTGCCCCCACCCCCTAGTATGTTTTGCGCCCGCAATTACATTTTTGCAAGAATCTTGCACGTTAACCGACCGATTTGCAGGAGTTTTGTAAGGTAACCATTATTTGCAAGATCTTAAAAGGTAACCGTTGTAGTTTTTCTGGGTTATCCTTTATTGGGAGAAATTTTGAGCTTAAGAGTAAATATATAATAAAACATATCTGGCATGTTTGATCAACGATTGAAAAACCACGCATTTAATGCTTTCTCTCGATTCCTGCTCAACCTTTTTTCCCTTTGCTGCAATTGAGTTTGTTTCTAAATTTGGACCTTTTCAGTTTGTGCCCCCACCCCCAGTACGTTATGCGCACCCAATTACATTCTTGCAACAATTTTGTACGCTAACCGACCGATTTGAAGGAGTTTCGCAATCTAACCGTTATTTGCAAGATCGTACAAGATAACCGTTGGAGTTTGTCTGGCTTATACTTTTTTGGGAGAAACTTTGAATGAAAGAATAAATGTATAATAAAACATATCTGGCTTGTTTGATCAACGATTGAAAAACCACGCATTTAATGCTTTCTCTGATTTCCTGCTCAACCTTTCATCCCTTTGCTGCACTTGAGTTTGTTTCTAAATTTGGATCTTTTCCGTTAGTGCCCCCACCCCCAGTATGTTATGCGCCCACAATTACATTCTTGCAAGAACCTTGCACGTTAACCGACCAATTTGCAGGAGTTTTGTAAGGTAACCATTATTTGCAAGATCTTAAAAGGTAACCGTTGGAGTTTTTCTGGGTTATCCTTTTTTGGGAGAAATTTTGAGCTTAAGAAAAAATATATAGTAAAACATATCTGGCGTGTTTGATCAACGATTAAAAACCCACGCATTTAATGCTTTCTCTCGATTCCTGCTCAACCTTTTTTCTCTTTGCTGAACTTGAGTTTGTTTCTAAATTTGGATCTTTTCCGTTTGTGCCCCCACCCCCAGTACGTTATGCGCACCCAATTACATTCTTGCAACAATTTTGCACGCTAACCGAACGATTTGAAGGAGTTTCGCAAGGTAACCGTTATTTGCAAGATCTTACAAGATAACCGTTGGAGTTTGTCTGGGTTATCTTTTATTGGGAGAAATTTTGAACGTAAGAAAAATTATATAATAATACATATCTGGCGTGTTTGATCAACGATTAAAAACTCGCGCACTTAATACTTTCTCTCAATTCCTGCTCAACCTTTTATCCTTTTGCTGCACTTGAGTCTGTTTCTAAATTCGGATCTTTTCCTTTTATGCGCCCAGCCCCAGTACGTTATGCGCCCCCAATTACGGAGCACGTATCGTTACACAGTAAATCATTAAGTAAAACTATGGCACGAATGTCGGGGGGGGGGGTGAAAATATTATGCGCCCACTGTGCTTGGGGGGGGTCACAAGCGGAACTGATCCAGAAATTTAAAAAAACGTTGGAAAACCACGCAAAACCTTGAAAAAGCGGGATCTGTTTTTGGCACCCTAGCTTAGTTGATATATAACTTTTATGCCCCATCTTCCAGCTGGATTTTTTCTGTTTGTGCCCCCAGCTTAATGGGTGCATATTCTTTGCACCCCCCAGAGCACGTGCCATATTTTTCATGATGATTAACTATGTAATGGCACCTGCTCTGCACCTGGGGGAGCATAACGTACTGGGGGGCACCAACGGAAAAGATATCAACAGTTCTTTTTTACATAGCAACGTGCTACATAACAATACATAAATTTTAAGGGGGACGGGCAAAGAAATACTTGGAAGGTGGCAAAAAATACTTGGGGTGCATAAAATTACGGTTTCCCATTATAACCTCCCACGAAAAAATATTTAGCCCCCATCATGCTATAATTACCATGAGTTGAGGGGGGGGGGGGTACATTTATGATCACTAAGCTGGGGGGATACAGTTCTGACCACCAAGATGGTGGGGGGGGGAGGGGGTTTTTAAGGGGGAAACCCCAAAATTACTTTGGAGGGGGGGAGGGTCAAAAAGATACTGGTGGGGGGGGGGGCAGGGCAAAAAGACACTGATGGGGTGGAGAGATACGATAGATACGAGGGGCGGGGGCAAAAAGATACTGTTGGGGTTGGAGGGAGGGGGGGGGGGGTGGGTTTCTGATAGGGGGAGTGATACGAGGGGGTGGGGGGGGGGGTGGGGTGTAAAAAGATGCTGGTGGTGAGGGGAACACCGGGGGAGGGCAGATCAGATGCAAAGATCTCCACAAACCTCGCGTCGTTCTTTGAGGGCCGAATGTGCGGACTCGTTATAGCTCTTATGGTGGTAATCGAAACAGATTTTGCACGCACTTGATGTGCGCGTCGTATGATGGAGAACTGGGTAGATCTGGCCACTGCTCTGTTACTGGGGGAGCATAACGTTTTGGGAGGGGGGAACTAACGGAAAAAGTACCAACAGTTCAATCTTTTTTACATAGCAACGTGCTATATAACAATGCAAAAACTTTAAGGGGGAAAGAAATTCTGGGAAGGTGGCACAATAAATACTTGGGATGGGGTGCATAAAATTATGGTTTCCTGTTATAGCCTCCCATGAAAAAATACTTAGCCCCCATTGTGGTTTAATTAAGATGAGTTAGGGGGGATACAGTTATGATCATTAAGCTGGGTGGGTGGGGGTACAGTTTTTTGATCAATTAGCTGGGGGCGGGGGCCTATAAAGCGAGAAAACTCTAAAATTACCGGTGGGGGTTCAAAAAGATACTGGTGGGGGCAGATCAGATGCAAAGATCTCCACAAACCTTGCGTCGTTCTTTGAGGGTCGAATGTGCGGACTTATTGTAGCTCTAATAATGGCAACGGAAACAGATTGTGCACGCGCTTGACGTGCACGTCGCATGTTTGAGAACTGGGTAGAAATTGATCTGGCACTTATATTAGTTATTGTGTGAATTTTGACCAATTTTGAGAAATTGTGTATGGCGGATTCCTTATATTCAACATTTTTATGCTAATTTTGCCTTAATTTGCCCTTAAACTCGTTTCCACGTGCGTTTAAGTTGCTCTCTTGAATTCAACAAGCAAGACAAAAATAAAAACAAATTTTACACCGAATCTTGAGCACCCTAGATTGATCCCCCACCAACTTTTTTTTGGCTGTTATCATATCAGAAGCACTGTGTACGTGAGCAAATCAATTATGTAGTGGTTCTTCGGCAGCTTGTGTGGACCTCAAACCGGTGAGATCTAACCAAACGACCCCCGCCCTAATTCTTTAATCTGCTGGTAGAAAAAAATTTTAGTAGGCAATTGGGCATTCAATGTTAACTGTTATAAAAACTAGAGAAAGCAAGAAGGTTTTGTTAGTTGAGACTGACAATAATACATAGCTTAGTCGGGGGGCAAAACACTGCAATTTATCTTCGGGACTGACTCAGCAAAGGAATAATTTAATAATTGGTGACACGGCTTCCCGCTTTCAAGTGCCTCCCCCCCAAAACAACACTTTTCTACCCCTACAAAAAGGATAAACTCTACCAGATATCTGTTATCGAACACCATTTTGGAAAAACTAAAAGAAGATATGACCAGTGGGGACCGAACTTCGATGAGGTGGTGTGCTTCAAATCAATATGGGCCTACTCGCAATTTACGCCTTTGCTGTCTAAAGTAAAAAAGATACCACGGGATTGAGTGAAGCGGATAGACAAGATTGTGCAATCCGCGAGTTCACCAAATCTAGCTGCAACAGATATAAATTTAAATGAACTCCCAGATCTCGAAACCATCAGTAGTAAGCACTCCCTACCCTGTGGTTCAAAGGTTCATTCCTGTAAAGTTTCGTGTGAGATGGTCAGAATTACTAACATCCGTTATCGATGCTTGCATTTCACACGCGCAATCGTTAGAAAAATGGAAAAAACTCTTTGCGATTAGCAAATGTGTTCTACGCGCGTCTAATCGTGGGGATAAGAAACACAAGCAACAGCAAGAGAAGCTTTTGTTGAGGAGAATTGAGCGATGGAAGTTCGGTGATTATGCTGCACTGTAGTACGAGGCGGCCTCAATGAAGCAGTCAAAGAAAACTAGCAATGAGTCAACAGACGCTTTAGCAAGCCGCGCGAATTCTCATTGCCTGCAAAGGCAGTTTGGTAGGGCAGCGAAAGTTTTATCTTGTGACGGCGTTGCACCTGACAATGGTGCAACGTTGAACGAACTTAAAAAGCTGCACCCTAAGGAAAAGCAACCTGATCACCAATTTGATCAAGATACTAACACGAACGCATTCCAATTTGATGAGGCATCAGTATTCTCCCAAATCAAGTCGTTCTCCAATTTTACTGCAGCTGGGCCGTGAAAAATGTATCCCGAGAATCTGCTGCATGCAGTAAACTGCGGTGGCCCTGATCAATCAAAGTGAGCAATCGCTAGTTTAACAAAGTTCGTCAACTTAGCCAGCAGGGCTCAGCTTCCCGAACTCGTTGCTCCTATACTATGTAGTGCAACACTAACTGCATTGAAAAAATTGAAGGGTGGGGCCGCCTTATCGTTGTTGGGGAAGTCATTCGACGTCTTATTACTAAATGCATAGCTCGTGAAGCGAGTTCAGAAGCTGCTGATCTATTTAATACAAAACAATTGGGAGTGGCAGTCAAGGGTGGTGCTGAGGGCATAGTACATGCAACAAGAGTTTCCTTTGAAAAACTGAAAAAATCGAAAAATTCCAGAATATTGCAGATTAATTTCAAAAATGCCTTTAATTCGGTAAAAAGAAGCAAGATTTTGGAAGCAGTCGCAAAATTCTTACCTAGTGTTGCCTCTTTTGCGATTTTTTGCTACTCACACCACAGTAATTTGTATTTTAACAACACATACTTAAGTAGCCAATCGGGAGTTCAACAACGGGATCACTTGGGGCCGCTTTTGTTTTCACTAGCTCTGGGGCCAATCATTAAAGAAATTGAAACAAAACTTCCAAATCTAGTACAGCATAATCGGTATTTGGATGATGGCATCCTTGCTGTTACCCACCAACAACTTTCCACAGCATTGAATTGTTGGACAAATTTGGGTGAAGGATGCGGTTAAGAGCTCAGAATACAAAAATGTGAGCTTTGGTCACCCGTTGATCTGAACGTTATAGATAACAGAGTAAAGAGAAATAGCAAAGGAGGACTTGGGATCTTGGGCGCTAACATCGGCAATCCCAGCTTTGTTGCTGCATCTTTGAGAAAAAGAGTCAACAAAATAGAAAAACTGCTCGACAACCTGGTGTATCTAGACGACCCACATTGTGCGCTTGGAATTCTTCGAAGCTGTCTTGGTGCTCCAAAGATGGTATATTCCCTGCGATGTAACACTCCATCTGACCAATCCTCTGTTTTTTGCAGGAGTTTGACAACATTCAGAGAACAACATTTGAGAATATGTTGAGCAACGTTATAAGTGACAACGCTTGGAGGCAGGCTTGTCTACCAATAAGCATAACAGGCGTTGGTATTAGACAAGCAGTTGACCAATTGAAAGCGGCGTTTGTTGGGTCAGTAGAACAAGTAACCGGTGAGAAAATTACAGACAACCAAATTTTCGAAAAACAGTGGAAGAATTGATGAATCTCGAAATTAGCCAATATACACCACACAAGATACAGGAGGCACTTGACGATGCTGCTTTTTCTGACCTCCTTGGTAATCAGATTTCAAATCGGGAGAAAGCTCGTCTGCTTTCACTAACGTTGCCTCAATCTGATGCCTGGCTTTCCGCACCTCCAATCCCTAGTCTGGGCCTTAAACTTCAGCCAAATGAATTCAGAGCCGCATTGAAGTATCGGAATGAGGTTCCGTTTTACACTGAGGAGCGAAAATGCCCTTACTGTCAAAACGGCAGACTGGACAAGCTGGGTGATCACGCTTTAAGCTGTCTTGCTCGGGGGATATGATATCGCGGCACGACAGAGTGAGGGATAGAATATTTGCTACTTGCTCGACCGCAAACTTATCACGCATCTTCGAACAGAAAAATTTGATTCCAGATAATAACTCAAGGCCAGGAGACATATACTTGCCCAGCTGGTCAGCGGGACAACCATCTGCGTTAGGCGTAACCATAACATCACCACTGCAGCCCTGTCTAATTTAAGATGCGGCGAGGAGGTGTGGTTTTGCGCTGACAAATGCTGAAGATCGAAAATATGAGCAATATGCCCAACAATGTGCCGAAATAGGTATCCGGTTTGTACCACTCGCGTTAGAATCTTTTGGGGGCTTCTCAGATTTGGTTCGAAAATCTTTGAAACGTATAGCCTTGCTTGCCGATAACCGAAACTTTCAATCAGCTGGATTATCAATTGCCTACAATCGGTTATCTCAAGGAGTCTCAGTGACTTTAATGAGAGGTTCAGCCACAATGCTGATCGCCAGAGAGCCCCTGTTATAAGACTCATTCCTGCGACAACACCCTCAGCCCCACAATGGTTAAATTGCAGTCTTGGCTCACCCAATTTTAGTTGCCCAGTTACTGCTGTGCGCGAATTTGTTTGTCAACCAATGAGTGGGGACAATGCTCATTTCTTCCTTTTAACCCGATTGTGTGGGTTGATGATGACGAAATTTTGAAGACCCGATTGTGAGAGTTCCTGGGAATAAATAAAAGGCAACTTCTCAATTGTGTGGGCACCATGGTGATTTGTGGGCACAAGGATGATCGCAAGAAAACTTTTTGAGAATCGACTGAACTTAGAAATGGTTTCAACCATGATTTCCTCAGCCAAGCGTACCTTAAATTAATATTTCATTTCAAAAAAAAATTGCAATGATTATTTTTAATTGGAAATTTTTTACCTAAAACATTGCGTTTCGCTTCAAACAAATATTGTTGCAGTTCTTTTGGTGGTTTGGTTAACCAAAAATAAGCCGAATAAATAACCTGATTGACCTTTAGCTAAAAATTTGGTAATCAATTTAGCCTGAGTTCAAGTTTTTATTTCTCAAATTTGTGGTTTTCCGGCAGCAGTCAGAACTTCTGGCAGTCAATACTTATTTCATAACAACTACAGATACAGTGTCAGTCATCAATCATTCACCAATTATAAAAAAAGAAATATGCTCTTTTGTCAATGGTAGTGGCAAGCTTTGTCTCGTATATTTTATTGGTTTCAAAAAAAGTGAGCTTGAAAATTATTTGCGTACTTTGAAGCTTCTAGCCCCCTTGTCAAGAAATTTTCTCCAATTTGAGGACTGAAAAAACTACAAGCAATTTTAAAAAATGTTTGCCGCCAGTTTTGCCTGTTTTATCAATGTTTTATCTTGAGAAGACGGCATTTTGCAATTCTTTAAGAACATAGCTCGCAATTTGTCTCAAATAATCTCAAATGGGATTGGCTGATATTCTTTACTCTTTTCGGTATATTGGCACTCTAGTCAGTACTCGTCTTTTATATAATCTTTCATGAAGTTTGGATTCTTGAAAAATTAGATAACATTTTGATGATTCATCAGGACAGTCATTACTTTCTGCTGCTGTTTACATATTGGTACGTGTAAGGTTATCAGATTCAATTTTCGGAAAATGGCTGTTAATTAACTGTTAATTGCTTTTATTCCAATATCCCTCGTATATATTTATAGAACATATTTATAGAAAATACGAGCAACACTGCCATTTCCTTTACATAGTAATAAATGCTGAAAAGCGAGAAACTGGAAATTTTAACCGAAAACCGTCTCGAAACAAACGTTCTTGCTGGTGCACCGGGATTATAGAACAAAACTCGTTTATAAACTCAAGTAATTTCGATTATAGTTGAGTACAAGCGTTAATTTATGTTTTTTTGGAAGAAAAGATGCGTTCGTTCGAAAAATTTTGATTTGCGTTTTCCTTCTAACTGAGTCGGTCAATTTCTAAAACCCCAATCAAGTTTCTGATTTTTAGTTTTAGATTTTTTTCGGAAAGAAAATTGCAGTAGTAGCTCTACCCTAAGGCATATAATGTTGTCAGATAGCGAGTTTCTTTGAGTCACTTGGTGCGCGGATGACTTCGTGGTTTTTTTGGTAGTTCTTGTTGACTTTAAGGAGGAATGCTTTCCTTTGCTGGTTAGTCCATTAGTTATTCCTGATGGAACAGTTGACAAGGGAGACGTTTTCCGTTTCTTGCACCCATTGGAGGCCACGTCAGCCAATTTTTTCATTGATTGCGCGTTAGTTTTCTTAAACGCGTTAGTTTTGAATTTAGGATCTGCCTTAAGAATTTCTTCCGGAATTCTTCATAAATGCTAACAAGAAGTGTTTGTTGAAGTCTTCTAACAATAAGAGTAGTGTAGTAGTGGAATTAGTGCACACTAAGTGATTCCGCTCAAATTCCGCTCGCATTTTTATTCCGCTCAATTTCCTCTCGTTCCGGTAAAAAATGTAAGGAATTTGAGAGGGTTTTTGAGAGCTAAACTGTCCGCTCAAGTTCCGCTCATTTCTTGCATTTATTTCCTGCTCATTCCCTTTCTAGGGTATACACAAACCCACCCACCCACGCTAATTTAGACCTGAAATTATGAAAGTCCTATTATTTCCATTTGGGGAGGGGATAAATATTGAATTAAATGACATGGTAGAGGACTCTAGTTAAAGTCGGAGCTAATTATTTTCATGAGTCCAGCCAAATTTTTTTTCGTATATAATTGCGGTTGAGAACTGTCTTTTCATATGTTAGCTGTTGCATTTGCTAATCGTATCAGCGTCCTCTACTTTCGTTCGAAAGGTAATTTTCTAGCAGGGAGGCTTTCTTCCAGATTTACATTTTGCGTACTTCAAATTGATACCGCTGAGTCAATGTAATTGTTGTTCCCACTTTACTTCAGTTTTTGGGAGCTAGAATCAGACAGTATCAGAATTTTTCTCTTTTTCAGCTCTTGATCCGTCAACTTTTTGAATATTTCGGCTATTTTCTGTTTCCAAGTACAATTTCTTTGGTGCTGATACAAGCTAAAGTCCATAAGTCTGTGAAACTCTGGCCCTCTTATTGTCTCACGACAAGCAATTGGATTCTGAAGACTTCTTCTAAAATGCTAATATATTTAAAGAAAAGGTTCTATTAGAAAAGCGCTTAAATTAGCTTGTATATATAAACAATTGTGAAAGCAATATTTTTAAATTGACAATATATTTCTTTGTGCAAGCTATTATAGACTCAAAATATTCATAATATGACAAAAGTGTTTCGCAAGGAAACCATCATTAGGATCACTATACTATGAAGTGCGTACTTGAGTTTATCCAAAGAAATAGACGACAAATCTTACAAAGTATATCGATAGCCTAGTAGAGTAAAAAAACTCTTTTCATTTTTCATCATGGTTTGCTTTGCTTGAAAAGCGAACAAGGCAAAGTCTGGACAATGAACCTTTCTGGTCTGCCTGCGTCTTTTCATAACTTGAGCTTGCGTCTTTTCATAAAAAGAATTTTACAAAAACGCAAGAACGCACTGCAACTTTGAACAGGTAAAGGTTTGGATCATAGGTGATTTTGGTCTGCCTGGGTATTTTATTAAGCAAAAACTATCTGGATCGGTTTTTCTCATCGGTCATTTCGAACGAGGACCTCAACATGGGCTACTTGAGTGTGGGGTAAGCCTGTGAGGGTTGGAAGGGCTATCTATCAGTAGATCCCACAAAGATTTTATTAATTCATGCTACGTCTTATATGGCCCTGAATTTTTTGGCTTCCGAATTGTATGGCTTCCGAAAATGCTATTTCCATTTTTAACCAAATTTCTGATGCCATTCGAAAATAAACATTTCACAATTGTTATAGTCATCATACAACTTGTTTTTTGGACACCAATTCAATTTGCAAAACAAAATTGAAAATTACAAAAAAATGAAACATCTAACACTCCTCTAGAGGTACTATTTAGTCGCGTTTACTATTTACTACGATCGAGTGTGTACTGTTTTGCGCCACCATCATGGGACCAGTCTCAAACTTAACTGCTGTGATTTTGTTTAATTCCTTTTCGGAGTGTAGCACCTAAGTTTGGGGTAAAATGAGGTCAGAGTTGGGCTGCCAAGGGGGTCATATGGTGTAAGAGTGAGTGGGTAATTTGTTCAGAGGGGGTCAAATGATTTAAGAGTTAGGCTGCCAAGGGGGGTAAAATTCCATAACATTGAGGGGATAATTTGTTCAGAGGGGGTAAAATGATATAAGAATTGAGCTGCCAAGGGGGGGGGGGGTAAAATGGTGTAAAAGTGAGGGGGTTATTTGTTCAGAGGGGGGAAAGCGATGTAAGAGTTGGGTAGTTGGGTTTCCAAGGGGATTAAAAAGATGGGTCTTTCCCATTGTAGCCTTCACGACATTAGAGCACCCTATTTATGGTATAATTACCATTATTGGGGGGGGGGGGGGGTGGCTATATGAATTCTGACCAGGGCTATATTTTATCTGACAGCTGAGCTGGGGGGGGGGGGGGGTGCTATAATGGGAAAGACCCTTGTGTTTCCTTTAGTCAGGGAGACTGTGACCTTTGGTTACAAAACCAGGCAACTGCGGAACAGAACATAATCCGCATCAAAAATGACGGAAACAGCTGATTTTCCAGAAAGTGTAGTGGCAGAATCAAGCTAAACAAAACAAACCGATTTGCATTATTAAAAAGTAAAGTTCCAAAATCTAATTAACCCCCTCCCATTAAAATTCACAAACAAGCTTTCCCAATGGTAGAATTTGATCATGAATGAACCATATTTTTACACCCTTTAAAAACATGAATGACTTCTGTTGCCTTTTCTCTCTCTCTCTCTCTCTCTCTCTCTCTCTCTCTTATGATGTTACACTTGCCATTATCTGCGCACAAACGGATCGAGTCGTTTTGATTTTTTCTAACAGTGTTATTAATTGCTCTCGCTCAAACGAAGTTTATACCATTTATAGGTTCTTTTTCCGTTTGAGCCCCCCAGCTTAAAGAGTGCATATTATTTGCACCCCCAGACACACTCAAAAGTTGGACAGGCTTGGGAGAACCGGCTTTAGCGTACAGAGGTAGTGGGTTCAAGACTGTTGGGGGTGGGGGGATAACGCGATGAGGGGGCGTAAAGTGGTGAAAGAGTGGAGCTGCGAAGGGGGTAAAATGGCGTAAGAGCAAGGGGGTAAAATATAAATTAAACTGCCACTCTTACATCTCTTTGGGCTGCGATGGGCTGCAGGGTGGGGGTTGGGGGTAAAACGATTTAAGAGTTTTGGGTATTTTCTCCATTAACCCCTCTTTCTTACATCATTTTACCCCCTTGACATACCAAAATGTTATGAGTGTGTGGTTATTTTATCTTTTACCCCCTCATTCTTATATCACCCCCACCTTTTCAGCCCACTGCAGCCCAAAAAGATGCAAAAGTTTTGAGTTCAAGTTTCCTAAATATCCTCCTATTGCAGCCCCACTCTCACATCTTTTTGAGCGGAAGAGTTCGACCCGTGTACTTTTATTGAAAAAAACTGCATGATTTCAGATAAAGGCAAATCGGGATTACAGCACAAAATAGACGATTTTCTGGATGCCTCTGAGATTGCTATGAAAACGGACAGAGCTCTCGTTGACTTCAGTCCAGCAATGAGGGCAGATTACATGCGGAACAAAAACATGGAAACAGTCATTCCCAATGCAACTTATCACATGCGATATTACCATGGTTGGAGCTATACCAAAATATTGGACACTACTCAGATTCAATTTGAACTCATGTTCAGAAATGTAAGTCAACAAAGCAAAAATTTGCTAAAATGTGTAGGGGATCTGTTCTGTTTTGCGCCTTATTGTTGCATTTTGTATTACAAATGTTTTTCAGTCAAATTTGGTCTGGAATTAACTTGAGCAGATAATATTTTTTAAAGAATTTTGTTCTCTGTCTCAGTTTGACGATCAAATATCTTGTTCAAATTTGACGTTCAATTTGACGTTCAAATATCTCGTTCTAGTTTGACGTTCAAATTTGATTAATAAGTTCTCTCATTTATTTCAAGGTAACTTGTTTTAGTTTTAACGGAATTCTGTAATTCAGATACGTTTATATCAGAAAAATGAAATGAAGAAAATCTAGAGAAACTGTTGAAAACATCGCCTTCAAAGCACAATAAGTTGCTTTTACTATCTGACGTTTTTGTATTTTCTAAAGATGTTTTGCAATCGTGCAGCAGCTAAAATTTTGGGTATCGCTGTTTATATTGTTTTCCATTGTTCTTGACTTCATTTTTTTCTTTTTGTCTTCTTATCAACAAATTTGTTGATATTAAGGAGGGAGTAGCAGCTGAAAAATCTCGATTTTTGTCTGTCTATGGAAAATTAGGAAATTATATGAAACCCCAAATTCTAGCGTGCTATTCTGAAGCAGAGATGTTTTGAGTTATAAAAGACGTCCACTGTTCAAGCCAAAAATAAACCTCATAAAACTGGTAAACGTTCCGTGAACAATTTTAACCTGAATTGTCTGACTTATTTTATTTTTTGTTAATAATTTTATTTTTTGTTAATTAGTTAAGGTTTGTCCATTTTGTCACTCATAACGGCAACAGTTGCTTGAAAGGTTATTTAAAATTCTGCTAAAGGTAAAACTTTTTCTTAAACCTAACTTCAAATCTTTTAAGAGTTGAAGATTCTGTTTGTCTGTTTTTTGGTTATATCTATGTGTTGATTTGAAGCCTCCGTTTTTTCATACCTTAGTTTCTCCAGTTTAAACATTTTTTTAATGAGTACATTCCCATAAAGTTAATTTTTTGAATCAAACAATGTCCATTTTTCTGAAATGTAGGAAACTTTAATTGGTGTCGAAACAAAGCAAAGTAATTAGCTAAGTAAGTAGTTAGTCCGTATAGGTTAAACAAACAGTTACGTGAGAAAGAATCTACTGGTTAGATTTTGTTGACTTAAATTAATTAAAACTGTTTTATTTGCTTTTAACAAAAAACGAGTCCGGGATAGTGTCCCTATCCCCCATTGTTAGATTTGTTAATCGGATATTAACCAAAAGGGAGGCATGTACACCAAATCGTCTGTGTAGGCTGGTATATTTTTCGGGCCAAAAAGACCGCGCACCCCGAGTTAATAACACCGGAAGCAGCGTGATTTAAAGGTTTTCGATATTTTAAAAGGCAAAGTGGCTGTTTAAGTGCGATATAAGTGCATGGGACAGTTGCAATGGAACATACGCCTAGAGTAATGGATTAGATTTTGGAAGTTAGATTGGCTTGAATTCTAGGAGATAGAATAATTTGATGGGGGGAATCCCAATTTGAAGTCAGATTTCTGCCAAGACTAACTCCACGGAACGCCGGAGCTGCGGGACGTGCAAATTGAATTGCTCGTTGGAACTTTCTAGTAGCCTTATGATCTTTGGAATTTAAGTTTAACGTTTCAAGGGCTCTCCATTGGTGATAATTTCGACATGTGGGAGCGAACGCGTAAACTTTTTGGCATGCAAGTAGATGGCACCCTAAAGTTTCTGAATAATTTTAACCGCTTAGATTTTGACCTCCAAAACACGAGGTAAAACCTTATGATTTTTTGACCCACTGCAGAACACCAACGAGACATGTGCACATGCACTGCTGGCCGTGACTAAGAGTCAGGCCGTGAAAATTTATGAGTACACTTATTTGTAAGTAGGATTGGCATTCTGCCACAATAAATTATGTTGCGACCCCGACCCTTCAGAATGAGAATTTGACCACGAAATGGCCTTTGGATGTCAAATTATTGACTTGGAATTTACTGTTTTTTGTTTTGGATAGAGTGCTGTACGGGGAACTGCGGGGAATGATGTTAAACCCTAGCCTTAAATTGCTGCATGTAATTAGTCCATTTTTGGTTGTTATAGAAAGGTAATTAGAGGAGTAGTTGAAATTGACCTTGGGTCTAATTTACTAAAGTATGTGAGCGGATGTGGCTTGATGTTAGTTTTTTACTTTGAAATCGGACTGTTTTCTGAACAAAACAGTACCCTTTCTTGGTATGTGACAGTTGGAAAAATGCAGAGAGCTTCAACGTTCGACACGAGTGAAGCGTGGAAAAAGTGATAACTTGAAAAGCAGCACTGACTTCACCATTTTATAACCTTCGATAGCAGTTATTTTGATTGATCTAGTGGTGCAGAAATTCCCTCGCGGGGCAGCCTAGGAGAATTCAGCAGACGACATGAAAGGTGTCACAACATTTCCTTCTCGAACATAATTTGTATCCTTAGTTGGTTTCTGTTATACCTAAATTATACAATATGATGTTTGAAGAAATCATTTGCCGACCATATAGTGCTTTTTTGAATTTGGTACTAAAAAATGTTCCTAGATTTTGTGAATTCTAACGTTATCTTACACTTGTGAAGCAATGAGTCCTGATCTTTGCATGCTTTCAGTTTTGAACTTTGACCTTTGAAACGTTCGACAGCGTAGCAATTTTGTGGCACTAACTATAAAACAGAAAAAATGCACAAATTCTAAAGTTAATTTGATATTCTACCAAATACATTAATTTTTTTGCGATGCATGTCGTCAGATATGCGCGATGTTTCTGTTCGACGTAGAGGATCATGTGAGCTGTCTTTTTGTTCATTTAGGGTACAAAACAAAAATGCAGACTTCGAATTCTACAATTAGATGAGTATAATCAACTTCTCAACAACCCCAGTCGCAAAAAGAGCAGCATCGCCAGTATCGAATTCGGCAAAAAATACCCTCAAGATCTGGTTGCAACTTTTTATCGAATCTATCATACGAAACATGAAAAATTCGTCATTTTTCCCAGAAAAGATATGGCAAAATATGTGAAGTTGTTCGACCGGCTACCTTTTTCCAAGTTTATAACATCCAGCGCAGAATATATAAAAAAACGTTGTTTCGAGTTCGCTGAAGAGAGGAAGAAGCAAAACAAGGAAAACAGGGAATCCTTCAAAAAATTTATTGTTGTTCACCTGAGAGGAACTTATTTATCGTGCGCGTTCGACGTAATGAAAACCGAAGACATAGTTTCAAAAATTGAACAAATCGGCGTGAACAGAACAAGAGATGTTGTATATTTAATGACCGATTTGAAACCGAAAAACGACAAACTCTTAGCTCTCAAAAGCCATTTTGCAGGTTTTTACCTGTTTCAGTCAAGTGATATGAATCTCTACGACCATTCGGTTTTTGCAACGACAGCTGCGCTTTTAATATATGCTACCGAGTTACAACTGCAGGCAATAGCAGATGGAGTTGTCGAAACGTACAAATCTCGTCACAAAATGCCGAATGAAGACAAAATTATTGGCCATTTGTCTAATTTCAACACCTGCTGATAAAAAATGGCAATTTTTAAACAAAATGAAAACAATTTGAAGTCAAAATTGTGCCGCGACAAACTCATGGTCTAAACTAGAACTGGGCGAGGATAAATCCAATTTCAAATCAGTACAGAATCTTAGATAAGCCATGGTAACATTAAACTTTTCAGAATTGAGTCAAATTTAAATTCAGAGAAAATATCAGAGGCTGGGGGATCGAACTTTTGACCTCTAGACGCTCTTTCTTCACAAGCGTCTATCACTGCTGTAACAGAATCTCTTAAAAATACATAGAATTGCCGAGTTGCAAATTCATAGAATCCATACCAAGATCTTACCATGCAAATCTTTTAGTATGATCTTAATAATATTTCCATTTTTTCATATTTGACTTTGTATGATTTTCAGAAATCATAAATGATGTTTGTCTTAAAACTAGAAAACAATAAAATATAACGTTCGGTTAGACTTCGAACAGACATAATTCATTTTTCTATAGAAAATCTTATTTGGTCTTAGTATGATATTTAAGAAATCATATTTGGTCTTGTTATGTTTGCTAAGAAGTTCTAAATGATGTTAGTACAAGTTTTATCAAATTTATGAAAGTGTCCCAGTTTTTCCGTGATGCCTCTTAATATCTCGAACCACAGGAAAAATTTTCCGCATTTTAGACGAAATTTTTGTAGCAGCCCAAGAAAAAATAGAGGCTCTGATAGCTGAAAGACACAAAGTTCCGGATAGGCCAGAACCCAAAAACCCAAATTAAATCCAGCACCATAACGGATAATGGAATGCAAAACAAACTACAGAACGAGAGAAGTTGCTATATGGGCACAAGAAAAGGGGGCTCCTAAGAAAAAACCGACTTTCAATTTAAAAAAAAATCAATTTTGTTTTACCAATGTTAAATAAGAATCACATATGACTTTGTATGGTTAATAACAATCACATATGACTTTGTATGGTTAATAAGAATCACATATAACTTTGTATGGTTGATAAGAATCACATATGACTTTGTATGGTTAATAAGAATCACATATGATTTTGTATGGTTAATAAGAATCACATATGACTTTGTATGGTTAATAAGAATCACATATAACTTTGTATGGTTAATAACAATCACATATGACTTTGTATGGTTAATAAAAATCACATATGACTTTGTATGGTTAATAAGAATCACATATGAATTTGTATGGTTAATAACAATCACATATGACTTTGTATGGTTAATAAGAATCACATATGACTTTGTATGGTTAATAAGAATCACATATGACTTTGTATGGTTAATAAAAATCACATATGACTTTGTATGGTTAATAAGAATCACATATGACTTTTTATGGTTAATAAGAATCACATATGACTTTGTATGGTTAATAAGAATCACATATGACTTTGTATGGATAATAAGAATCACATATGACTTTGTATGGTTAATAAGAATCACATATGACTTTGTTTGGATAATAACAATCACATATGATTTTGTATGGTTAATAAGAATCACATATGACTTTGTATGGTTAATAAGAATCACATATAACTTTGTATGGTTAATAAGAATCACTTATGACTTTGTATGGTTAATAAGAATCACATATGATTTTGTATGGTTAATAAGAATCACATATGACTTTGTATGGTTAATAAGAATCACATATGACTTTGTATGGTTAATAAAAATCACATATGACTTTGTATGGTTAATAAGAATCACATATGACTTTTTATGGTTAATAAGAATCACATATGACTTTGTATGGTTAATAAGAATCACATATGACTTTGTATGGTTAATAAAAATCACATATGACTTTGTATGGTTAGTAACAATCACATATGCCTTTGTATGGTTAATAACAATCACATATGACTTTGTATGGTTAATAAGAATCACATATGACTTTGTATGGTTAATAAGAATCACATATGACTTTGTATGGTTAATAAGAATCACATATGACTTTGTATGGTTAATAAGAATCACATATGACTTTGTATGGTTAATAAGAATCACATATGACTTTCTATGGATAATAAGAATCACATATGACTTTGTATGGTTAATACGAATCACATATGACATTGTATGGATAATAACAATCACATATGACTTTGTATGGATAATAAGAATCACATATGACTTTGTATGGATAATAACAATCACATATGACTTTGTATGGTTAATAAGAATCACATATGACTTTTTATGGTTAATAAGAATCACATATGACTTTGTATGGTTAATAAGAATCACATATGACTTTGTATGGTTAATAAAAATCACATATGACTTTGTATGGTTAGTAACAATCACATATGCCTTTGTATGGTTAATAACAATCACATATGACTTTGTATGGTTAATAAGAATCACATATGACTTTGTATGGTTAATAAGAATCACATATGACTTTGTATGGTTAATAAGAATCACATATGACTTTGTATGGTTAATAAGAATCACATATGACTTTGTATGGTTAATAAAAATCACATATGACTTTGTATGGTTAGTAACAATCACATATGCCTTTGTATGGTTAATAACAATCACATATGACTTTGTATGGTTAATAAGAATCACATATGACTTTGTATGGTTAATAAGAATCACATATGACTTTGTATGGTTAATAAGAATCACATATGACTTTGTATGGTTAATAAGAATCACATATGACTTTGTATGGATAATAAGAATCACATATGACTTTGTATGGATAATAACAATCACATATGATTTTGTATGGTTAATAAGAATCACATATGACTTTGTATGGTTAATAAGAATCACATATAACTTTGTATGGTTAATAAGAATCACTTATGACTTTGTATGGTTAATAAGAATCACATATGATTTTGTATGGTTAATAAGAATCACATATGACTTTGTATGGTTAATAAGAATCACATATGACTTTGTATGGTTAATAAAAATCACATATGACTTTGTATGGTTAATAAGAATCACATATGACTTTTTATGGTTAATAAGAATCACATATGACTTTGTATGGTTAATAAGAATCACATATGACTTTGTATGGTTAATAAAAATCACATATGACTTTGTATGGTTAGTAACAATCACATATGCCTTTGTATGGTTAATAACAATCACATATGACTTTGTATGGTTAATAAGAATCACATATGACTTTGTATGGTTAATAAGAATCACATATGACTTTGTATGGTTAATAAGAATCACATATGACTTTGTATGGTTAATAAGAATCACATATGACTTTGTATGGTTAATAAGAATCACATATGACTTTGTATGGATAATAAGAATCACCTATGACTTTGTATGGTTAATAAGAATCACATATGACATTGTATGGATAATAACAATCACATATGATTTTGTATGGTTAATAAGAATCACATATGACTTTGTATGGTTAATAAGAATCACATATAACTTTGTATGGTTAATAAGAATCACTTATGACTTTGTATGGTTAATAAGAATCACATATGGTTTTGTATGGTTAATGAGAATCATATATGACTTTGTATGGTTAATGAGAATCACATATCACTTTGTATGGTTAATAACAATCACATATGACTTTGTATGTTAATAACAAACACATATGACTTTGTATGGTTAATAAGAATCACATATGACTTTGTATGGTTAATAAGAATCACATATGACTTTGTATGCTTAATAAAAATCACATATGACTTTGTATGGTTAATAAGAATCACATATGACTTTTTATGGTTAATAAGAATCACATATGACTTTGTATGGTTAATAAGAATCACATATGACTTTGTATGGTTAATAAGAATCACATATGACTTTGTATGGTTAATAACAATCACATATGACTTTGTATGGTTAATAACAATCACATATGACTTTGTATGTTTATAAGAATCACATATGACTTTGTATGGTTAATAAGAATCACATATGACTTTGTATGGTTAATAAGAATCACATATGACTTTGTATGGCTAATAAGAATCACATATGACTTTGTATGGATAATAACAATCACATATGACTTTGTATGGATAATAAGAATCACATATGACTTTGTATGGTTAATAAGAATCACATATGACTTTGTATGGATAATAACAATCACATATGATTTTGTATGGTTAATAAGAATCACATATGACTTTGTATGGTTAATAAGAATCACATATAAATTTGTATGGTTAATAAAAATCACTTATGACTTTGTATGGTTAATAAGAATCACATATGATTTTGTATGGTTAATAAGAATCACATATGACTTTGTGTGGTTAATAAGAATCACATATAACTTTGTATGGTTAATAACAATCACATATGACTTTGTATGTTAATAACAATCACATATGACTTTGTATGGTTAATAAGAATCACATATGACTTTGTATGGTTAATAAGAATCACATATGACTTTGTATGGTTAATAAAAATCACATATGACTTTTTTTGGTTAATAAGAATCACATATGATTTTTATGGTTAATAAGAATCACATATGACTTTGTATGGTTAATAAGAATCACATATGACTTTGTATGTTTAATAAAAATCACATATGACTTTGTATGGTTAGTAACAATCACATATGACTTTGTATGGTTAATAACAATCACATATGACTTTGTATGGTTAATAAGAATCACATATGACTTTGTATGGTTAATAAGAATCACATATGACTTTGTATGGTTAATAAGAATCACATATGACTTTGTATGGTTAATAATAATCACATATGACTTTGTATGTTTAATAAGAATCACATATGACTTTGTATGGATAATAAGAATCACATATGACTTTGTATGGTTAATAAGAATCACATATGACTTTGTATGGATAATAACAATCACATATGATTTTGTATGGTTAATAAGAATCACATATGACTTTGTATGGTTAATAAGAATCAGATATAACTTTGTATGGTTGATAAGAATCACTTATGACTTTGTATGGTTAATAAGAATCACATATGATTTTGTATGGTTAATAAGAATCACATATGACTTTGTATGGTTAATAAGAATCACATATAACTTTGTATGGTTAATAACAATCACATATGACTTTGTATGTTAATAACAATCACATATGACTTTGTATGGTTAATAAGAATCACATATGACTTTGTATGGTTAATAACAATCACATATGACTTTTTATGGTTAATAAGAATCACATATGACTTTGTATGATTAATAAGAATCACATATGACTTTGTATGGTTAATAAGAATCACATATGACTTTGTATGGTTAATAACAATCACATATGACTTTGTATGGTTAATAACAATCACATATGACTTTGTATGTTTATAAGAATCACATATGACTTTGTATGGTTAATAAGAATCACATATGACTTTGTATGGTTAATAAGAATCACATATGACTTTGTATGGTTAATAAGAATCACATATGACTTTGTATGGATAATAACAATCACATATGATTTTGTATGGGTAATAAGAATCACATATGACTTTGTATGGTTAATAAGAATCACATATGACTTCGTACTGTTAATAACAATCACATATGACTTTGTATGGTTAATAAGAATCACATATAACTTTGTATGGTTAATAAGAATCACATATGACTTTGTATGGTTAATAAGAATCTAATATGATTTTGTATGGTTAATAAGAATCACATATGACTTTGTATGGTTAATAAGAATCACATATAACTTTGTATGGTTAATAACAATCACATATGACTTTGTATGGTTAATAACAATCACATATGACTTTGTATGGTTAATAAGAATCACATATGAATTTGTATGGTTAATAACAATCACATATGACTTTGTATGGTTAATAAGAATCACATATGACTTTGTATGGTTAATAAGGATCACATATGACTTTGTATGGTTAATAACAATCACATATGACTTTGTATGGTTAATAAGAATCACATATGACTTTTTATGGTTAATAAGAATCACATATGACTTTGTATGGTTAATAAGAATCACATATGACTTTGTATGGTTAATAACAATCACATATGATTTTGTATGGTTAATAAGAATCACATATGACTTTGTATGGTTAATAAGAATCACATATGACTTCGTATGGTTAATAGGAATCACATATGACTTTGTATGGTTAATAACAATCACATATGACTTTATATGGTTAATAAGAATCACATATGACTTTGTATGGTTAATAAAAATCACATATGACTTTGTATGGTTAATAGAAATCACTTATGACTTTGTATGGTTAATAAGAATCACATATAACTTTGTATGGTTAATAAGAATCACATATGACTTTGTATGGTTAATAAGAATCACATATGACTTTGTATGGTTAATAAGAATCACATATGACTTTGTATGGATAATAACAATCACATATGACTTTGTATGGATAATAAGAATCACATATGACTTTGTATGGTTAATAAATATCACATATGACTTTGTATGGATAATAACAATCACATATGACTTTGTATGGTTAATAAGAATCACATATAACTTTGTATGGTTGATAAGAATCACATATGACTTTGTATGGTTAATAAGAATCACATATGATTTTGTATGGTTAATAAGAATCACATATGACTTTGTATGGTTAATAAGAATCACATATAACTTTGTATGGTTAATAACAATCACATATGACTTTGTATGGTTAATAAAAATCACATATGACTTTGTATGGTTAATAAGAATCACATATGAATTTGTATGGTTAATAACAATCACATACGAATTTGTATGGTTAATAAGAATCACATATGACTTTGTATGGTTAATAAGAATCACATATGACTTTGTATGGTTAATAAAAATCACATATGACTTTGTATGGTTAATAAGAATCACATATGACTTTTTATGGTTAATAAGAATCACATATGACTTTGTATGGTTAATAAGAATCACATATGACTTTGTATGGTTAATAAAAATCACATATGACTTTGTATGGTTAGTAACAATCACATATGACTTTGTATGGTTAATAACAATCACATATGACTTTGTATGGTTAATAAGAATCATATATGACTTTGTATGGTTAATAAGAATCACATATGACTTTGTATGGTTAATAAGAATCACATATGACTTTGTATGGATAATAAGAATCACATATGACTTTGTATGGTTAATAAGAATCACATATGACTTTGTATGGATAATAACAATCACATATGATTTTGTATGGTTAATAAGAATCACATATGACTTTGTATGGTTAATAAGAATCACATATAACTTTGTATGGTTAATAAGAATCACTTATGACTTTGTATGGTTAATAAGAATCACATATGATTTTGTATGGTTAATAAGAATCACATATGACTTTGTATGGTTAATAAGAATCACATATGACTTTGTATGTTTAATAAAAATCACATATGACTTTGTATGGTTAATAAGAATCACATATGACTTTTTATGGTTAATAAGAATCACATATGACTTTGTATGGTTAATAAGAATCACATATGACTTTGTATGGTTAATAAAAATCACATATGACTTTGTATGGTTAGTAACAATCACATATGACTTTGTATGGTTAATGACAATCACATATGACTTTGTATGGTTAATAAGAATCACATATGACTTTGTATGGTTAATAAGAATCACATATGACTTTGTATGGTTAATAAGAATCACATATGACTTTGTATGGTTAATAAGAATCACATATGACTTTGTATGGTTAATAAGAATCACATATGACTTTGTATGGATAATAAGAATCACATATGACTTTGTATGGTTAATAAGAATCACATATGACATTGTATGGATAATAACAATCACATATGATTTTGTATGGTTAATAAGAATCACATATGACTTTGTATGGTTAATAAGAATCACATATAACTTTGTATGGTTAATAAGAATCACTTATGACTTTGTATGGTTAATAAGAATCACATATGATTTTGTATGGTTAATGAGAATCATATATGACTTTGTATGGTTAATAAGAATCACATATCACTTTGTATGGTTAATAACAATCACATATGACTTTGTATGCTTAATAAAAATCACATATGACTTTGTATGGTTAATAAGAATCACATATGACTTTTTATGGTTAATAAGAATCACATATGACTTTGTATGGTTAATAAGAATCACATATGACTTTGTATGGTTAATAAGAATCACATATGACTTTGTATGGTTAATAACAATCACATATGACTTTGTATGGTTAATAACAATCACATATGACTTTGTATGTTTATAGGAATCACATATGACTTTGTATGGTTAATAAGAATCACATATGACTTTGTATGGTTAATAAGAATCACATATGACTTTGTATGGTTAATAAGAATCACATATGACTTTGTATGGATAATAACAATCACATATGACTTTGTATGGATAATAAGAATCACATATGACTTTGTATGGTTAATAAGAATCACATATGACTTTGTATGGATAATAACAATCACATATGATTTTGTATGGTTAATAAGAATCACATATGACTTTGTATGGTTAATAAGAATCACATATAACTTTGTATGGTTAATAAAAATCACTTATGACTTTGTATGGTTAATAAGAATCACATATGATTTTGTATGGTTAATAAGAATCACATATGACTTTGTGTGGTTAATAAGAATCACATATAACTTTGTATGGTTAATAACAATCACATATGACTTTGTATGTTAATAACAATCACATATGACTTTGTATGGTTAATAAGAATCACATATGACTTTGTATGGTTAATAAGAATCACATATGACTTTGTATGGTTAATAAAAATCACATATGACTTTGTATGGTTAATAAGAATCACATATGACTTTTTATGGTTAATAAGAATCACATATGACTTTGTATGGTTAATAAGAATCACATATGACTTTGTATGGTTAATAAAAATCACATATGACTTTGTATGGTTAGTAACAATCACATATGACTTTGTATGGTTAATAACAATCACATATGACTTTGTATGGTTAATAAGAATCACATATGACTTTGTATGGTTAATAAGATTCACATATGACTTTGTATGGTTAATAAGAATCACATATGACTTTGTATGGTTAATAATAATCACATATGACTTTGTATGTTTAATAAGAATCACATATGACTTTGTATGGATAATAAGAATCACATATGACTTTGTATGGTTAATAAGAATCACATATGACTTTGTATGGATAATAACAATCACATATGATTTTGTATGGTTAATAAGAATCACATATGATTTTGTATGGTTAATAAGAATCAGATATAACTTTGTATGGTTGATAAGAATCACTTATGACTTTGTATGGTTAATAAGAATCACATATGATTTTGTATGGTTAATAAGAATCACATATGACTTTGTATGGTTAATAAGAATCACATATAACTTTGTATGGTTAATAACAATCACATATGACTTTGTATGTTAATAACAATCACATATGACTTTGTATGGTTAATAAGAATCATATATGACTTTGTATGGTTAATAACAATCACATATGACTTTTTATGGTTAATAAGAATCACATATGACTTTGTATGGTTAATAAGAATCACATATGACTTTGTATGGTTAATAAGAATCACATATGACTTTGTATGGTTAATAACAATCACATATGACTTTGTATGGTTAATAACAATCACATATGACTTTGTATGTTTATAAGAATCACATATGACTTTGTATGGTTAATAAGAATCACATATGAATTTGTATGGTTAATAAGAATCACATATGACTTTGTATGGTTAATAAGAATCACATATGACTTTGTATGGATAATAACAATCACATATGATTTTGTATGGGTAATAAGAATCACATATGACTTTGTATGGTTAATAAGAATCACCTATGACTTTGTACTGTTAATAACAATCACATATGACTTTGTATGGTTAATAAGAATCACATATAACTTTGTATGGTTAATAAGAATCACATATGACTTTGTATGGTTAATAAGAATCTAATATGATTTTGTATGGTTAATAAGAATCACATATAACTTTGTATGGTTAATAACAATCACATATGACTTTGTATGGTTAATAACAATCACATATGACTTTGTATGGTTAATAAGAATCACATATGAATTTGTATGGTTAATAACAATCACATATGACTTTGTATGGTTAATAAGAATCACATATGACTTTGTATGGTTAATAAGGATCACATATGACTTTGTATGGTTAATAACAATCACATATGACTTTGTATGGTTAATAAGAATCACATATGACTTTTTATGGTTAATAAGAATCACATATGACTTTGTATGGTTAATAAGAATCACATATGACTTTGTATGGTTAATAACAATCACATATGATTTTGTATGGTTAATAGGAATCACATATGACTTTGTATGGTTAATAACAATCACATATGACTTTATATGGTTAATAAGAATCACATATGACTTTGTATGGTTAATAAGAATCACATATGGCTTTGTATGGTTAATAAGAATCACATTTGACTTTGTATGGTTAATAAGAATCACATATGACTTTGTATGGTTAATAACAATCACATATGACATTGTATGGTTAATAAGAATCACATATGACTTTGTATGGTTAATAAGAATCACATATGACTTTGTATGGTTAAGTATGATTAATAACAATCACATATGACTTTATATGGTTAATAAGAATCACATATGACTTTGTATGGTTAATAAGAATCACATATGACTTTGTATGGTTAATAAGAATCACATATGACTTTGTATGGTTAATAAGAATCACATATGACTTTGTATGGATAAAAACAATCACATATGATTTTGTATGGGTAATAAGAATCACATATGACTTTGTATGGTTAAAAAGAATCACATATGACTTTGTATGGTTAATAAGAATCACATATGACTTTGTATGGTTAAGTATGATTAATAACAATCACATATGACTTTATATGGTTAATAAGAATCACATATGACTTTGTATGGTTAATAAGAATCACATATGACTTTGTATGGTTAATAAGAATCACATATGACTTTGTATGGTTAATAAGAATCACATATGACTTTGTATGGATAATAACAATCACATATGATTTTGTATGGGTAATAAGAATCACATATGACTTTGTATGGTTAATAAGAATCACATATGACTTTGTACTGTTAATAACAATCACATATGACTTTGTATGGTTAATAATAATCACATATAACTTTGTATGGTTAATAAGAATCACATATGACTTTGTATGGTTAATAAGAATCTAATATGATTTTGTATGGTTAATAAGAATCACATATGACTTTGTATGGTTAATAAGAATCACATATAACTTTGTATGGTTAATAACAATCACATATGACTTTGTATGGTTAATAACAATCACATATGACTTTGTATGGTTAATAAGAATCACATATGAATTTGTATGGTTAATAACAATCACATATGACTTTGTATGGTTAATAAGAATCACATATGACTTTGTATGGTTAATAAGGATCACATATGACTTTGTATGGTTAATAACAATCACATATGACTTTGTATGGTTAATAAGAATCACATATGACTTTTTATGGTTAATAAGAATCACATATGACTTTGTATGGTTAATAAGAATCACATTTGACTTTGTATGGTTAATAACAATCACATATGATTTTGTATGGTTAATAAGAATCACATATGACTTTGTATGGTTAATAAGAATCACATATGACTTTGTATGGTTAATAGGAATCACATATGACTTTGCATGGTTAATAACAATCACATATGATTTTATATGGTTAATAAGAATTACATATGACTTTGTATGGTTAATAAGAATCACATATGGCTTTGTATGGTTAATAAGAATCACATATGACTTTGTATGGTTAATAAGAATCACATATGACTTTGTATGGTTAATAACAATCACATATGACATTGTATGTTTAATAAGAATCACATATGACTTGGTATGGTTAATAAGAATCACATATGACTTTGTATGGTTAAGTATGATTAATAACAATCACATATGACTTTGTATGGTTAATAAGAATCAAATATGACTTTGTATGGTTAATAACAATCACATATGACTTTGTATGGTTAATAAGAATCACATATGATTTTGTATGGTTAATAACAATCACATATGACTTTTTATGGTTAATAACAATCACATATGACTTTGTATGGTTAATAAGAATCACATATGACTTTGTATGGTTAATAACAATCACATATGACTTTGTATGGTTAATAAGAATCACATATGACTTTTTATGGTTAATAAGAATCACATATGAATTTGTATGGTTAATAGGAATCACATATGACTTTGTATGGTTAATAACAATCACATATGATTTTGTATGGTTAATAAGAATCACATATGACTTTGTATGGTTAATAAGATTCACATATGGCTTTGTATGGTTAATAAGAATCACATATGACTTTGTATGGTTAATAAGAATCACATATGACTTTGTATGGTTAATAACAATCACATATGACTTTGTATGGTTAATAAGAATCACATATGACTTTGTATTGTTAATAAGAATCACATATGACTTTGTATGATTAATAACAATCACATATGACTTTGTATGGTTAAAAAGAATCAAATATGACTTTTGTATGGTTAATAACAATCACATATGACTTTGTATGGTTAATAAGAATCACATATGACTTTGTATGGTTAATAACAATCACATATGACTTTGTATGGTTAATAACAATCAAATATGACTTTGTATGGTTAATAAGAATCACATATGACTTTGTATGGTTAATAACAATCACATATGACTTTGTATGGTTAATAAGAATCACATATGACTTTGTATGGTTAATAAGAATCACATATGACTTTATATGGTTAATAACAATCACATATGACTTTGTATGGTTAATAAGAATCACATATGATTTTTATGGTTAATAAGAATCACATATGACTTTGTATGGTTAATAAGAATCACATATGACTTTGTATGGTTAATAAGAATCACATATGACTTTGTATGGTTAATAACAATCACATATGACTTTGTATGGTTAATAAGAATCACATAGGACTTTGTATGGTTGATAACAATCACATATGACTTTGTATGGTTAATAACAATCACATATGACTTTGTATGGTTAATAAGAATCACATGTGACTTTGTATGCTTAATAAGAATCCTATATGACTTTGTATTGTTAATAAGAATCACATATGACTTTATATGGTTAATAACAATCACATATGACTTTGTATGGTTAATAAGAATCACATATGACTTTGTATGGTTAATAAGAATCACATATGACTTTGTATGGTTAATAAGAATCACATATGACTTTGTATGATTAATAACAATAACATATGACTTTGTATGGTTAATAAGAATCAAATATGACTTTGTATGGTTAATAACAATCACATATGACTTTGTATGGTTAATAAGAATCACATATGACTTTGTAAGGTTAATAACAATCACAAATGACTTTGTATGGTTAATAACAATCACATATGACTTTGTTTGGTTAATAAGAATCACATATGACTTTGTATGGTTAATAACAATCACATATCACTTTGTATGGTTAATAAGAATCACATATGAATTTTCATGGTTAATAAGAATCACATATGATTTGTAAGGTTAATAACAAACACATATGACTTTGTATGATTAATAACAATCACATATGACTTTGTATGGTTAAAAAGAATCAAATATGACTTTTGTATGGTTAATAACAATCACATATGACTTTGTATGGTTAATAAGAATCACATATGACTTTGTATGGTTAATAACAATCACATATGACTTTGTATGGTTAATAACAATCAAATATGACTTTGTATGGTTAATAAGAATCACATATGACTTTGTATGGTTAATAACAATCACATATGACTTTGTATGGTTAATAAGAATCACATATGATTTTGTATGGTTAATAAGAATCACATATGACTTTGTATGGTTAATAAGAATCACATATGACTTTGTATGGTTAATAACAATCACATATGACTTTGTATGGTTAATAAGAATCACATATGATTTTTATGGTTAATAAGAATCACATATGACTTTGTATGGTTAATAAGAATCACATAGGACTTTGTATGGTTGATAACAATCACATATGACTTTGTATGGTTAATAACAATCACATATGACTTTGTATGGTTAATAAGAATCACATGTGACTTTGTATGGTTAATAAGAATCCTATATGACTTTGTATGGTTAATAAGAATCACATATGACTTTGTATGGTTAATAACAATCACATATGACTTTTTATGGTTAATAAGAATCACATATGACTTTGTATGGTTAATAAGAATCACATATGACTTTGTATGGTTAATAAGAATCACATATGACTTTGTATGATTAATAACAAGCACATATGACTTTGTATGGTTAATAAGAATCAAACATGACTTTGTATGGTTAATAACAATCACATATGACTTTGTATGGTTAATAAGAATCACATATGACTTTGTAAGGTTAATAACAATCACATATGACTTTGTATGGTTAATAACAATCACATATGACTTTGTATGGTTAATAAGAATCACATATGACTTTGTATGGTTAATAACAATCACATATCACTTTGTATGGTTAATAAGAATCACATATGACTTTTCATGGTTAATAAGAATCACATATGATTTGTAAGGTTAATAACAATCACATATGACTTTGTATGGTTAATAAGAATCACATATGACTTTTTATGGTTAATAAGAATCACATATGACTTTGTATGGTTAATAAGTATCACATATGACTTTGTATGGTTAATAACAATCACATATGACTTTGTATGGTTAATAAGAATCACATAGGACTTTGTATGGTTAATAACAATCACATATGACTGTGTATGGTTAATGACAATCACATATGACTTTGTATGGTTAATAAGAATCACATGTGACTTTGTATGGTTAATAAGAATCCTAAAAGACTTTGTATGGTTAATAAGAATCACATATGACTTTGTATGGTTAATAAGAATCACATATGACTTTGTATGGTTAATAACAATCACATATGATTTTTTATGGTTAATAAGAATCACATATGACTTTGTATGGTTAATAAGAATCACATATGACATTGTATGGTTAATAACAATCACATATGACTTTGTATGGTTAATAAGAATCACATATGACTTTGTATTGTTAATAAGAATCACATATGACTTTGTATGGTTAATAAGAATCACATATGACTTTGTATGGTTAATAGGAATCACATATGACTTTGATGGTTAATAACAATCACATATAACTTTGTATGGTTAATAAGAATCTCATATGACTTTGTATGGTTAATAAGAATCACATATGAGTTTGTATGGTTAATAAGAATCACCTATGACTTTGTATGGTTAGTAACAATCACATATGACTTTGTATGTTTAATAAGAATCAAATATGACTTTGTATGGTTAATAACAATCACATATGACTTTGTATGGTTAATAAGAATCACATATGACTTTGTATAGTTAATAAGAATCACATATGACTTTGTATGGTTATTAGGAATCACATATGAATTTGTATGGTTAATAAGAATCACATATGATTTTGTGTGGTTAATAGCAATCACATATGACTTTGTATGGTTAATAAGAATCACATATGACTTTGTATGGTTAATAACAATCACAAATGATTTTGTATGCTTAATAGCAATCACATATGACTTTGTATGGTTAATAAGAATCACATATGACTTCGAATGGTTAATAACAATCACATATGATTTTGTATGGTTAATAAGAATCACATATGAGTTTGTATGGTTAATAAGAATCACATATGACTTTGCATGGTTAATGACAATCACATATGACTTTGTATGGTTAATAACAATCACATATGACTTTGTATGGTTAATAAGAATCACATATGACTTTGTATGGTTAATAAGAATCACATATGACTTTGTATGGTTAATAAGAATCGCAAATGACTTTGTGTGGTTAATAAGAATCACATATGACTTTGTATGGTTAATAAGAATCACATACGACTTTGTATGGTTAATAAGAATCACATATGACTTTGTATGGTTAATAACAATCACATATGATTTTGTATGGTTAATAAGAGTCACATATGACTTTGTATGGTTAATAAGAATCACATATGACTTTGTATGGTTAATAAGAATCACATTAGACTTTGTATGGTTAATAAGAATCACATATGATTTTGTATGGTTAATAAGAATCACATATGACTTTGTATGGTTAATAAGAATCACATATGACTTTGTATGGTTAATAACAATCACATATGATTTTGTATGGTTAATAAGAATCACATATGACTTTGTATGGTTATTAACAATCACATATGACTTTGTATGGTTAATAAGAATCACATATGACTTTGTATGGTTAATAAGAATCACATATGACTTTGTATGGTTAATAAGAATCACATATGACTTTGTATGGTTAATAAGAATCACATATGATTTTGTATGGTTAATAACAATCCCATATGACTTTGTATGGTTAATAAGAGTCACATATGACTTTGTATGGTTAATAAGAATCACATATGACTTTGTATGGTTAATAAGAATCTAATATGACTTTGTATGGTTAATAACAATCACATATGACTTTGTATGGTTAATAAGAATCAAATATGACTTTGTATGGTTAATAACAATCACATATGACTTTGTATGGTTAATAAGAATCACATATGACTTTGTATAGTTAATAAGAATCACATATGACTTTGTTTGGTTAATAGGAATCACATATGACTTTGTATGGTTATTAAGAATCACATATGACTTTGTGTGGTTAATAACAATCACATATGACTTTGTATGGTTAATAAGAATCACATATGACTTTGTATGGTTAATAATAATCACATATGATTTTGTATGATTAATAAGAATCACATATGACTTTGTATGGTTAATAAGAATCTCATATGACTTTGTATGGTTAATAACAATCACATATGATTTTGTATGGTTAATAAGAATCATATATGACTTTGTATGGTTAATAAGAATCACATATGACTTTGTATGGTTAATAAGAATCACATATGACTTTGTATGGTTAATAAGAATCACATATGACTTTGTATGGTTAATAACAATCACATATGACTTTGTATGGTTAATAAGAATCACATATGACTTTGTATGGTTGATAAGAATCACATGTGACTTTGTATGGTTAATAAGAATCACATATGACTTTGTATGGTTAATAACAATCACATATGACTTTGTATGGTTAATAAGAATCAAATATGACTTTGTATGGTTAATAACAATCACATATGACTTTGTATGGTTTATAAGAATCACATATGACTTTGTATGGTTAATAAGAATCACATATGACTTTGTATGGTTAATAACAATCACATATGACTTTGTATGGTTAATAAGAATCACATATGACTTTGTATGGTTAATAAGAATCACATATGACTTTGTATGGTTAATAAGGATCACATATGACTTTGTATGGTTAATAAGAATCACATATGACTTTGTATGGTTAAGAACAATCACATATGACTTTGTATGGCTAATAAGAATCACATATGACTTTGTATGGTTAATAACAATCACATATGACTTTGTATGTTTAATAAGAATCACATATGACTTTGTATGGTTAATAAGAATCACATATGACTTTGTATGGTTAATAAGAATCACATATGACTTTGCATGGTTAATAAGAATCACATATGACTTGGTATGGTTAATAAGAATCACATATGACTTTGTTTGGTTAATAAGAATCACATATGACTTTGTATGGTTAATAACAATCACATATGACTTTGTATGGTTAATAAGAATCACATATGACTTTGTATGGTTAATAAGAATCACATATGATTTTGTATGGTTAATAAGCATCACATATGACTTTGTATGGTTAAAAAGAATCACATATGACTTTGTATGGTTAAAAACAATCACATATGACTTTGTGTGGTTAATGAGAATCACATATGACTTTGTATGGTTAATAACAATCACATATGACTTTGTATGGTTAATAACAATCAGATATGACTTTGTATGGTTAATAAGAATCACATATGACTTTGTATGGTTAATAAGAATCACATATGACTTTGTATGGTTAATAAGAATCACATATGACTTTGTATGGTTAATAAGAATCACATATGACTTTGTTTGGTTAATAACAATCACATATGATTTTGTATGGTTAATAAGAATCACATATGACTTTGTATAGTTAATAAGAATCACATTTGACTTTGTATGGTTAATAGGAATCACATATGACTTTGTATGGTTATTAAGAATCACATATGACTTTGTGTGGTTAATAACAATCACATATGACTTTGTATGGTTAATAAGAATCACATATAACTTTGTATGGTTAATAACAATCACATATGATTTTGTATGGTTAATAAGAATCACATATGACTTTGTATGGTTAATAAGAATCACATATGACTTTGTATGGTTAATAAGAACCACATGTGACTTTGTATGGTTAATAACAATCACATATGATTTTGTATGGTTAATAAGAATCACATATGACTTTGTATGGTTAATAAGAATCACATATGACTTTGTATGGTTAATAAGAATCATATATGACTTTGTATGGTTAATAAGAATCACATATGACTTTGTATGGTTAATAACAATCTGATATGACTTTGTATGGTTAATAAGAATCACATATGACTTTGTATGGTTAATAAGAATCACATGTGACTTTGTATGGTTAATAAGAATCACATATGACTTTGTATGTTTAATAACAATCACATATGACTTTGTATGGTTAATAAGAATCAAATATGACTTTGTATGGTTAATAACAATCACATATGTCTTTGTATGGTTAATAAGAATCACATATGACTTTGTATGGTTAATAAGAATCACATATGACTTTGTATGGTTAATAACAATCACATATGACTTTGTATGGTTAATAAGAATCACATATGCCTTTTTTTCTGGTTAATAAGAATCACATATGACTTTGTATGGTCAATAAGAATCACATATGACTTTGTATGGTTAATAAGAATCACATATGACTTTGTATGGTTAATATTAATCACATATGACTTTGTATGGCTAATAAGAATCACATATGACTTTGTATGGTTAATAACAATCACATATGACTTTGTATGTTTAATAAGAATCACATATGACTTTGTATGGTTAATAAGAATCACATATGACTTTGTATGGGTAATAAGAATCACATATGACTTTGTATGGTTAATAAGAATCACATATGACTTTGTTTGGTTAATAAGAATCACATATGACTTTTGTATGGTTAATAACAATCACATATGACTTTGTATGGTTAATAAGAATCACATATGACTTTGTATGGTTAATAAGAATCACATATGACTTTGTATGGTTAATAAGAATCACATATGACTTTGTATGGTTAATAAGAATCACATATGACTTTGTATGGTTAATAACAATCACATATGACTTTGTATGGTTAATGAGAATCACATATGACTTTGTATGGTTAATAACAATCACATATGACTTTGTATGGTTAATAAGAATCACATATGACTTTGTATGGTTAATAAGAATCACATATGACTTTGTATGGTTAATAGGAATCACATATGACTTTGTATGGTTATTAAGAATCACATATGACTTTGTGTGGTTAAAAAGAATCACATATGACTTTGCATGGTTAATAAGAATCACATATGACTTTGTATGGTTAATAACAATCACATATGATTTTGTATGGTTAATAAGAATCACATATGACTTTGTATGGTTAATAAGAATCACATATGACTTTGTATGGTTAATAAGAATCACATATGAATTTGTATGGTTAATAAGAATCACATATGACTTTGTATGGTTAATAACAATCTGATATGACCTTGTATGGTTAATAAGAATCACATATGACTTTGTATGGTTAATAAGAATCACATGTGACTTTGTATGGTTAATAAGAATCACATATGACTTTGTATGGTTAATAACAATCACATATGACTTTGTATGGTTAATAAGAATCAAATATGACTTTGTATGGTTAATAACAATCACATATGACTTTGTATGGTTAATAAGAATCACATATGACTTTGTATGGTTAATAGGAATCACATATGACTTTGTATGGTTAATAACAATCACATATGACTTTGTATGGTTAATAAGAATCACATATGACTTTGTATGGTTAATAAGAATCACATATGACTTTGTATGGTTAATAAGAATCACATATGACTTTGTATGGTTAATAAGAATCACATATGACTTTGTATGGTTAATAACAATCACATATGACTTTGTATGGTTAATGAGAATCACATATGACTTTGTATGGTTAATAACAATCACATATGACTTTGTATGGTTAATAAGAATCACATATGACTTTGTATGGTTAATAAGAATCACATATGACTTTGTATGGTTAATAGGAATCACATATGACTTTGTATGGTTATTAAGAATCACATATGACTTTGTGTGGTTAAAAAGAATCACATATGACTTTGTATGGTTAATAACAATCACATATGACTTTGTATGGCTAATAAGAATCACATATGACTTTGTATGGTTAATAACAATCACATATGACTTTGTATGTTTAATAAGAATCACATATGACTTTGTATGGTTAATAAGACTCACATATGACTTTGTATGGTTAATAAGAATCATATATGACTTTGTATGGTTAATAAAAATCACATATGACTTTGTTTGGTTAATAAGAATCACATATGACTTTGTTTGGTTAATAAGAATCACATATGACTTTGTATGGTTAATAACAATCACATATGACTTTGTATGGTTAATAAGAATCACATATGACTTTGTATGGTTAATAAGAATCACATATGACTTTGTATGGTTAATAAGAATCACATATGACTTTGTATGGTTAATAAGAATCACATATGACTTTGTATGGTTAATAACAATCACATATGACTTTGTATGGTTAATGAGAATCACATATGACTTTGTATGGTTAATAACAATCACATATGACTTTGTATGGTTAATAAGAATCACATATGACTTTGTTTGGTTAATAAGAATCACATATGACTTTGTTTGGTTAATAAGAATCACATATGACTTTGTATGGTTAATAACAATCACATATGACTTTGTATGGTTAATAAGAATCACATATGACTTTGTATGGTTAATAAGAATCACATATGACTTTGTATGGTTAATAAGAATCACATATGACTTTGTATGGTTAATAAGAATCACATATGACTTTGTATGGTTAATAACAATCACATATGACTTTGTATGGTTAATGAGAATCACATATGACTTTGTATGGTTAATAAGAATCACATATGACTTTGTATGGTTAATAAGAATCACATATGACTTTGTATGGTTAATAGGAATCACATATGACTTTGTATGGTTATTAAGAATCACATATGACTTTGTGTGGTTAAAAAGAATCACATATGACTTTGCATGGTTAATAAGAATCACATATGACTTTGTATGGTTAATAACAATCACATATGATTTTGTATGGTTAATAAGAATCACATATGACTTTGTATGGTTAATAAGAATCACATATGACTTTGTATGGTTAATAAGAATCACATATGACTTTGTATGGTTAATAAGAATCACATATGACTTTGTATGGTTAATAACAATCTGATATGACCTTGTATGGTTAATAAGAATCACATATGACTTTGTATGGTTAATAAGAATCACATGTGACTTTGTATGGTTAATAAGAATCACATATGACTTTGTATGGTTAATAACAATCACATATGACTTTGTATGGTTAATAAGAATCAAATATGACTTTGTATGGTTAATAACAATCACATATGACTTTGTATGGTTAATAAGAATCACATATGACTTTGTATGGTTAATAGGAATCACATATGACTTTGTATGGTTAATAACAATCACATATGACTTTGTATGGTTAATAAGAATCACATATGACTTTGTATGGTTAATAAGAATCACATATGACTTTGTATGGTTAAAAAGAATCACATACGACTTTGTATGGTTAAAAAGAATCACATATGACTTTGTATGGTTAATAACAATCACATATGACTTTGTATGGCTAATAAGAATCACATATGACTTTGTATGGTTAATAACAATCACATATGACTTTGTATGTTTAATAAGAATCACATATGACTTTGTATGGTTAATAAGACTCACATATGACTTTGTATGGTTAATAAGAATCATATATGACTTTGTATGGTTAATAAAAATCACATATGACTTTGTTTGGTTAATAAGAATCACATATGACTTTGTATGGTTAATAACAATCACATATGACTTTGTATGGTTAATAAGAATCACATATGACTTTGTATGGTTAATAAGAATCACATATGACTTTGTATGGTTAATAAGAATCACATATGACTTTGTATGGTTAATAAGAATCACATATGACTTTGTATGGTTAATAACAATCACATATGACTTTGTATGGCTAATAAGAATCACATATGACTTTGTATGGTTAATAACAATCACATATGGCTTTGTATGTTTAATAAGAATCACATATGACTTTGTATGGTTAATAAGACTCACATATGACTTTGTATGGTTAATAAGAATCACATATGACTTTGTATGGTTAATAAGAAGCACATATGACTTTGTATGGTTAATAAGAATCACATATGACTTTGTTTGGTTAATAAGAATCACATATGACGTTGTATGGTTAATAACAATCACATATGACTTTGTATGGTTAATAAGAATCACATATGACTTTGTATGGTTAATAAGAATCACATAAGACTTTGTATGGTTAATAACAATCACATATGACTTGGTATGGTTAAAGAGAATCAAATATGACTTTGTATGGTTAATAACAATCACATATGACTTTGTATGGTTAATAAGAATCACATATGACTTTGTATGGTTAATAAGAATCACATATGACTTTGTATGGTTAATAAGAATCACATATGACTTTGTATGGTTAATAAGAATCACATATGACTTTGTATGGTTAATAACAATCACATATGATTTTCTATGGTTAATAAGAATCACATATGACTTTGTATGGTTAATAAGAATCACATATGACTTTGTGTGGTTAATAACAATCACATATGACTTTGTATGGTTAATAACAATCACATATGACTTTGTATGGTTAATAACAATCACTTATGACTTTGTATGGTTAAAAAGAAACACATATGACTTTGTATGGTTAATAAGAATCACATATGACTTTGTGTGGTTAATAAGAATCACATATGACTTTGTATGGTTATTAACAATCACATATGATTTTGTATGATTAATAAGAATCACATATGACTTTGTATGGTTAATAAGAATCACATATGACTTTGTATGGATAATAACAATCACATATGATTTTGTATGGTTAATAAGAATCACATATGACTTTGTATGGTTAATAAGAATCACATATGACTTTGTATGGTTAATAACAATCACATATGATTTTGTATGGTTAATAAGAATCACATATGCCTTTGTTTGGTTAATAAGAATCACATATGACTTTGTATGGTTAATAAGAATCACATATGACTTTGTATGGTTAATAAGAATCACATGTGACTTTGTATGGTTAATAACAATCACATATGCCTTTGTATGGTTAATAAGAATCACATATGACTTTGTATGGTTAATAAGAATCACATATGACTTTGTATGGTTAATAAGAATCACATATGACTTTGTATGGTTAATAACAATCACATATGCTTTGTATGTTTAATAAGAATCACATATGACTTTGTATGGTTAATAAGAATCACATGTGACTTTGTATGGTTAATAAGAATCACATATGACTTTGTATGGTTAATAACAATCTCATATGACTTTGTACTGTTAATAAGATTCAAATATGACTTTGTATGGTTAATAAGAATCACATATGACTTTGTGTGGTTAATAACAATCACATATGACTTTGTATGGTTAATAAGAATCACATATGACTTTGTATGGTTAATAAGAAACACATTTGACTTTGTATGGTTAATAAGAATCACATATGACTTTGTATGGTTAATAAGAATCCCATATGACTTTGTATGGTTAATAACAATCACATATGACTTTGTATGGCTAATAAGAAGCACATATGACTTTGTATGGTTAATAACAATCACATATGACTTTCTATGTTTAATAAGAATCACATATGACTCTGTATGGTTAATAAGAATCACATATGACTTTGTATGGTTAATAACAATCACATATGACTTTTTATGGTTAATAAGAATCACATATGACTTTGTATGGTTAATAAGAATCACATGTGACTTTGCATGGTTAATAAGAATCACATATGACTTTGTATGGTTATTAACAATCACATATGACTTTGTATGGTTAATAAGAATCAAATATGACTTTGTATGGTTAATAACAATCACATATGACTTTGTATGGTTAATAAGAATCACATATGACTTTGTATGGTTAATAAGAATCACATATGACTTTGTATGGTTAATAACAATCACATATGACTTTGTATGGTTAATAAGAATCACATATGACTTTATATGGTTAATAAGAATCACATATGACTTTGTATGGTTAATAAGGATAACATATGACTTTGTATGGTTAATAAGAATCACATATGACTTTGTATGGTTAAGAACAATCACATATGACTTTGTATGGCTAATAAGAATCACATATGACTTTGTATGGTTAATAACAATCACATATGACTTTGTATGTTTAATAAGAATCACATATGACTTTGTATGGTTAATAAGAATCACATATGACTTTGTATGGTTAATAAGAATCACATATGACTTTGTATGGTTAATAAGAATCACATATGACTTTGTATGGTTAATAAGAATCACATATGACTTTGTATGGTTAATAAGAAACACATTTGACTTTGTATGGTTAATAAGAATCACATATGACTTTGTACGGTTAATAAGAATCCCATATGACTTTGTATGGTTAATAACAATCACATATGACTTTGTATGGCTAATAAGAATCACATATGACTTTGTATGGTTAATAACAATCACATATGACTTTGTATGTTTAATAAGAATCACATATGACTCTCTATGGTTAATAAGAATCACACATGACTTTGTATGGTTAATAACAATCACATATGACTTTGTATGGTTAATAAGAATCACATATGACTTTGTATGGTTAATAAGAATCACATGTGACTTTGCATGGTTAATAAGAATCACATATGACTTTGTATGGTTAATAACAATCACATATGACTTTGTATGGTTAATAAGAATCAAATATGACTTTGTATGGTTAATAACAATCACATATGACTTTGTATGGTTAATAAGAATCACATATGAATTTGTATGGTTAATAAGAATCACATATGACTTTGTATGGTTAATAACAATCACATATGACTTTGTATGGTTAATAAGAATCACATATGACTTTGTATGGTTAATAAGAATCACATATGACTTTGTATGGTTAATAAGGATAGCATATGACTTTGTATGGTTAATAAGAATCACATATGACTTTGTATGGTTAAGAACAATCACATATGACTTTGTATGGCTAATAAGAATCACATATGACTTTGTATGGTTAATAACAATCACATATGACTTTGTATGTTTAATAAGAATCACATATGACTTTGTATGGTTAATAAGAATCACATATGACTTTGTATGGTTAATAAGAATCACATATGACTTTGTATGGTTAATAAGAATCACATATGACTTTGTATGGTTAATAAGAATCACATATGACTTTGTTTGGTTAATAAGAATCACATATGACTTTGTATGGTTAATAACAATCACATATGACTTTGTATGGTTAATAAGAATCACATATGATTTTGTATGGTTAATAAGAATCACATATGACTTTGTATGGTTAAAAAGAATCACATATGACTTTGTATGGTTAATAACAATCACATATGACTTTGTGTGGTTAATGAGAATCACATATGACTTTGTATGGTTAATAACAATCACATATGACTTTGTATGGTTAATAACAATCAGATATGACTTTGTATGGTTAATAAGAATCACATATGACTTTGTATGGTTAATAAGAATCACATATGACTTTGTATGGTTAATAAGAATCACATATGACTTTGTATGGTTAATAAGAATCACATATGAGTTTGTTTGGTTAATAACAATCACATATGATTTTGTATGGTTAATAAGAATCACATATGACTTTGTATAGTTAATAAGAATCACATATGACTTTGTATGGTTAATAGGAATCACATATGACTTTGTATGGTTTTTAAGAATCACATATGACTTTGTGTGGTTAATAACAATCACATATGACTTTGTATGGTTAATAAGAATCACATATGACTTTGTATGGTTAATAACAATCACATATGATTTTGTATGGTTAATAAGAATCACATATGACTTTGTATGGTTAATAAGAATCACATATGACTTTGTATGGTTAATAAGAATCACTTTGTATGTTTAAGACTTTGTATGGTTAATAGGAATCACATATGACTTTGTATGGTTATTAAGAATCACATATGACTTTGTGTGGTTAATAAGAATCACATATGACTTTGCATGGTTAATAAGAATCACATTTGACTTTGTATGGTTAATAACAATCACATATGATTTTGTATGGTTAATAAGAATCACATATGACTTTGTATGGTTAATAAGAATCACATATGGCTTTGTATTGTTAATAAGAATCACATATGACTTTGTATGGTTAATAAGAATCACATATGACTTTGTATGGTTAATAACAATCTGATATGACTTTGTATGGTTAATAAGAATCACATATGACTTTGCATGGTTAATAAGAATCACATGTGACTTTGTATGGTTAATAAGAATCACATATGACTTTGTATGGTTAATAACAATCACATATGACTTTGTATGGTTAATAAGAATCAAATATGACTTTGTATGGTTAATAACAATCACATATGACTTTGTATGGTTAATAAGAATCACATATGACTTTGTATGGTTAATAAGAATCACATATGACTTTGTATGGTTAATAACAATCACATATGACTTTGTATGGTTAATAAGAATCACATATGACTTTGTATGGTTAATAAGAATCACATATGACTTCGTATGGTTAATAAGAATCACATATGACTTTGTATGGTTAATAAGAATCACATATGACTTTGTATGGTTATTAAGAATCACATATGACTTTGTATGGTTAATAGGAATCACATATGAGTTTGTTTGGTTAATAACAATCAGATATGATTTTGTATGGTTAATAAGAATCACATATGACTTTGTATAGTTAATAAGAATCACATATGACTTTGTATGGTTAATAGGAATCACATATGACTTTGTATGGTTTTTAAGAATCACATATGACTTTGTGTGGTTAATAACAATCACATATGACTTTGTATGGTTAATAAGAATCACATATGACTTTGTATGGTTAATAACAATCACATATGATTTTGTATGGTTAATAAGAATCACATATGACTTTGTATGGTTAATAAGAATCACATATGACTTTGTATGGTTAATAAGAATCACTTTGTATGGTTAAGACTTTGTATGGTTAATAGGAATCACATATGACTTTGTATGGTTATTAAGAATCACATATGACTTTGTGTGGTTAATAAGAATCACATATGACTTTGCATGGTTAATAAGAATCACATATGACTTTGTATGGTTAATAACAATCACATATGATTTTGTATGGTTAATAAGAATCACATATGACTTTGTATGGTTAATAAGAATCACATATGACTTTGTATTGTTAATAAGAATCACATATGACTTTGTATGGTTAATAAGAATCACATATGACTTTGTATGGTTAATAACAATCTGATATGACTTTGTATGGTTAATAAGAATCACATATGACTTTGCATGGTTAATAAGAATCACATGTGACTTTGTATGGTTAATAAGAATCACATATGACTTTGTATGGTTAATAACAATCACATATGACTTTGTATGGTTAATAAGAATCAAATATGACTTTGTATGGTTAATAACAATCACATATGACTTTGTATGGTTAATAAGAATCACATATGACTTTGTATGGTTAATAAGAATCACATATGACTTTGTATGGTTAATAACAATCACATATGACTTTGTATGGTTAATAAGAATCACATATGACTTTGTATGGTTAATAAGAATCACATATGACTTCGTATGGTTAATAAGAATCACATATGACTTTGTATGGTTAATAAGAATCACATATGACTTTGTATGGTTAATAAAAATCACATATGACTTTGTATGGCTAATAAGAATCACATATGACTTTGTATGGTTAATAACAATCACATATGACTTTGTATGTTTAATAAGAATCACATATGACTTTGTATGGTTAATAAGAATCACATATGACTTTGTTTGGTTAATAAGAATCACATATGACTTTGTATGGTTAATAACAATCACATATGACTTTGTGTGGTTAATAAGAATCACATATGACTTTGTATAGTTAATAAGAATCACATATGACTTTGTATGGTTAATAAGAATCACATATGAATTTGTATGGTTAATAAGAATCACATATGATTTTGTATGGTTAATAACAATCACATATGACTTTGTATGGCTAATAAGAATCACATTTGACTTTGTATGGTTAATAACAATCACATACGACTTTGTATGTTTAATAAGAATCACATATGACTTTGTATGGTTAATAAGACTCACATATGACTTTGTATGGTTAATAAGAATCACATATGACTTTGTATGGCTAATAAGAATCACATATGACTTTGTTTGGTTAACAAGAATCACATATGACTTAATATGGTTAATAACAATCACATATGACTTTGTATGGTTAATAAGAATCACATATGACTTTGTATGGTTAATAAGAATCACATATGACTTTGTATGGTTAATAAGAATCACATATGATTTTGTATGGTTAATAAGAATCACATATGACTTTGTATGGTTAATAACAATCACATTTGACTTTGTATGGCTAATAAGAATCACATATGACTTTGTATGGTTAATAACAATCACATATGACTTTGTATGTTTAATAAGAATCACATATGACTTTGTATGGTTAATAAGACTCACATATCACTTTGTGTGGTTAATAAGAATCACATATGACTTTGTATGGTTAATAAGAATCACATATGACTTTGCATGGTTAATAAGAATCACATATGACTTTGTTTGGTTAATAAGAATCACATATGACTTCGTATGGTTAATAACAATCACATATGACTTTGTATGGTTAATAAGAATCACATATGACTTTGTATGGTTAATAAGAATCACATATGACTTTGTATGGTTAATAACAATCACATATGACTTGATATGGTTAATGAGAATCACATATGACTTTGTATGGTTAATAACAATCACATATGACTTTGTATGGTTAATAAGAATCACATATGATTTTGTATGGTTAATAAGAATCACATATGACTTTGTATGGTTAATAAGAATCACATATGACTTTGTATGGTTAATAAGAATCACATATGACTTTGTATGGTTAATAACAATCACATATGATTTTGTATGGTTAATAAGAATCACATATGACTTTGTATGGTTAATAAGAATCACATATGACTTTGTGTGGTTAATAACAATCACATATGACTTTGTATGGTTAATAACAATCACATATGACTTTGAATGGTTAATAACAATCACTTATGACTTTGTATGGTTAATAAGAATCACATATGACTTTGTATGGTTTATAAGAATCACATATGACTTTGTATGGTTATTAACAATCACATATGATTTTGTATGATTAATAAGAATCACATATGACTTTGTATGGTTAATAAGAATCACATATGACTTTGTATGGTTAATAACAATCACATATGATTTTGTATGGTTAATAAGAATCACATATGACTTTGTATGGTTAATAAGAATCACATATGATTTGTATGGTTAATAACAATCACATATGATTTTGTATGGTTAATAAGAGTCACATATGCCTTTGTTTGGTTAATAAGAATCACATATGGCTTTGTATGGTTAATAAGAATCACATATGACTTTGTATGGTTAATAAGAATCACATATGACTTTGTATGGTTAATAACAATCACATATGCCTTTGTATGGTTAATAAGAATCACATATGACTTTGTATGGTTAATAGGAATCACATATGACTTTGTATGGTTAATAAGAATCACTTATGACTTTGTATGGTTAATAACAATCACATATGACTTTGTATGTTTAATAAGAATCACATATGACTTTGTATGGTTAATAAAACTCGCATGTGACTTTGTATGGTTAATAAGAATCACATATGACTTTGTATGGTTAATAACAATCTCATATGACTTTGTGCTGTTAATAAGATTCAAATATGACTTTGTATGGTTAATAAGAATCACATATGACTTTGTATGGTTAATAACAATCACATATGACTTTGTATGGTTAATAAGAATCACATATGACTTTGTATGGTTAATAAGAAACACATTTGACTTTGTATGGTTAATAAGAATCACATATGACTTTGTATGGTTAATAAGAGTCACATATGACTTTGTATGGTTAATAACAATCACATATGACTTTGTATGGCTAATAAGAATCACATATGACTTTGTATGGTTAATAACAATCACATATGACTTTGTATGTTTAATAAGAATCACATATGACTCTTTATGGTTAATAAGAATCACATATGACTTTGTATGGTTAATAAGAATCACATATGACTTGGTATGGTTAATAAGAAACACATATGACTTTGTATGGTTAATAAGAATCACATATGACTTTGTTGGGTTAATAAGAATCACATATGACTTTGTATTGTTAATAACAATCACATATGACTTTGTATGGTTAATAAGAATCACATATGACTTTGTATGGTTAATAAGAATCGCATATGACTTCGTATGGTTAATAAGAATCACATATGATTTTGTATGGTTAATAAGAATCACATATGACTTTGTATGGTTAATAACAATCACATATGACTTTGTATGGTTAATGAGAATCACATATGACTTTGTATGATTAATAACAATCACATATGACTTTGTATGATTAATAACAACCACATATGAATTTGTATGGTTAATAAGAATCACATATGACTTTGTATGGTTAATAAGAATCACGTATTACTTTGTATGGTTAATAAGAATCACATATGACTTTGTATGGTTAATAAGAATCACATATGACTTTGTATGGTTAATTACAATCACATGATTTTGCATGGTTAATAAGAATCACATATGACTTTGTATGGTTAATAAGAATCACATATGACTTTGTGTGGTTAATAACAATCACATATGACTTTGGTTAATAAGAATCACATATGACTTTGTATGGTTAATAACAATCACATATGATTTTGTATGGTTAATAAGAATCACATATGACTTTGTATGGTTAATAAGAATCACATATGACTTTGTATGGTTAATAACAATCACATATGATTTTGTATGGTTAATAAGAATCACATATGACTTTGTATGGTTAATAAGAATCGCATATGACTTTGTATGGTTAATAAGAATCACATATGACTTTGTATGGTTAATAAGAATCACATATGACTTTGTATGGTTAATAACAATCACATATGACTTTGTATGGTTAATAAGAATCACATATGACTTTGTATGGTTAATAAGAATCACATGTGACTTTGTATGGTTAATAAGAATCACATATGACTTTGTACGGTTAATAACGATCACATATGACTTTGTATGGTTAATAAGAATCAAATATGACTTTGTATGGTTAATAACAATCATATATGACTTTGTATGGTTAATAAGAATCACATATGACTTTGTATGGTTAATAAGAATCACATATGACTTTGTATGGTTAATAACAATCACATATTACTTTGTATGGTTAATAAGAATCACATATGACTTTGTATGGTTAATAAGAATCACATATGACTTTGTATGGTTAATAAGAATCACATATGACTTTGTATGGTTAATAAGAATCACATATGACTTTGTATGGTTAATAAGAATCACATATGACTTTGTATGGTTAATAACAATCACGTATGACTTTGTATGTCTAATAAGAATCGCATATGACTTTGTATGGTTAATAACAATCACATATGAGTTTGTATGTTTAATAAGAATCACATATGACTTTGTATGGTTAATAAGAATCACATATGACTTTGTATGGCTAATAAGAATCACACATGACTTTGTATGGTTAATAAGAATCACATATGACTTTGTATGGTTAATAAGAATCACATATGACTTTGTTTGGTTAATAAGAATCACATATGACTTTGTATGGTTAATAACAATCACATATGACTTTGTATGGTTAATAAGAATCACATATGACTTTGTATGGTTAATAAGAATCACATATGACTTTGTATTGTTAATAAGAATCACATATGACTTTGTATGGTTAATAAGAATCACATATGACTTTGTATGGTTAATAACAATCACATTATGACTTTGTATGGTTAATGAGAATCACATGACTTTGTATGGTTAATAACAATCACATATGACTTTGTTTGGTTAATAACAATCACATATGACTTTGTATGGTTATTAAGAATCACATATGACTTTGTATGGTTAATAAGAATCACATTTGACTTTGTATGGTTAATAAGAATCAGATATGACTTTGTATGGTTAATAAGAATCACATATGACTTTGTATGGTTAATAACAATCACATATGATTTTGTATGGTTAATAATAATCACATATGACTTTGTATGATTGCTAAGAAACCTTTATGATGAGCAACGGGGGTAGATGATTACCTTAAATGGCCAGTAGGCTTATTGGTTGCTATCTGCTGAATAATTTTATCATTAAAACAGTAAGCTCGCGGAGCTTTAAATTGGTCTCCAGCCAGTAGTATTTTATCTAATTTTCAAAAAAGTCGTGAAAGTTAGGAGATTAACCAAGAATTGAACAAATCGAAATAAAACAGATCCTTTTTTGACCGTTGCTAAGCCACGAAATTCCGACACACCAATTTAATTTGAAATTCGCTTTGTTTTATATTCCCCGTTTTAAGTTCCCCATTTCAAGTCTTTTAACTTGAATTCTGCCCCAACTTCAGCAACCGAATGCAATTCCACAAAAAGACAATAATCAGAACGGTTTGTGCAAGTCTATACACGTGACACAGAAAGTTCCAACATAGTTCATGAAAGAAAAAGCAGGCAAATTAATTAAGCCATATTGCTGCAGCAAAAATTGCAACCCGGAAAGAGTTGAATTAGCGCCCGGGTAAATCTAATTATTTCACAAACTTTGCGAGAAAAAGCTGCACCTGTTCTGAAAATTTAAAAAATTCCTTGCAGTATTCTCTCAAAAATCACCGCTGACTTAGCCCTGATAAATTTAGTAGCGCATGTTAACCACATTCAACATTTTTTGCTGCGTTTATAAAAGATATCAGCGCTATTCAGCTCTTAACCTGCAAAATTTTCATCAAATCCGAACAATATGATTGCATGATCTGTCCTTTAATCTGATTATTTTGTTTCTGTTGTATACAACGACGCTTTTTGTTTAACTCGATCAAAGTAATTTGAAATCAACCTTGATTTCTCAAATCTTGAGTAATGTTCACACTAAAACGTAATTAACTCACACTAAACGGTGTTTGCATTTCAGCGGCCTGATGAAATCATAGTTGGTCCGACATTGAACTTTGTTATTATTTTCGATTGATTCCAATTTTAAAATACACTGAGGCAAGTTTTTTGTTGAAATTAGAGCAATTTAATTTGCCGAAAAATACTCAAAACCTGCCCAGGGTAGGTTCCCGCGCCATCTCAGCGCATATTTGATTCAAGAAAAGTGCTGACCGCACTTTAAATTGTCAGAAATTTACTAAATATGCGCTGAAATGCATTGAATTCGCTGAAAAATCATAATATCACGTTGTTTTTTGCGCACGAGACAGAGATTATAGAAAGCGGTCGTTGACCTTCAGCTAAAATGATGTTCTAAATTTTTTGTGCGCTGCAACTGTGTCTTAATATTGACAACTTTAAAGCATAAGAACTTTATATTCAATTCTTTTTTCGTTATTCTGTTAAATCGTACAGCATTTGATATCTCTTATCATCATTTGATGGATTCAATGGACGATGCAAGTGGAAACCCAGGCTCTTCAGGTCTTGTGAGTAAAAATTACACAGACGACGAGGTAAATACAATAGTTTTCGAGCCAGAAAAAATTTTAAAAATTTCGCAAAAACAGTCGGAAGAAATCGATAACCTTAAGAAGGTAACAAAAAATTTGAACGATCGCTTGCGCGCTCAAGAGCGTTATACAAGCAAAGATTCCATTATTATCGTAAACCCCACATTCGACGCGAGAAAAGTTAACGATGTGACTGCAGAAGCACTAAAGTTTTTTCAATTTTTTTTGAAATTTCACATTCCCTTTGAGAACATAAAGGCTTGCCATATACTGCCCAACACTGGAAACGCGATGCAATTGCCGTCGGTAATCTGCAAATTTTTATATTTTGATGACAAAGACAACGTCTATTCAAAAAGATGGTACCTCAAAAATAAAAAAAATCCCATCAATAGAAAAACATCTATATCAACGAACTCCTCCCAGAGATTGAAGCGAGTATAGCCAACGAAGCTAAAAAACGCGACATGATTGTGTCAACACACAACTGTGTAGTATCAGTGCTGGTTGAGAACGGCATAAAAAAACCAAACTTTATGAGAGTCAACGAGCTCGAGGATCTTGATAGAGTAACGGCAATTAAAAGAAAAGCAAACTACAACAACGAAAAACCGGACCAGCGATCAGAGGAAAACATAACGTCTCCGCCCAAGAAAAGACAATTTATCGATAACAATAACTGAAATACAAAACAATGAGAAACAAGCTTGAGCCCAGACTCAATTCTTTCTGTTTGCTTCGACTGTTTATGATTTAATTTGTAATGTTTATCGTCAAAACGACGGGAGAGATGTTCAATGCAGCCATTAGGGATTTGTGTGTGTGTGTGTGTGTGTGCGTGTTTTTCTAGTCTAAAACATTCAAAAACCAAAAACTGTTTCTTTCTCATTTTTTTTCCATTTATTTTTTTTCCAGGCTGAGTTATTCTCTGCCTGCGATTTCCGCGAGCCGTTCTTTGCCTAGCCGCGAAATACGCGACTGACAAAGGCAATGAATGTGAGAAATAACTCGGCTATTGCAGTGTCTATTTGCGATATCCGAGAATAAACACTTGCTTTCATTTTTTTCCAGCCGTAAATCTATTTTTTTTTTAAAAAAAGGAAGGGGAAGGGGTAAAAAGTATAAAAATATAAAAAACGTAAAGTGGGACCTATCAGCGAGCTGAAGACATGTTCTTTTGCTAAACTACAGCAAACCAAAATCAAGGCCAGTTGCAGTAAATAATTAAATTTGTTATTTCTTTATTACATTCCCCAAACTTACACAAACAGATGATTCTAAATAAGCAAACTATCGTTCTACAGAACATACGTTCCCTTCAGAAAAACTTTGATCTGGTAAACATTCATTTAGAAACGTTAGAATCAAAACCTATAGCACTTTGCCTGACAGAAACTTGGCTTACGAACCACTACGAAACGTCACAATTCTCATTGAAAGAATAACAAAAACTTTGCAGCTGTGAGAGAATGAAAAGAGGGGGTGGAGTAGGAATTTTTGCAATGAACGACTTAGATTTTGTTGAAGTGAAAGAATGCGATCACAACAATCTGCAGGCTCTTACAATAAAGATCAAAGCAGATAAGCAGCTTTATTTGATAATTACTTGTATGGATATTCCACCTAGAAAACAAAACAATGTGAATTTTCAAAGGTTAGAAAGTTACTTAGATACCTTACCAATTGATCCTGAAGATAAGCATATACTATGCGGAGACTTCAACATTAACTTTTTGGTTAATAGTGCAAACTTCCGGAAAAAAGTCACTTTGCTGGCAGGAAAAAACCTCTCTATAGTTGAAAGCATTGAATCAACACGCGACACCTCGAGCCCGAAATCAACACTGGATGCGTTTTTTTCAAACACTCTGTCTTTTGTCCACACTACTGATTCCGTCATTTCAGACCATCATACAGTAACACTAACATTTGAACAATCTCTGGAAAACTCGTCCAATAGGCACAAAAAGTTTACCAGAAAATGGGTCAAATTAGAGAATCGTAAATTTGTCGAAGACCTCAACAATATCTTGATGGACAAATTAAAAATAATTAGTTGTAATGGTAGTGAATGGTCCCCCGATAAGGCTTTTGAAAAACTGCATGAACTTTTGATTAGTACCCTAGACGAAACTCTACCAATTATAATTTCAGCTAAAACAGGAGTACAAATAACATGGATAGATAATCAGGTGAAAAATGCTGCGGCAAAAAATGGTTCCTAAGAAAATTGTGATTACAAAACCCAGATAATAATGTTTTGCAAAATCATTACAAGGCTCAATGCAAACTTTCCAGAAATCTAATCAAACAAAAATTAATACCTTTTAACCAAAATAAGATCGAACTTCTTCCAGCCATTGGCAAACTATTTGAAAAACTTTTGTATAAAAGAATTTATACGTTTTTGAGCAAAAACAACACATTTTCAAAAAATCAATTTGGTTTTCGAAGCAAATTAAGTACTGTTGACGCCAGAGCATCCTCAACTGAAGTAATTAGAGCCAACTGGTTTATATAAAAAAACTTAACTAAATGCACTTTTATTGATCTAAAAAAAGCTTTTGATAAAGTGAAAAATGAGCTACTGCTGAAAAAGTGTGAGCACTACGGACTCCGAGGAACGGTACTGAAAGTGCTTGAATCCTACGTGAAAGACCGACTCCAATGTATTAAAATAGAAAAAGTTGAATCTGAAAAGAAAAACGTTAAATGTTGGGTCCCGCAAGGATCAATTCTCGGTCCACTGCTTTTCATTATCTACCTAAACAACATTCCAACTCTAAATTCAATAGAAAACCAAACTATACTTTATGCTGACGATACAGTTCTTTCTAATAAAGGTAATATTGAGACTGTAGGAAAAAATCACGATGCCGCACTAGCCGCAGTTGCGAATTGAATTCATAAAAACAAAATGACAATTAACACAACAAAAACAAAACACATGGTGTTTGGAAAAGGACGCAATCTAAAACTGCACAAAACAACAATTAACCGAGCGGAAATTGAACAAACGAGCTCTTTTAGGTATCTAGGATTAATAATAGACGACCAGTTGAAATTCAAAGATCATATTAACTAGGTCAAAGAGAAGTTTTTAAAATTTTGCTCCCTTTTTTTACCGATTACCACTTATTTTTACAAGAACACAGCTTCTTAAAATTTTCAAAATTTATGTCAAACCGATAGTACAATACGGAATTTTGATCTACGGATCTACTAACGAAAATTTTTTAAAACCAATCAATTTATCAGTTAAAAGAATTTTGAAAATAATTTTCTGGAAGCTTAAGTACGGGTCAATCGAGCGAATACGAGTTCACAATTTGATAGGCAACGCATCAGAGCTACATGCTTTTGAAATATTCAAACTACTAGTAAAACTAATAAAAAAGCAACCGCTAAGTGAAGTTTTTTCAACCATAATAGCGGACTCGGACCTTAATAATATCATGAAAAAGAGAAATCATGGACAGTTTGTAAAAATTTTTATTGAAGATGTTAGAACAATGAAAGAGGCAAACATAAAAGAATTTTGCCATACATTTTTGAATCTTTATATAACTGGTAACCAGGACTTGCTAGACAAACTCTTTCATGCTCACTAGAGCAAAATTTTTGATAGATACAAACACAGTTTCTTTAGTTAATCTCTACTGGAAAGGACAACTTTTCATTTTTAAACACTTTTTTATTATTCTTTCAACTAAAATTGCACAACTCTTCCGTGAGGCGCTTGAAAACAAACCAGATAGGTTTAACGACCTTGTAGTGTCACGAATTGTAACCGATTGTATTTGTACAATGTATGTATTTTCTTGCTTATATTTTATGACAACGGCACTACGAACAATTTATTATTATTATTTTCTGTGCATTTTTAATACAAATTCAGTGCGTTCTTCGCATTTCTTACAAAAAATATGCGCTGAAACGGCGCACACATCTTGACCAGGGTTATTTTTCAGCATAATTGTTGAACTGCGGCAAAAAATGCTTCAATCAGTTTTATTAGTTTTCTGTTTGTTCCCAATTTGCCACTCTGATCTTATTCAACTCAAGTCAACTGGAAAAATTAGTAGGACGACTTCTTTTAAGAGTTCGTTAACGTCGTTCATCATTGGCGGCCATGACAGTCCACAACGGCCGTTTTTTGTACAAATTATGAGGCGACACCGTGGAGTGAACCATCAGATTTGTGGGGGTACAATTATTCACGAGGACTGGATTCTTACAGCAGCACATTGTGTGTCCAGGATAGATTGTAAGCTCCCTTATCAATTATTTTTGAAGCGCTGGAAAACGTCAATTTTAATAAATTTTTGTGAACCAATGAAAGTTAATTTTGCAGAATAATATAAGCATTCAATAAACAAGGACAGGTAAACGTAATTAGATTGTATTTTAATATCATTCAATTACGCAAATTTTCATTCTTTGCTAAAAAAACGGTGGGCAAATTTTTGTGAGATGTAATAAACTGCCAAAATGTCGATTGTTAAAAATGGTTTAGCGAGAACTATTCTAGCGAAAATCAAAACATTTCTGTTGACTTGTTTCCAGTAGTAGTTTGCGCAGTTTGGAATGCCAAAAAATACATATAGCACTTAAACGTTATGAGGTTACAGGAATTTCATTTTTAAGACTAGTAATTATAAATAAAACAAGGAGGCTCGGTAATGTGCGTCCACACATAATTTTCCGACCCGAGCTCATCTGCATTTCTGACTTAATTGTCAACCAAATGAAGAGATCTCCAAAAATAGATGTCTGAGTTTGAAAAAACCGTTACACACCCAAACTACTGATTTAATTCCATGATGCCATGCCAAAAAAGCACGCACGAGATGTGCCATTAATAACACTACAAGAACAAAACAACAAACTAAGCAAAAACAAAAACATTTTTTACGCCAAAAACAGTATTAAAATTTAAAATTTCCTATTAACAAAGTCAAAATACAAACACAAAAAAACCTTGACTACACAAATTACTTTTTCTTAACTACAGAGAAGATGGGACTTGTCCTTGATGAGACTAGGTAACAATTCGACAAAAAGAAGAAATTATGAGGAGAAGTTCGCTAAAGCATCAACGTTTTTCAAAACCAAACAATATCAAATGTCTTGAGAACCATTAGCTTAAAAACACTTGCGAAACTCAAAGGAGATATTACTGCTTAGACTAAGCCAAGGAACCAGACTGAAGATGCAGAAGACCTCAAGAAGTTACAAACACAAAGTTTTGAAGGCATTAAAATGATTAGCAATTATCTGAAATATATGTTTTATTTGATTTACTACTCTTATTAATTCGGTTAAAATTACGCTTAGAGAAAAAATATGTTCACTGGGGCCTCATTTGAAAATCATTGCGGCCTGTTTTTAACGCGAATGTGCCAAAAGAAGAGAAAAAAACACAAATGTTCACCCCTCACCAAATGTTTTTGAAAACGCATTTTGTCCAATAAACAAAGCGCCAGTTATGACATAATACCAATAGACACGTTAATGGTTCAATTACATGCAAGTGATTAGGATCTCTCAATCGTGACAATAAGTTACAAGTTAACAAAAAGAACAGCAAGAACTTAAAAAAAGTTAAATTTTTTGAAAACAAACAATATCAAACTTTAAGACTTTTAGACATAATTTGACTCTATTAAATTATTTCATTCGATGTTCAATTGTAAGTTAATGAGATATCTCAGCGTTCAGAAAAGTTTTTAACGACAAAGCAGAACAAACAAAACAGTCAAGAACATCAAATTCAAAAAAATATGAGGGTAAAGAGTGTCGACGCCATTAACAAATATTTTTTCAGTCAAGTTTTTTTTTGTTTTAGTTAATGATTTTAGAGCAAACAGATTCTTTTATTGTAACAATTTGACTCCAAATAATGAAACATGAACAAATATATTCAAACCAACAAATTTTTAAGAAAACCCATAGTCTCAAAGCAAAGCAATTGAATTGGATGGTTTTCAAAGCAAATCAATGAATACGCTAAATTTTGTCTCGATGGGATGACAATTAAATTTGTCGTTCATAAACCATCAATAAGTCATCACAAAAAGTCTTAAGTTTAAGAAAACGACAAATACAAGCAGAAACCAAAAATTCTTTGAAAAATTGCAAGAATAAATTGTGGAAACAATTAAAACCGAAAACTTATCTCTGAAAACTATATCTATGATAAACTTAACGTCTTCTTAACGCTAATGGGAATTGTAAAAACAGGATAATGTATTAATGTTTTATAAGGAACCAAAAAATATCCAATAAAAATGCAGAACGTGGCATCGAAATAAAGAAAACAATAGTTCGAAGTTGAAGTTGCTAACCAGATTAAGTCTGGTTTCAGTACAAAGAATAGAGGTTCGGCTTTTACTGGAACTAACCTAAAAACTCAGAGAAAATTTAGGAAGTAAGTTTAAGCTCGGTTATTGTTCAAAAAATTTTCTTTCGAAAAACTTATTTTGAGAGTCTTATTAGTCATAAGAGGCACCTCAAATGACTAAATAGGTTCACTTAATGCTCATTAGGAAGCCTAACGTACTATTAGTCAGCGGTTTTATGCCATAGGACTAACAGTTCACTTGTATTATTAGGAAAACCAAACTAAACTTTTTCATCATTGGAGTTTTCTCATGAAAAGTAACAAGTCTCTAGTTCCCTATGAGGCCTAAATTAGCCTATTTTTCGCCTTTCGTCTGTCAGAAACGCAAGAACGTTTCTTTTTGTGGCATTAAATCTAATTTTGAACAAACATTTTGACAGTAAAAATTTTAATTTGAACAAAAATGACGCCAAAAGTGATCAAAATCATGCCAAGTATCACGTGTTGACAATAGTTTAAACCTCGATAACTCCTCGAAAAAATTGTAATAATAAAAAATCATTTTAATTGCAATTTCTACCCTGGACGAGATTTTAAATGATACCTCTCACATTTCTCTACAATTAATATATCAATAGGCCAAAACTGACTGACCAAAAACCCCAATTGAGTATATGGTTCTTCCCCCAACAAGAGTGAGCGGCGGAACAACAAGAGTTTTCTTGCCTTATTCGTTGACATGTTTTTCTGACCAGTAAACGACAACTGCAAAGCTGCGGACAAAACTGAACGGTTTTCTAAACAACAGTTACCGCAACATGAGAAGAAAAAAACAACAAAATAACAACAACAGCTGCACAAACGCACAAAAAGGTAGAAGCAACATCAAAGAACACCCGGACTGAACCTCAAGCCTTACTCACTACTGAGTCAGGGAAATTACAAGTCTTGAATCAGTACTGTACCAGAGCTCTGATCATGTCTTTTTTAGACTTGTCATGTCTTGAGTCAAGTTTTTAGCCCAATAGTACTGTTGGTTTGTTTGCATTTTGCAAAAAGCCGCCATTTACAGTTGTTTGCCCAAAAAATTCTCCAAAGTAAAAAGGAAGCACGAGAAAACGTGAGCACTTCCACGAAGGTCACTTCATAGAGAATGGAAAATAATATGATATCGCTCAAAGATACCATTCAATGCCACTTCCTTCTGCCCATTGAATATAGTTGGGTTTATTAGCGAAAATATATGGGACATTTTAAGTTGGTACATTTTAAGTTGGGTTCATATCAGAAACAGCTGGGTCAGATTGACAATCTTTGTAAATTTTTTAAACCAAATTTAGCAAAATTTGGAATGCATTATTTATAAATATTCTTTTCTCAAAACCCTAACTGAGTTAAAGTCAAGACGTGTCAGTCAAGACTTGACTCAAGACCTGTCAAGTCTTGGCCATGACTTGACTAAGACTTGAAAGACTTGAAAGTTACATGTCTTCAGAAGATTTGAAATAAGTAGTGATCAAGACGTGAAACTCGTTCCGGGAGGGAAAATCAGAAAAAAACAACAGTAACAATGATTGTAATATCGAAAAAAAGATGATCAGAGCAACTGAATTATTAATAATTTAAATATAGTCTTACTTGTTTTAAACTATTAGTCTTCAAAAAAATCTGTTGATAGGGTTTCTAAATTTTTTAAGTCGCTGATCAAATCTTACAATTAGCCGCAGAAATTAAACATTAGCAAAAATTGACTGCTTTTTGCAGATTCAAAACGAAAATTGTTTTTAGGCAGATATCTTTCACAAACTCATATCTTTTAAATATTATGTTCTATAGTGTTCATATTTTTGTCTTTTTCTCCTCCAACATCGGATTGTGATGACAACTAAAAACATATTTTGAAAAAATCTATCAGATTTGGTGACGGTCTGCAGTTATTATTTGATTCACCCTGGTTAGAATCCGCGACAATACGATTGCTATCATTTTAGACAAAAAGCACATAAAACTTGATAAAATATAGATAAATTCACCAAAAATTAAATTATCAAATTAGGTGACATTATGGTTTAGCTCAAATACGTTTCTCTGGTCGTAAATCGTGAAAACAAACAGAAAATATCAAAAAACATGTTAGAGATCAACAAAAATCTGAACACTGAACGCTCAAGCATGTCTGTAGGTTTTTCCGCACAATATCTTCATAAATGACTTCAAAATAACAAAAGAATTCAATTCGTAGCTGCAAATTCTACCTTCACAATTGCAAGTGGCCAATTTTTTTGAAAAGTTTGAAAGAACAGGAGGAGGTCTTTGAACCAATAAAGGGTACGGAAGAGAGGATTTTCAGTACAAGACAACGTGTTCTAGGCCGTCTTTGACTGCAATTGCCTAGAATGAACAAACTTTGGCCACACTTGGGCACTTGAGCAGAACAGACCTAGGACCAAGTAACAAACACAGAAACAAGTAAAAAGAACAATTTATGCTTTATAATTGTTTCGCCAAAAACTCAGTTTGGAGAGTTTTTTTTCACTTTTACTGAGACGAGAGTCGATTTTAAGAAAAATTCATTTTCCGGAATTAATTTTGCTCTTTTTGTTTATTCGTCAACACAGTTTCAGTGCTTGCTGACGTTTGATTTTCTTACAACTCGTCAACCCGTTAACTTTCCGCGAAGGAATCTTAAGTTACGATGCTTCCAAGACCCCAAAAATAGATATAAACCAGACCAAGACAAACTAAAGACTATTTAATCTTAACTGCATCGCAAATTCTGTGAAACAGTTGTTAATCACCTCATCTTAAGACACTGTGAACACGCCAATTTTTTCGACAAAACAAAGTATTCATAGAGCACACAGATGCAAAACTGATAACTTTATCGTTTTGAATCAGCACCTAAGTGAAGCATACCAGTGGTCAGAAATGGTTGGATCTATTTCCGTTGATTGAAAAACTTTTTCAATGCGTCTGGAGACTAAGGTTGGTTTGAAACTAAGCCAAATTGCAATACAGTCAGCAGCCATTGTACGCTATTGAAGAAAGAGGTTGAAACTAAAATCAAATATACAGAAGCAACAGCCTGTCGCCAAAGCTGGTGTTGCTTAGGGGAGCGTGATTTTCGCCGATACCGTTCCTAATTTTAGTATCAAATAAAACAGACACTGCAGCTGGGATTTCTCAATTTGCAGATGACTTCGCATTGTATCCCAGATCACGTCAATTAATACAGTGCAAACTACAAGCGTCACCGGATAAACTAATAATATGGTGCGAAAGGCTGAAAATCAAAATTAATTCCATAAAACAAAGTACATGTCAATCGAAAAGCATTCGAAAAGACAGAAGAGCCTACACCTGTATAATGGGTGAAATCAATTTCAAGAAGTGTAAACTATTACTTTCTTACGAATGACATTGACGCCACACCTCTAATAGACTGAACGTTGTAAAGACATTGAAGCGATTTACGTTTAGACGCAACGTAAACTCTCAAAACCTTTGAAACTTTTTTGTAGTAAACTTGATTGCTGACGGTTGCTCATGAATTTCATAATTGATTTTTCCGTGAGGCCAACCAATTTTTGCCTTGGACTGGACCTCTAGGCTTCGATGAATCCATGAGGCTTGGTTGGACGCTGATTAGAACCAAATGTCTCGACTTCACCTCTCCACAGAGGTTATATTATATTTTTCCTAGCCAGACTTAAAAATAGATTTAAATCATACGAACGGACTGGAAGTCAGGTACGGGACAGACAAAACATACCTAAATACAGGTATCGGCTAGACTTAACGGACCAAAATCAAGTATTGGCCAGACGGCATGACCGAAACTTTGTACTGACTATGGAGCGATCAGTCGCACCTTCCCCCCTCTCCGGGACAAGTCTATCTAGCCAAAACATGTCCTGAGTCGTAAACGACACCCTGCGAACTTTTTCGTCACGTGATGAAACGCTAACTGTGGTTTATTTGAGTTTAGTATTTCGCAGTCGATATGTCAACTGAAATTGAAGTGTGTGTTTGCAGCTTATAAACTCCTGATTGAAACTGGAGACTTCACAAACAAGAGTGCTGCAAAGACCCGGGTGTATATAGAGGAGATGATATGGCCACATCAAAAAAGGTAACAGCTAACTCTTTCCTAAATAAGCCCCCGCCCCCCAGCTTAGTGGGCATATAACTTTTACGGTCTCAGGTCGACGCGCTATTTTCACAGAATAACGTGGTATATAACATCATATAATGAGTGCACGGCAAATCAGAATGAGGGAGGGGGGTGGGGGGGGGGGTGACTGAATAGATACGAATTAAGTAATTAAGCAAAACAGCTGGTGAAACAGGACTCCAATTTGTGTCCAGAAATCTGTGTATGCTGAAGGAAACTAATTTTCCTTTCAAAAGCGTTTGGATAGAATCCCAGGCTGGGGTGTGCACTCGAAATTGTCCTGTTCAGAACACACCTGACCATTTTGCGCTCGAAATAACAGGGCATCTTTGAGCGCAGGAGCGCACTTGAGTCTGATCATAAACGGTTGCAGCGCAACTGGGTTTGATCAGAAATGAATTTAGGCACAAGTGTGTCTGATCGGAGACCATTTTTGGACGCATTTTTTGAGCTATCAGCAAATGCCGGTCCCCTTTGGAGGATTTTAATTAAAGGTAGATAAAGACGTTTTCTATGGAAAGCTGAGTTCATCCATTGAGTCAGAAACTTTCACTAACGTTAGTAGTAATATATACCTGTATTGGGATAGGGAGGGGGGGGGGGGTTATCCTGCCATGAGGATAATAGGGTATAGAACGCATGAGGATAATATGGAGTGGTATATCCCATGAGGATAATATGGAGTGGTATATCCCATGAGGATTATATGGAGTGGTATATCCCTTCTGATATACATGTAAATTGAGAAGGAATAATTGTCGCGACTAAACTTGCATTTAAAATGTTCATGTAAATTGAGAAGCAAGAAATGCCGTGATCAAGCTTGCATTTGAAACGATTAATTACCGAGCTCTTGATTTATGTGAAAACGTATGAAACAACAATTTATTATTTTGTTCTTCCAACTGTAAGCCAAACATATTGAAACAATTAATTACTTCACAAAATCCAAACTGCGGAGCACTTTGAAAACAGGTTCTGAAACTTAAAGTTATACCAAAATTCACGTACAAAACTGCGTAGAAGTTGAAACTAAGGTAAGTTTGTTTGAATTAATTTAGCAAGCAACAAAACGCTCAAGCGTTGGGTTTTGCTATGAATTTTAATCACTGCTGTCACTTGCTTCAAAGTTAATGAGGGAGCACTGAAAATGATCATCTTCAGAACTGCTGCTCCTATCGAAGTCAAAAACATCAGAATCACTAATTGCCTCCTCAGTAGTAGCTCTAGCAACAATCATTCCCGGGTCGGGTGATGTCCAGTTTTCTGCTATATCAAGCATTTGATTCATGTGTTCACTTAAATGTTTTCTCATTCTTTTTGCTGGAGGAGGAATGGGGCTGGGAGGTGTCGGATAATCCCAGTCGACATTAGCGTCATTGTCTCTATCATTGAAAATTCTACTTAAACTTTCTTCTGAGACTGATTTGTAATCCCAGCTTATTTCACTGTCCTTTTTCTCATTATCGAATCAGTTATATGAGTCAGTATCACTCTCTGTTGTAGATTGCGAACTGTTCCTTATAGAATAATGCCCAAATGGCAGTGTTCTCAAACCATCAGCGAGAATATATCGTTTATTGTCGTACGCTGAGAGGGACACTTTGTTTTTGGATACTGTTTTTAGAATATGGTTTTCGGACTTTATTCTATTACTTATTGCGCGATATGGTTTTTGCCGTAACCAGTGTAGACTTGTACAGCTCGTGTGTCAACAACTTCTGGGCAGCTTTTGTTACCCCTTTTGCCGACAGCTTTCTACAACCTGGAATAAAACAAAATCAGATGAACTCGAGTCTCAGGTGAGTTATTATTTCAACATGCAAAGAAAAAAAGTGATCGGTTCTCGGGGAATAAAAGTATGTATGTAACTTAATACTTACTTTTAGAAGTTATTGAATACATTTTGGGCTTCAAGCATATAAATTCCGAGATGTAGTCACCAGCGAATTCATCCTTGAACTTGAGAACTCTGCTGTGATTAACATCGGAGTGGAGTGGATGGTTGTCCGGATAGTTTGAAAAATCGAATTCTGTACAAACTTCTTTCTTCTTTGCCAAGTCGGCATAGAGGTCAGTCGTCTCAACTTTATACAATAGACTGTCGGTATCAGAGTACAAGAGTGAGCACCGAAAATTTGCGTGCATAACATCATAAGGGAACCCGTACATACGTAGTTTTGAAAGATACAAGAATGGTCGCCCCGACAATAGTTGGTGTTGTCCATTTAATAACTTTTGGTCGAGAACAGATCGCCGCCATGTTTTCGCCGAATATTTTAAATTTGTCAAACTCGAATTTTGATGTAAGTTTTGCAGGTTTTTCGGCATCCCGTGTTATGTCTACTTTCAGTCGTATTCGTTTTGACTCAATTGTTTTCCCATATACCGAGTTGTTCATCAATTTGTAGTAGCTCTGTTCAAATCTGTTAGTTGCTTTTTTTCCCATGGCGCTGTTTAAGGTAATGTACGGTTCAAGCCACTTTGATTGTGTGAATTTGAGAATTCTGTGTACTTTTTGATACTCAACCCAAGTCGAACATAGAATTGCAGTAGTTTGTAGTGTAGGACATATTTGCTTTTGTCAAACATAGTTTGTAATAATTTGTTAACTTTATTTTCCGGTAATTTGTAACGCTGTTTAACCTCTAACTGATAATCGCTTAGCCAGTCGTCCTTTACTAGCATTTTTTCTGGTGCCAATGGGTAGTCCTGCTGTTGATCATGTATTTCACTTGGGTATTCTATATCGACTTCACAGAAATCCCCAGCTGAAGAGCTATCAGGGTGGTGTAGTAGTTCGTTTATTGAGATGTCGAAAACAAAACAAAAATCACCAATGGGTAGCATCTGCTCCTGCATAACTCCACCATACAAATTATTCGCGTCCACCATTAGCCCAAATGTGGACGTTTCCTCGGAGTTGAACCAAGGCAGGTAGCGGTTGTTTGCTTTAAAATGTCGACTTTCGAAAACAGAGGTTATACCCCCGCGTATCGCTGGCTCTATCATGTCCAGATGTTCCCGTTCAGTGAAGAACTGAATTTCAGCTTTGGTGATACGAAGTGCGGCATCTTTCGCCATGTTTGGGGCAGTGAAGAACTGTACAACATCAAGCTTGTAGGTTTTGAAACTAATTTTCCGAAAATGCTCTGAGCAGCAAGCTAATAAAGCACAATCTAATTTTAGATAGGCATCATGATAATCCTACATGGTTTTACACCCAAGCAAATTCCACATTCTGTTTGCATGACTCCATTCGTTTTGCTTATTTGTTGTGCCAATTAGCGAGTTTTCCATGCTTATATTGGAGGCAAACTATCTTCCGAGAACTTTGTCCAAATCGACATGTATGAATATGGGTAGTAACCTTTTTGCTTGAGCAGGTCAACGTGGTCGCTAGGGGTTTCATTGAACATTACTTCCAAAATGCCGAATTCAGATTGCGGTAAAGTTTCGGTGAGTTTTTCTAGAGATGCGTTAAAAAGCTTGTACGAGTCAACAAACCTTGGGAACTCATACACTGGAAGAGTTTGCCCATCCCTTTTTATTGTGTCCACTTGAACACCTAATTGCATCGAGATATATTTCTCGTCGGTTGCTGGTATTACGCTTATTGTTGTAGATGGCTCACATTCCTGAAATGCCAGACAGATATGGTGGAGATCGTAATTTTGTATGTTGTGCCCAATTACGGGAATGAATTTTGACGTTCTTCGTAGTCGGTTGCATTGGGGATGGGCCCAGCCCAGAAATTCGCCACTGTAGTCGCAGTGGTCAAGTTCTTTTTCGTCATTTTCATCAAAATCATTTTCGCAAATCCAACAAGCAACACTTTCTGTTTTTCCAAGTTTTGATCTGTCTCCACGAAAACACGGATGTTTTTGTTTCTGCTTGTGAATATCATTCGCCAACTTGTGAAGCACTTTCACAAAAATCTCCATGCAATTTTTGGAGCTATCTAGGTGGCTATACTTGGGCTTCGGGTTGTTATGCTCAACAACAGTCAGAGCGAAATCGCAGGGCTCATGAATCTCTATGGTGGATGATGAGGAGACGTTTCCAATAAGTGAACAAGTAGTTACTGGCCGTAGGAAAGATTCAAAATCAAAGTAAATTACCAATGGGGCAAACCAGAGGGCAAACCAGTTGTTAAATTTGTAGATATTGCTGTTTTCGCTGGGCATTCGAACAAGGGCTGGTGAATGATCTTTGCACCTTTCAACGTGTTCATCGAAAGCTGTGACACCGTCATAACATAACCAGAAACAGTTTCTGCATAAAATCAGGTAACTACAATACCTCACTGACCGTAAAAAGCAATAAAATTTGCACAGGTCCTTGATAAGAACATAGTGATGTTTATCTGAATCGTAAAGTAGCAGTAAATCAATAACCAATTTCTCTGAATTCTTTTTAATTGAAATTCGTATAGGAAATAGATCTTTTTTATGGTAACCAAACTCGTTAACTTGAACAGAATTAAGTTCCTCAAACTTGTTGAGACTACTAAGACTCATTGGCATCTGAAAATTGCCCACTGGGAAAAACGATTCAGGTCTTTATAAGTTTCGGGATTTGTCGCTCTCAAATTATCGTTTTGACCGTCAACTTTCATGCCAATATTTTCCTTCAGACATCTAGCTGCTATGTAACAGTAGACAAAGCAATTTTTGTCATTGTGGTTTCGAATATTTAGAACAGCTTGGCATGTGGATAACTCATAAGGAAGAGATATGAATGACGATCCCCGAATAGGTCTGTATTTCGCAAAGTTGAGATGTAAGCGAATCACCCGATCTAGTAGCCATCCACTCCTTGAAGACACGAAAGTAAAGAGAACAGCCAACATTTTTTCCAACATCAGGGCAAAGTTGTGGTTTGAGATACCTCCAGCAATTAATGGGGTCATTAGTGAATTGGCAAATACAACTAAATGTTCGTCGTCTTCATCAGTTTCGTGTTTTGGTTTGAAGAGTGATAGTTCTGCCAAAAATTGAATTTTCCAGGGTCTTGAGCTTAATTTTTGCTCAATAAGATCTTCTATTTGGGCTCGCTTGGACTGCATAAAGGTCTGCAAGTCCAACGAATTTTCTTCATTGTTTTCAGCTTCAATTACAAACGTTTGAAGGTGACCATAAAGTGCGGACTGGGAGGGTATTTGTAAAGGCGGGAACTCTTCTCCAAAAATGGGAAGCGAATGAACAGAGCTCATTGGTTGTGCGTAGAGGTGAGAATTGTTAAAACGAAGATAACAAGAACGACAACAATTTGTAAACTTTGAGTGAACTGTTCTCATATGTTCTTCAAGAGGAGACATTTTTCTAGTTGAAAACTCACAAATTGAACATTGATAATGTGGTAAGCCGCACTCATCGGGATGAAATTGTGTTTCATGCCGCGATTTTTTTCCCAGTGTACTAAACGTTGAAGGGCAGAAGCGGCAAGTATAAGTCATTTCAAAAGCAGTTATCAAAAGTAAATAAATGAAGTTGGATAAACGGTTTGTTTAATAATGTTCGTTGCTCTGCAATAAAACTCAGTTCTGTGTAATACTCAATTTCATTCGTTACAATTCAATACATGTTTAAAGTGTTTTGAAAATGGCACTGAAATAGGGCGGCAAATTTGATATTCAAATTGAACGTACTTCTATAGGCTAATTTTGGCGCACGCTTCAACTCCAAATTTAGCTCGACATCGAAAGACTTTGCCTCCTCTTAAAACTATTATCCCGGCTTTCTTATTATCCCTAATTTGAAACTAAGGCACAAAAGGGATATTCACTAGATAGGGCGCCAAATTTGAATTTCAAAATAGCGGCCTCTGGTTGACTGGAATCGGCGGGAAAATAGTTTCGAAAATTTAGTAAAATTAAACGCAAAAAAGATTTAAAACACTATGCGAATTCAAAAAATGTGCTAGTAGACCCTCAGAGGTGTCATACTGAGTATTGTTGTTTGCGGATTATTTCAAAAAACGCATTTAAGAAAGCGGAAAGACATATTAATTTATTTGAATTTTTTCAAAAAAAGTGTAATTTTAGACCTCATCTATAACGGGTGATTAGAGTTGTCCTACGCTGTCAAGTGTGATGAGCAAAATTGCTCCCCGGGCCGAAAAACATAGGACGGCACTAAAAAATTTCCTCTAAAACAAACAGAAAAAAAGTTTTTTTTTCTGTCAATCATTATTAATCAATGTCATTAAATGACAATTACATGACAGAAACATGTGTCTTTTTTCTGAAGCCTTTTTCGATGACAGGTGTTATGAGAGAAGTTGATGCCGTGGGCCCACAATGTGCAAAAATGCAAAGAAACAGTATCTAACATCTTTCCTTAGGGTACTTCATATGCTAATTAATGCCAGATTTTAATGTGACATTGATGACAAGATGTTTTGGAAATCGGTGAAGGAGCAATTTTTCGGCCATGATGCGTATGACCAAAAACATCCAGCATGTTCCCACAAAGTTATTGCTGTAAAAAAATTCCAATTTTTTTTCATTAATCAGCAATTATGTTAAATAGTCGCTAATTAGCCGTTAAATAGGCGCTAATTATCTCCGTAACGGTTAACTTAAATTTGACGAGCGAGATGAGATGTTTTGTAGGACACAGTGTGCTGAGGACCTCTGCACCATTGGTTTCATCCCAAGTGTTTTTTGAAGCCCTCATTTTGGGGTCAAAGGTCAGAGGTCATCTATACAAAAATTTTTTTTTTCAATTTTATCAAAATTTTTTTTACAAACCAGCTTTTTTTTTACCCTGCTGAACGAGAGCCCAAAGCCAGGAAGTGCTGCTAGAGGACCTTTAAACTTTTTTAACTCAGCGTAATGACATCATTTTGGTTTTAAAGTACAATTTTTTGATTTTTTCTGTGAGAGATTACAAATTTTGACAAGTTTTGCCAAATTATGAATGAATTTCAGGGTTCATACGCTGCTATAACAGCTGGCATAATGTTAACAGTTCTTTTGGGCCAAAAAACGTACACATTTTGCAAAAAAAATATTATTGTTAATTCCGAAAAACTTAAGGTTTAACATACAAATGTTAACAAATTTTTTTGATTCGATAGTCTTAACCTGGATATTTTAGCTCACAAACTAATCACTCCATAGTGGTTGTAGTACATGAAATCCTGCTAGGAAAATAATATGTGTGATTGCGTCATAAGGGAGAGTGAAAATTTTCCCTGAACAAGTTTGAACTCGATCACTTATTTGAATTATATTTTTGTCTGTGTTTTGAATTGAAAGACAAAACAGTCTTCAAAAAATGTTATATTACAAATTCGAGAAATATAAAATACGTAATTTGTATAATACATGCACACGCACAACTTCACATCTCAAAATTGAAACAGTTTTTAGATAAAAGTAAAGTTTCAAGTTTTAATTAAGTTAATTTAATCGAATAAGTCCATCAAAGAATTTTCTGGTCGTCGCTTTTTTGGTGCTCCGCTAAAGTTTTGAGTCTCTGAACAAGTGGGTGTTTGAAAACTGTCGCTCACAACCTCTCGCTTTGGCGTTTGAAAAGTTGTTCCGGACAGAACGTTTTCGTCAAAGCTATCGAAATTGTTTGGAGGGTTGTTGTTGTTGTGAATTCCAGCGAAGAGAGATGGACTAGGTGTCGGCGTAACAGTTGAACTTGGGTCAACTGCTGGTGTTGTGGGTAGACTAGTTAGTGTTGTCTCACTGTCTGGTGAAGACGGTGAAGTTTTGATCCCCCACAAATTGCCAAGATCATCAAAAGCTTGATAAACTCCGAGTTGTTTTTCAAACAAAGGTACGCAGTCACAGTCGTACCGGTAGAAAATACGTTTTTTTTTCATCAGATAATGCGTCCGTATTACAATCGTGAAATGCTGGCAGCACGCTGGTTGGTGGCACCAGAAGTAATAATAGTGCTTTCGGATAGGTCGGTTTTCTCGGGCAGGGCGGCAATTGCATTTATAAGAAGCTTTGGAAGAAGAAAGTGATGGTAAACGTGCCACACATCGTCTTGTTTTCGTTATTGAATAAAAACCACAAAATTTTCATAAACTGTCTGATAAAATAATGTTTTTTCCCAAGAAGCCTCGGACTCTGCGAGAATTTTAAAGGACATTTTAAAAGTTAAGTGTTTAAAGAATTCAGTGAAACAGATTCGAATTTGTTGCTGGAAACAAACTGCAATTTGACGCAACACATATATGAATGCCGCTGAATTATAGCTCAGGGTTTCCATGTACAACTTTTGCAATAATTTCATGTAAGCTAGGGGTCACATCTGTTTTCAATTTTGAGACAACATACACTCACAATTTTAACTTGAGCGTACCAAAGATTGTTATCTAGGCTTACATCTGTTTTCAATTAACAGTTGTTATATATTGTGTTCAATGTGTAGTTTCTTATCTGAGGTCACATGTGCTTTTAATTTTTAGTGTATATGATTGCTTTATGCCTTCTTTGAAATTGAGTTCAACGTGTAAGTTTATGATCTGAGGTCGCATCTGTTTCTATTTTCCTAGTTTATATGAGCGCTTTATGCATGTGAAATTGTTCAAAAGATCACATTCGTGCATCATATGTTTGCCATAAAAATCGTAATGAACAGACTCAAGTACGCCGTAGGCGTACTTGAGACTGTATTCGCCAATCATTTGTTTTTAATTGAGTGTTTGATGACACATGTGTAATCCCAGCTTGCCGCCGCCATTGAGTTGGAGCGCTCACAGTTTTATTTGAAAGAGATAAAATTTGGTTGCGCCATGCCTTTCACTTCCACTAAAGACACAGAATTTGGCGATTGTTGTTTCGACATTTTGAAAACTGATAAGCGCTTAATCAGAGCAACTGTGGAAGCGTATGAAAGGACAGGGACCTATGTGTTTCTAAAATTGTTAAAGAAAGCGGAAAGCGATTACGAATTTCAGCAGAGAGTTTCTCTAACAGTTCAAGAATTTGAGAACTTGATTGAAAATTCAGCTGATATACGCGTTCAGTTCACCCAAGAGCAATCAACAAAACCACCTCCAGCAAAGAAACCACGATTCCAACAAAAGTCAGAAGAAATTTCGAATAACAACACTAGCAACAAAAATGATTGAGGTGATGTACGAGTGCTCACCAAATTACTTAAACAATTTCAAAAACAGTTCAAGTTTCAGATTATCGAAGAGAAACCTACCCTTTCTAACACAACTGTTTATGTAGTGCGTGCCCATTTTGATTCTAATTTTTGCGGTTTAGTAACTAACCATTATCACGTTTTGCTTGATACAACAACTTGCGAAAAGGAAATTTTAAAACAAAACCAGAATTTTCCTGTGCCTTGTATTTTTACAACCTTCAAATTCTTATTTTCGACTGCAACAACTTTGGAGACTAATGGATACGTTTTTACAAAGCTCAAATTGGCGGTTGAATTCAACAGCTCCGCAGACAAAGTTGACTCACAGACAGTACGCAAACAACTGCCAGTTTTTGCCTGCCACAGTAATGTGAAAAACAGCAATGCAAAACAAGTGAATATGAATCAAAAACCGTGTGCGAAGATGCCAGTAGTTGCTCAAAAGACTATCTACAACGCCCGTCCTCTATCAAAACAAGTTCAAACTGATTTTTTTAATAGTGAAACTATCCGAAGAGTTGAAAACATTTTGTCTGCTCCTCATTCTGGTGCTTTTTTGTCAAATTATGGATGTTTTTGTTAGTGTATACGGCAAACTGAATATTGATACTAATTTGTTGAGTGTTCGCCTTGGGTATGAAGAAAAAATTAAATTTTGAAAATAAATTTATTGCAATCAAGGAAAGATTAATACATCACATGAAAAGCATAGCGAATTAATTGAGCATCACTCAGTTTTACAATTTTTTGCGAATTAAAAATATAATGAGCAATATAAATACAAAAAAGTCCACAAATTTTTGAGTTTTTACTTTGAATTGGCTGATCCTTCAGCAACTGATAAATTTTTGCCTTTTCTTCTAGAGAAATTATTCTTGGGTAGACATCTTTGCATGACGAAATAGACTGTCCGAGTGGATCAGCAAAAAAACAATTGATCCTCCTCCTCTTCCTGGCACAATAGTAATCAATGGGTACCAAAACTTTCTGCAGTTGCTGCGTTAACAATTAGGAAACTGTGTGGTTTCAACTTTTGGGGAAAATTATTTGCAGCGAAGACACCCAGAAATTTATGCTTGCGTAAAGCACTTCTTTGAATTAGATCACTGATATCATCTTCGTCCACTTTTAGTTTGTTAAAATGTGTTCTTTGATACTCTTCTTGCACTATCAACAAAAATTGTACTAGCTTTTTCACCAATAATGAAAATTTGAATATTGTTTGGTAAGGCCACAGAAAATTATAACTCAACAGATGATGAATAATTTGTCAGTTCAGGGTGAATAAAGTGATGGGATGCTTGTTGGGTACTGGTCAAATCAAAAACCATTACGAAATGGTTTGGGTAATCTGTCAAACTTATTCCATATCCATTATCAATGTAAGCTAGATCCGATATTGTATTAAAGTAAAGACGTTTGTCGTCAGCTGTAGATATTGAACTATCTGCCACAGGCAAACCGTTTCGATATACATAAATCTGCTCTAGTGAATTTTCGGAAATGAAATGGATTTTGCCGGTTGCTACCCAGAAAAGCTTCATTTGTATTTAAGCAGATCGCCAGTCGGCGGATTGGTTCTCTCGCAAATATGTCTTCTTGTTTCCAACTGTGTAGACCCGTTGAAGCTAGAAACGTTTTTGTGAGGGTTTCAAGGTAAGGATAGGAGGCGGAACTACTCAATACTGTTTTTTCAATGGCGGACGGTGTCATTAAGGGTCATCTTCCGCACATACAAATTAGCTTCGGCAATTTTTACTTTATATTGTTTCGCAGCATCATCAGACATTATAACAAAATCATCAATTGAGCGTCTGAATGCAATTCGAAGTGTCAAACCACTTAACAGATGTCTGTCGCAATAAAAAGTCCACAGCATTTTTGCCACAGAATGTGCATTCAGCTGATTGTCTCACCAAAAGTTTTCGAAAGGCCAGCCATATATTTTTTGCATCTTTATTATGTGAAAACTCGGTCTCAATGAAACTTTTGTGAGTATAATTTCCGCTAGCATTTGAGATTTTCAGTCCATTAGCAGAGACTGTATAATCAGATAAAAGTGAATGTAACACATTACTACAAAAGTAGGGAGAATCTGTTTTTTTAATGTCAGTGGCGGCTGTAGCGTCATATTTGAAATCAGCTTCAGAAGACTGGACAAATTTACCTTTAACTTCGAGAAAAATTTTTTGTAAATCGATGAAGTTGTTTCTTTCACCAGCGACTTCAAATTCTAACCAGGGTCCATTTGGGCTGTAGATTGGACGCAATTTTTGACAAACACTACCATCAAAAGTCACCAGTAGTGAGGGTTTTACAAATAAATCCAATGAACTGTGAGTTGCTTCTGACGATAGCAAATTAGCGATCATCGTTCTCTTAAGCAAAAAAATCCTACCGACTTCTTTTTGGTGCTCTACGCGCTGAAATGGTCTTTCTGCTTTTCTCCCCTACTTTCATTGGCTTGCCTCGTATTGATTTCCGCCGACGCGAAGTAATTCGTTGAGAGCCTCCAGTCTGTTTTTAACAGTTTTTGAAATTGTGCTCTTAATTGCTTGTCTAGGAGATTTTTTGTTGCCCACTACATCCAGAATCTCTGGTACACATTGTTTCAGGAGCTCTTTCCCGATACGTTTAGCAGTTGGCAAAATGAAGCGACGTGCTAGGGGCAGTGCGACACGTCCAATTCCTGCAGCTAAGGCGCCAAAAACACTTCCTCTTTGTCGATAATGTCCAGAGAAATGAGACAAAAACGTCGCTTGATTAGCATAGTAAGAACCATTTTATTGGAAAATTTTTTTGATATGTAGTGTTAAAATTACTTTTCCAGTTCCCGAAAACGGAACTAATTGTCCTGTTTCCGTCCGCAGTTCAATTGAAATTGATTGAATTGTGTTGGTCAAAAGTTTCCTGTAGTCTAAATTTGTAAAAACGATTCGATCAGTTGGTTCAAGCTCACATACACTACCGTTTTTCAGACGTTGTTTCAAATCAATGACCCTCAAAAGAGGCGCCTTAGTGTCACCGACGTATTGGCATTCAATTATGTTTGTATAGATGAAAATAAGATGCTTTCCAGCACAAAGGTTGGCTGGAAATTCCCCATAATATGCTTTTGTATCATCACTTTTCCTAAGCCTGTTTTCATTTGGATTCATTTTGTACCCAATATGAATTCCATTACCGTCAGGAATACCTTCAAAGCCAAAAATGCTGGGGATTTCTTCACTGGGTTATGTAATTCCCTCATATTTCCCTAGCAAAATGTCGTATTTTCCAGAGCTCTTAATTTCTCTGAAAGAAAAATGGGGTAATCCAACTGTGCGATTAACTGTGGCAAGAAGTTGCGCCACCGAATCAAATGTTCCTGGCATAAAAGCTAGTTTTTGCCCGCTATATGGCCTAGAAATAACATTGGCTCCAGAAGACATCTTTTGGGAACCTTCATAGTCTTTTAAGTTGTACACAATCAGATTTCCGTTTACAACATTTTCTATTTTTGTTGGGAATATGATTTCACTTAGCGCCACTCGCCAATCACCTGAAAGTTGAATTCCAATATTAAAAAAATTCCGAAATGATGCAAGTGTGTTTGAATCAAATATTTCCATTGAAGCGGATGAAACGACGTGAACTGTAAACTCATCTTCAAACCGGTTTTTGGACACTTTCAACGGGAGGGAGCCTGACAAGTTGTAATTCTGTTTGATAAAATTTTCCTTGAATTAGTTCGTTGACAGCGTCAACTAAAGAGAAGGTTGGTGGTTTTAATGTAGGTATTCCCGTTATTTCAAAGACTTCGTCTGTGAATGATTGCTTGTAACTTTTCCGGAAAGCTTTGTCCTTTTTAACTATTCTCACAAAATCCCCAACGTAAAACTTGGGATTCTGAGTTGTGCTTGTTTGCCCGGTCAATGACACTAACCACGGTACATCCTTTTTTGTAACTTTATTTGGGGCAAGTTTGGTTACCCGATTTACTCTGGAATTGATTGTTTTTACAAATTGGTCTAATTGGTCAATGTAGGAATATGTCCACTTTTTTTCGAGGTACCGATGAATTATCTCTTTTAAGGACCTAATGTTCCTCTCTGCAAATGCAGACATTTTTTCGCTGAAAGTACTGTATAAATGAATTCCACGTTTGTTGCAAAATTGTTTGAAAGCTCCAAGAAACTCTTTACCATTGTCAACCCACACTTTTTCAGGCTGCTTAATTTTGATCATTTTTTGGAATGCTTCAGCTGTTTCCGTCGAATACTTTGTTTTCAAGGGTTCCACACGTAAATATCTTGATAGACAGTCAACCGCTACCAAAAGATATTTTATATTACGGTTATATTTCGCTAGTTTGTCATTGTGCGCCAAATCCAATGACCAAATTTCATTTATGTCTTTTACAAAAACTTTAAGCCTGGGAAATTTTAATCGAATTGAACGGTACTTTGTGAAAGACGGTTTTTTCTCCAAATAGGACTGCACTTTGCCTAATGGCAGCTTGCTCTGAGTATGTATGCGTTCTGTGCTTCCATAGGAAGCTGGTCCTTTTAAATAAAGCTGTTCCAAACGTTTTACTTCAGGAGAAGAAAGACCATTTCTTTTGACTGGTCTCTTTTTTTTCTGTCGTTTCGTCACTTGTTTCTCCGTAATCTCTTGTTGGGGTTGATTTGGATCCACTACTGCGGGGTTTTTCTCGGCTTGGGTAGAATTCTTGTTCACTTTCCGACGAGTTTTGCTTGGTATAAGTGTTTGCAACTAAATGTGGTGATATATCGAGAGCAGACAAAATTTTTGAGTACTTTTTAATGTCATTTTTTGTGTGGTTTGCTTTAAATTATACAAAAATTAGAAACTTTAACGCCCAGTGGTTCTTTTTTTGAAGTACATTTATATGAAGTACATCGTTTCCTCCAATAGAAATGACGTCAGATTGCATAATGTGTTTAAGTAAGATTTTAATTCGCTTGATTTTGTTTTTCTCCATTGGTTCAAGTTCAGATATTATAGACTCAAACTGAGAAATTTTTTGTTTCTTTATTGTTGGTTCTATCTCACTGTCTTTGCTGACTGGTTGTGATATTTCTTCCTTAGTAGCCTCCTTGTTTTCGTAAACACTGCTCATAATTTCAACAGGCTTTTCGTCTTTTTGTGGTTTTCAGACTGATTTCTTTGAAATAGTGATAGTTGAGCTGCCTTCTGTTCATAATTAGGGTTTTCTCAAATTTCATTTTTTACGGGTTGATGTGACAAAAACATTCGTTTTGGAATTAAAATGAATTCTTCTGTATGCATTACTCTTTTGTCAAGCATCGATAGCAAGAAAATCCAACAATTCTCACCAACTCTGTTTCTTTGGCTAAAAGTTTCCTCTTTAGTTTCAAACTTGTTTGATTAGTTATTAGTATTTTGAGTGATTTCTCGTAACCTTCTAATTTGGTTTTATTAACTGGGACGTTTCCATTGACAATATTGAGTAAGCACTCACAAAGGAATTTAATGAACTTATTTGGACCTGTCTTGATTATTTTTCCTACTTGTGAGTCCGATGTATCTAGCATCTGCCGCAGCATACATAGTTCTTTCTCTCTTATCAGTGAAGTTGGTGATAACAGCTTTAGCTGATGGAAGATAGAAAATCGATGGACCCGGAGGAACAATATTTGAACAGTAACGTAGGACGTCGGATGTTTTTGGATCTAAGTCGATTAACAAATGACCAAACTGCTTCCTGATTGCTGGCTCATAACTTTTCTTCAAAAGTTGTGTGTTATTCAGTTGTCGACCAATGAAATTAATTTGCTGTGTGTCTCGTGGTGATTTGAACAAAATTATATGTGTTGTGTTCAAAGCAATTGTTCTAGACCATTTGCTCTGTTGAAACAAGTTGTGTTTAACATATATTACACTAATGTTTCTATGTCGCCCCGCAGTTGTTAATTTAGAAAACTCTTTGTTGTTGAAAATTTCTTCACATGAATCGTCAAAACACGCATTTTTCTAACTCTGAAACGAGTTCAAAACCAGAAAACTGTGTGAATTCTATGTTCAGTTTCTTCTCTAATGACTGAAATTTTGGCTGATTAGGCTAATAAAAATAAAAGATTTTTTGAAACTCTGGGGAAAATGTGCCATGTAGTAAAATTTTGAAAAAACATCTCAGTTTTTCCGCAACAAGATGGCCCGCAAACAGCCATGAACTCCTGTCAGACGTTGAAATTATTTTGTTTATAACTTGGGATTCGGAAGAGCATACCCAACTGTGCACGAGAGTAAACAAAACCAAAATGTTGATTCTTCGCAATCAAGTTTGAAAAACACTAATTTGATCAAAGAAACAGTTATGAGAAATATTATAGAAATTTGTGTAAAATATACCACTTCTGATCAGGGTAATCTCGAATTACAAAACCTCCAAGACTGTCTTTCTTGGTGCTCGGCGTCAAAAACTAAGTCAGTTATGCCTCCGCCCGAATCTAACTGATCTTCCGTTTGACTCATTTTAAAAATTTATTTGTGAAAAATGAATTTCAAATTTATTACAAAATTGTTCAGCAATATATATTTCGTACAACACATATTCAGAGTCTTTGTCATCATTTCTGTAGGTGATTGTATAGTTTGCATTTATTGAGTTTACTTTATCTCTGAAAACAATGGACTCTACATCGTTTTCTTTCATCCGGTGCTTGATTTCTTTGGGAAGACTCTCATCGTTCAGAGACATCAGAATTGGAACTGCACGCTTGGGCATAGGTAAAGGGGTTAGTTCCAGTGTTTGCATTTTCTCTTGTATAGACATGGTACAATTGAAAGTACTCCACGAGAGAAAGACATTTCTTTAAAGCTTCTATTTCAGCGCCACCACACACAATCTGCTGTTTTCTCAGAATTGTTTTTCCACGAGAGTCAATTCGTTCCTCCTTTACTAGGGTTGCAGTCAATGGATTGTCGGGCGCTATGCAACTGTAGACTGTCAAACTTGGAGATAAACTCAATTGAAGCAGTGACGGATTTGTCTTCTCTGGACTTCGATTCATTCATCAACCAGTGATAGAACAACAGGGCTTTCTTCCTCGCGCAATGCCTGCTCTTCTGTTTTTTTGGGCAACTCAGTGCATGTAGGTTGCAAATAGAAGTTTCTCGATACAACTTCAAATGTTCAACTTTTGGACAATACATTGTCTCTAAATTTATTACGTTTTTCTAAAGTAGTTCCGTGAGAGTACTTGTTTTCTCTTTGCCCTTGGCGAAAAATACCGCTAATGGAAATTGAAGAATAATGCTGTCTATCATTTGTTGCAAATAGCAGTATGATTATTCTCCCGTTTCCCACAGAAGACCGTGCAAAAACTTAGAAACCCACTGGTAAGACTTTTGATCACTTGAAGAGAGCGTTCTGTATGAATTGAGAGGTAAAAAGGAAATAATGTCGATTAAGTTCTCAGTAGCAATAGCAAGTTCTTTAACTACGAAGCCAGATTTATTCCGAAAACCTTCAAAGTCGAGAACAACAGCTCGTGATTTCAGCATTCCAACATACTGAACAATCGTCCTTTGAAAGTTTTCACGTAAAGACAAAATGCAAGGCCGGTCACGTGACCATGATACTCGTTTGTGACTGAACAAGGTAAAACGTATGAGTAACCCGGTGCTTTTTTGCTAAACTCATGAACAAAACCGGCTGCGTCGTGGAGAATAGAGTGTAATCTCAGAATTTTGAAAGACTTAAAATATTTGACAAGTGATGAATTATCAATACCAATTATGCCCCCATAGGGACGTAGTTTGAGCGCAATGTTAAGATCAATGTTAGGATCCCAATGCAACCAAGTTGCTATAAAGTACAAATATCTCTTACTGTAATCAGGATAAACTTCCCTCACAAACAAAAAATTTTCGTGTATTATTCTCAAATCTATTGTAGCAATAGTAGCAACCATTTCGTTCTATCATATCTTCGAAAAATGAAAATTTCATCAGTTGATTTATGCCGAGAATTTATAGGCTCTCGCTAATAAAATAGACAATTCCATATGCTCTAATGTGATTTCATATTATCTTCATACAATAACCAATTCCATATTTTATTCATGGGATATATCATAACCTATTATTCTCACAGGATATAACATTCCATATTATCCTCAATGGATATACCATTCCATATAATCCTCATGGGATATACCACTCCATACTATCCTCATGGGATATACCACTCCATATTATCCTCAAGGGGTATACCACTCCATATTATCCTCACGCATTCTATACCCTATTATCCTCATGGCAGGATAACCCCCCCCCCCTATCCCAATACAGCTATATATTACTACTAACGTTATACAGAAAATTTTTTCACAACAGCTGGGTCTTATTTTCCTCAGCAATACGTTCAGAATCGGCGCTTCCGTAGCGGAGTATATTACTGAAAACATTAGTTTATATAAAATGAATACATTATAACAAAATTAAGATATTTTTTCAAAATTATAATCAATCTCTTCTCAGACATTTTCGAGCGCATTTGAGTCTGATCATAATTGACTTCAAGTGCAAATAGTTCTGATCATAAACGGTTTAAGCGCAACAGCGTATAATCATAAACGGTTCGAGTGCATCTGGGTCTGATCATAAACGGTTCGCGAACAAGATAGTTGATAATCCTGGATCAGAGAGCTTTTCGAGTGCATCTGAGTCTAATCAGAATTGATTTCGAACCAATGTGGGTCGGACCAAAAGTACATTCGAGCGCAGTTGGCTCTAATCAGGAACACAGATCTTTGCGAGCGCACAGAAATTGTCGAGCGCGCTTGAGTCTGCTCAGAGACGTAATTCAACGCTCTTCGAGAGCACAGAAGTTGTCGAGCGTGTTTGAGTGGGATCAGAGGCACTCTTGGTTTGGGATGGTCTGATCGGAACAATTTTGAGCGCACACCTCAGCGTGCGATATCTGAACGGGTGCTCAAGTTTCGGGGTAAATTAAATTTTAAGTTCGTATTCGGAAACAATTCGCAAAAAACGACATTTTGATTCTGAATCGCTGAATACGAGAAAAACTCAAAAGAGTACCATTCTTAATCAGCTGGCTGTCATACAGAACACACATTGAACACTTTTTGTGTCCTTATACGATCTCGTTGGGTAAGACATCAAAAAATCATCAGTATTGATTATCCTCACCAAGCAACAAATGCATAGAAAATGTCCCTGATGAGAGACTCTCTGTTATACAACTTTAAGGCAAACAAATATTTTCATTTAGTTCGAACTGCTTTTATTCTAGGCTATTACAAAAACTAATGCTGAGACGACGCCGCTTATTGCATAATAATGTTGTTCTCCTAGTAACGTACTGTATAACAAAATAGGGATCTTTCCCGTTTGTGCCCCCCTCCCCCAGTACGTTATGTACCCCCCAGTTCCAGAGCACGTGCCATTTCATAGTAAATCATAATGTAAAAATATAGCACTTGCTTTAATATGCGCCCACGAACCACAGCTAGGCACAAACGGCAAAGATCCCACATTTTACTCGATGAAAATTTGATAATCATTTTATTTTCGGCGAACGCAAAGTAAGCCGATAGGCAAGCAAGCCGACAGAAAAGCAAGCCGAAAATTATGTAATAGTTATGTAATCTATCAGAAATAATACATTATTAGCCGTTACAATCAATACTGCGCGTAGTATTATAGTGCATAATGTATTCCAATGCACCAAAGAAACAAAAATGCGTCAATTTTTAGACATCTAGTGGGTACGGGCCTCAGCAGACCGCTGTCCATGGCCATGCCTCTCATCCGCTGTGGGATGTAATCCGGAAATAGCGGGCCGGTTATCGCGGCGAAGCCGCGACGCGCGCGAAGCGCGCCCACCGGCCCGCCAGGGGCAACTTAAAATACGGGTATCCGAAAATTTTTCGGCTTACTTGACCTCATTTTCAAAATTCGGCTTGCTTGCCTATCGGCTTGCTTGACCGCCACCTTTATTTTCAGAAACAGAATCACAAATAATTTCAGGAATTCGCTCCTTCATTATTTCAAATGCGACATTGCCCTCTTGAAGGTTCGGGACTTCAAATTCCCTCAAGACTCCATTCTTCAACTTTGTCGGCAATCGCGGGAAAAATGCAGAATTTTGGGCTCCTGTGGAATGGGACAGACAAACGGGTCAAACTCCAAGAGTCTTCCAAGGACACTTAAGGAATTGAAAATGTCTTTACATTCATAATATTAAGGATTGGTTCATTCATAAGACGTCGCCCGAATTTTCATTTTAAACAAGGACAAAATTGAAGTTCTTAATTGGTTGTTTACAAAAAAGGGATAATTTTGTTTCGACCCCCCGTGTTGTCATACCCATCAGTAACAAATCAAGTGTTGTTATATAGCAAATTAAGTTGTTATATTAAGTGTTGTTTATCGTTACTATGTAGCAAAATAGCAGGTGCGCCTGAGGGTATTAAATCTAAATGCCCACTAAGCAGTGTGTGTGTGTGTGTGTGTGTGTGTGTGTGTGTGTGGGTGCGGGGGGTGGGGGGTAATTATAGACCCTAAATATGGAAAATTAACTATTACGGCGTCTGGAAGCTACCCAGGTTTAGGTGCGCGACCCTATACCCCTCTGATCAGACCATTTCCCAGACTTTGCCCTCTTATCACACTATCGTGCGACCCAACAGAAGCCCTCTGATCAGATCGTAGTGCGACGATCAGACCGTAGTGCGACCCAAGAATTGTATTTTGGGTCGCACCACGCCACCGGTGTGCGACCCAAATGGTCCAATCAGAGCGGTCTAGGGTCGCGCACCTAAACTTGGGTATGATTAAAGGTGTTGCCCCTCAGGGAAGAACCTCTTAAATCTCATTGTGCTTCACTAAAAATTTTCGCAAAAAAAACAAAACATTCAACTGCAACAATGAATTTTTTGGTCAAATAAATTTGTAAATTATACAAAAAATTGTGCGAATATGACAAAAACGTTTTTTTTTGGTAAACATGAATGACATTGAAATTAGTATCGGCTAGGTTCACCAAAAAAATTAAAAGTTTCGTCTACATGAATTTTGTTCGTAGAAAAATATAAAATTGACAGGTTTTTCTCTGGATTAAGATCCATTGTGAAGCAACAATCGTTAGAGTTTTCCCACCAAAGCGTTAGTTTTTTATTGTTCTCTTGAACAATATTACGAGGAAACGAAGTAAAAAGGGTATTATTTGGACAATGGTACTCAGATAATTATATAGAAGGTACTTGAGATTATGAGTCCCAATTCAGAGATTTAATTGTTCTTTCGGACTTGGTAAAATGACCTTTTCCTATTACTCCTCAATTAATCACTCCGCTGTAATTGACACTTCGTTAACTATAATAGAATTTACCCTCATTGTTTTTCAGTCTTTTTTACAAAGTGCATGACGTCTTATACAAAATTGTTAAGTGGTATTTTTTCAGGTTTTTTATTGAATGGGATCACATTATTAGTTAGTTTTGCCGTCTAAAAAGAAAACACTCTCAAAAATATCTCTGTATAAAGCCTGCTATGATTTAAGATATTTATAATTGTGAGTCGCTGTTAATGTTTTGTACTAACCGTATGTAATCTTATGTCAAGGAAGTGTCCCCAATTAATAAGGAAATGCATTTTTTTTTAAAAATGCATACTTGCTATATAACAACATATATTTTTTAGGAGGGGGGTTTCCTAAGAACACTGGGGGGGGGGTAAGGCATTATAACACGCGCAGAAAGAGCAAGACATATAATACCACTGGAAACAACCATTTGAAAAAAAAGATTTATCTACGTTTAGTTTATTCCTTACAATAGTTCAACTAGAGGTTTGGAAATCAGTCGATTGTGACTGAGTAATTTCTTGTTCGAAATTCTGAATTTCAGTTCTGCTTATAATTAAAAGAATTCTTTTTGCAACCGATGCCTTAAAAATGCTGATAAGAGCAGTAAATATATAAATAATGCGCGCAAAAAACACTTGAGCAACTAAAACAAAGTGAAAATAATTGAATTAGTTAGAAGTTTGAAGCAATTATTGTACAATGAGGTTGTTGTTTTATGCGCATTTTTTGTTTGAAAGCTTTATTTTTTCAAGGGACTTTTATTCCCATGCTTTCTTGCGTTTTGCCTGATATTAATTTCTCTCTCTTTCACTTTACTTTTTTAGGCAGCTGATCTCATCTGGCTGCAGTTTATTATTAAAAGTCAACTGAAAATTGTGCCAGGTATATACCATTATTAACTTTAATAGTGTTATATACCTGGTCCAGGTTTTTGGGTGATTTTTTATAGGAAATGCTGTGAATGCGGTGAATTTTTGAAAGAAATGCGGTGATTACGGTAAATGCGGTGAAAAAAATAATTCAAGGAGTGTCACGGCATTTCTTGCAAAAAACCATCGCGAATTTCACCGCATTTCTTACAAAAGTTTACCGCATGCACTTTTATGGCAAATTAACGTAAGAAATGCGCTGAATGTGGTGAATGATATAATTCACCGCATTTCACCGCAACTCTTATAAAAATTCACCAAATTTGTTTTCCAACGTTTATTGAATCTGCTTCAGTTTCACAAGAAATATCACAGAATTAAAAGACAGAGGGTGCAGTGGAAAAAGAAGTTCTATATATGCAGTAGGAGGTTCGAACCCTGGCGCGGAAGGTTTTTTTGAAAAAAAATTCCATTGAAAGTGGTCAAAATAAATAATTCACCGCAATTCACCACATTCACCGCCAAAAGATGTAAGAAATTCGCGATGAAAACTATTTTTTTTCTCCGCATTTGTTACAAAAATTTGCCGCCAAACCTTGACCCTGGTAATAGCATCTAATGACGTCATGTGAAGCTCACGCTCTTAGCGATTTAGTCCCCCAAATCCTACCTCTACCCATTAATTATAATTGTGCGCTGAAATTGCGCTCTTATCTGAGAAATTCAAACTTTTTTTAGGTCCTCTAAACTTCGATCAAATTGGTTTTACCCAATTTCTGTCATCTCAATGTACACAATGTTTTTTTTTCTCGGAAGAATTTGTTGAGATGGCAGCCAAGGCGAAGTGGCTGACGGAAACCATCTCTGATCTGGGCCAGATCCAACTGACGTTTGATCAGACTCTAGAGCGCTCAAATCTGGCGTGATAGCCGAGAGGTAAGGTGTGTGATTGACACGCCAATGATTGAGAGTTCAATCTCCTGCCTCCTTGAAGCTGTGTGTGAGGATGAACTCTTACTTAACCATAGCGTCAGGTTGACCATAGCCTGACCAATGTTGGCTGCAATTATGGTACCACGTGAAAGTTTCAGACGCAAAAAAAGTGGTTATAGTCACCAAAAAAAGAGCAATGCTGCTCATGAAAAGAACAGTCTGAAATGTGGGGAATAATAAGAAAAAGGGCAGCTGAAAACAGGCTAATGTAGGTCTAATGCTGTTTTCCACTGCGATTACTCTGCAACCACAATTATTATTTTTTATTATTAGTGCGCTCAAATCTGCCTATGGCCAGCCAGGCTATCGTGCGTTACGAAGTCGTCCAGACCATATAACTCGAGCGCAGAAGTAAAAGGTGTGCGCTCGAGCGAGTCTGGTCATAAGCCAATTTAGTGACCAGGTCGATGTTTTCGTTACCGCTCAGCCAATTACAAGTGCGTTTTTCTTCTACCGAAAAACTCGCTGGTCAAGGCCTGGACATAGACGTATCATGAAAAGTGTTACATTAAATTCTGAAATTTAGAATTTTAAGAACTACATGTTAAAGAACAAGCGGATCTATTATGTTTTGGCCTCCCCAGTGTTTTTTATGCCCCCACTTTCAAATTATGTATTGGTAAATAGCATTTTACTATGTAGTATAAAATATGTGAGCGGGGGTTAAATTTTTATGCCCACAAAACCGGGGGCAGGGGGGGGGGGTAAAAATGATGCCTAAAACATGCTTAATAGAGTAAAAAACAAGTTTAATAGAGTGAGAAAGAAGTTTAATAAAAGGCAAAGACATGATCAGGAAATTTGGCTGAATGAGCGTGAGCCCTCTTTCTGGCGAAGATGTCCTGAAGACATGATCTGTACCGAGAGAATCTTGCGAATGTCCAACGACAGCGCCTCTTTCGGTGATTCGGGTGGGCCACTTTATGTAATTGGAGATCTTCCGGACGCTAGTCCAGTTTGTCTGTATGGAATCACCAGCACCAGCGGCCTCGTTATTCTGAGTAGGTACTAACCTAGTAGAGAAGTCAACTCTGTTTTATGAAAAATAACCAAAAATTTGAGGTGGTTGATTGATATAGGTAAATAGATTATTATGATAGTCTATACTTAACATAGACTTGAACTAATTTATTTCTATACTGAAGTTTGACCATATTGTTGAATATGAAATCTGTTAGATATCATTTTTTCTGATTTCATGTTGTGTTTTCAATAAAAAAGTTGGGTCATAACTGTTATTATTTTCTGGGTTCTCATCTGGGCTGAACAACAGAAAAAATTGAACCTTGCTAAGGCTGGAATTCTAGATTAAGATTCCTGAAATTTCACCTCTTCTCTACGGGTCAAATAAAATACCTACTATTGATGAAAACTAATCAGACAGGGTTTTGATTGGGTCAAAGAAATAAACCATAATAATAAATTTGAATTTTAGGTAAGGTTGACAGAGGAGGGTATCTAAAGTTTGCAAGCGTTCCTTGGTTCTATCAATGGATTGGGAAAACTATGGAAGACTACAGCAAAAGAGATCTGCAATCTCGGCAGAGGCGGATTTATTCTCGTCTCTGAAAGGATTACAAGACTTCGATTGACTTCGATTATTCCCCCCCCCCCCCCTCATTACCCTCCCAGTAGTATAAAAAAATGACTAGAACCTCACCGGGGGGGGGGGGGGGGGACGGACATTTTTGGAAGCCTGATTTTCTCGGCCCAACAACACCGGGGTGGGACACTTGAAAATTTTGAAAATCTGAATAAAATGTCCCCCTATTTTACATATTTACATACATATATGTATATGCATGTATATATGTATTGTGTATATGTATATATGTGCATGTATATGTATGTATTATGTATATGTATATGCATGTATATATGTATTGTGTATATGTATATATGTATATGTATATGTATGTATGTATGTATGTATGTATGTATGTATGTATGCATGTATGTATGTATTATGTAAATGTATATATGTATATACATGTATATATGTAACGTGTATATGTATATATGTGTATGTATTCATGTATGTATATATGTTTGTGTGTATTGTTTTATGCATGTATGAATGTATCTATGTATGTAAATGTATGCTTGTATGTGTATGTGAGTATCTATATATGTGTGTATGGATGTATGTATACATACACACACACACACACACACACATTCATACATAAATAAATACATACATACATACATACATACATACATACATACATATGTGACCCTGGATCCAGGGTCACATTTTTTTATACATACACAAGTTTTTACCTAAGTATGTACACAATTATGGTCATAATCACCTATGTCCATAAATGCATACATAAATTGGTGAAAACAACAGTAAAACAACTAACCTGTTAGTAGATGTATAAAATCATTAATGATATATTAATTGGAGAGTCATCAGATCACGCCCAAACATGTTCAGGGTCACAAAACTTTCCAAAATAAATTGACCAATCGGAGTGCTTGATTTATTATTCAAGTTGACAACCAATCAGAATTGAAAGATTTATAAACAAAAACTCTAAACGCTCACGTTCAGTAAACAGTAAGTAATGAACACAATAGGAACAAAAGACATCAAGCTCATTCATGGCAAAGTTTTATCACTGAGAGGTGACATAAATTATACACACATATCTTATCGACAATTATATTTCGTAGCTGCTTATTCTTTGTTAGATCCAGAATTTGACGGAGAAATAGCACTTAAATTTAGACCCTATGGTGGTTTCATTGGAATTGATAATTCAAGACTAGATCCCTTATTGAAACGGAGCAAAGTGCTACGACTTCAAGCTGCATTGCATGACGCCGCTAGATTTATAAAAGATTGCCGAAGCAAAGGCCCTGGATATGTTTACGCTTTCCGTTACTCACCAGTAAACAATTGTCTTTTTGGACACCTTACAGGAATATTATTCATTCTATCAGTGAAAATTTTTCATTCACAATTGTTTCGTGAATTGGAATGCTAGAAAATTTTGGCAGCAAAACCACAAATACTTTTGTCCTCGATCTCGAAGGTTTCAAACTCAAGTCACTTGGATTCATTATAAAAGAACTCAGTTTGTGTTCCAATTACAACGATACAATATTTTTCAAACCGCCGCTTAAATTCGCTGATTTACCCACACACCATAGACAAACTGTTATTTGGCTGACCAATAACCTACACGGTCTTGATTGGGACGAAGGTGATATACCTTACTGTGATTTGAAAACAATCTGTCTGAGTTTCAGTTTCCGATTCACACGAAAAAATTTTTTTGCCAAAGGCATTGAAAAGTGTGAGCTCCTCAGTAAGCTTTTACAAAAAACTGTTTATAATCTGGAGGATCTAAATTGTCCCCGAATCTCAGAGATAATATCAGAAGAACAAGTTCCCTCCTGTTATCATCATTCAAACTTTCGTTCAACAAACGATCAATTATCAAAACACTGCGCGGAACGTAAAGCAAGAATATTTTCACAGTGGACACAAAGTGATGCACAGAGAAGACACGGCAACATTAACAACTTATCTGTCAGACAACTTGAAGATATTCACTTGCTTGACTCCACTTGACGATCAGCCGATTGTAATATTCAACAGAGTTCAGGATCCCTCTCCACCAATACAGAATAATTTTTCAAGTGATCAACAGAACCGAGCGAACTATCTCAACAACAAGCCAAACACAGCACAACAACCGCGTTACAACTCGCTTTATAGTGCAGCAGCAAAATGTTATTTTGCAACCATTACTCTTTGTCCCGACGAGCTGGACAGCTTTAGGGCTTTCCTGCCCGTGATAGATAATTTCTATCACTTCCAACTGTACGTAAAAAATAAACAGAGAGCTCGAGAACATCGGAATCATTTCAATTATGGCTATGAACAAAACAAATCAGAAGCCTATGCAGTACCCCAAAGAGCAGCGAATCCCACGTTGGAAGCAATGGGCGGACAAAAAAGTTCCTCAATTTAGATTGAAAAAAACACCACCAGAACGTGAACTATCACTTAATGAGATGCCAAATGAGTTGCCGTTATATGTCTTGGAGCACCCCGAAGTTGAAAAAGTCTTCAATCAACCATCGTTCGGGGAAAATGACTCATCAACCGTTTGTTATAAACTAGAGATAAAAAGTCATATTAAAGGTTTCAATTTGTTTGAGTTCTGGTACATGAAACAGTTGCCCAGTAAATAATTCAAAAATTTTATATCATTCTTGTTTCAATTCACTTTTCAATTAAATATTTTTCTCCAATGAATCAAAGAGACGAGGCTGACGCCGGTATCAGTAATTTAGTCTTTGATGTGAACAACAAGGAGAGGCTTCCATGGCGTTGTTGTTCGAATTCAACAGTGCCAAGGTCCGAAGTAATATTTTTTGTTCAAGTTAGTATCATTGTCTTAATGATCATTCTTTGCTTCTCTATGCTCTTTCTATTATCAGAAAGCTGTGAAGAGAAATCAATTTGGATTGCTCTCTTATCGAGTTTAGTTGGTTACATTTTACCTAATCCCAAACTATGAACAAAGTTATTCTTACACATGACAGGATATTCATGTCAATTGTAGGACCAAGTGGTTGTGGTAAAACAGAACTGTTATTTCGAATGCTAAAAGGTTCGACCTTTTATCCACGCTTTGAAAAAATTTATTATTTTTACAAAGAGTTCCAACCACTTTTCAAAGATATGCAACGAGTTATACCAGGGATTGAGTTTCTAAAATACTCAGGCTTTGATATAACAAAAAATCTATCACATTGTCTGCTTATCTATGACGATTCATGTGAAGAAATCTTCAACGATAAAGAACTTGTAAAAATAGCTACCTCAGGACGTCATCGCAAATTACATGTTATATACGTCAAGCATAATTTGTTCCATCAAAGCAAATGGTCCAGAACCATTGATCTGAATACAACACACATAATATTATTCAAATCGCCTCGTGACATTCAACAAATTGAATATCTTGGAAAACAGTTGAATTCTCTCCAACTGATAAAAGAAGCATACAAACTAGCAACTGCGGAGCCCTTTGGACATTTGATGATTGATCTCGACCCAAAAACCAGTCAGGGTTTACGTTTTTCATCGCAACTAATTGGACCGGATCCTTCTATTTTTTACATTTCGTCCCCTGAAGCAGTCATTACAACAATTACAAATGAAAAAGAAACATTTGCTTATGCTCAAGCAATGGGCAAATAAGAGGAATGAGAACACCGCTCAAATAGAAATATTACATCAGGGCGATTTCATTTGGTTCTTGAGTGACTGTGTGATGAACGTGCTCTCTGGAGTTGTACCAATCAATAAAGTTGAATTAAAAAAATTCGAGAAACCACTACGTAAACTTGTAGACAGGCGATTTGAAAAAATTGAGAGAATCAAAATTTTTCGATCAGATTCGGGAGTTCGTCTAATTAAACTGATTGCGTTGCCTTGTATTGCCTTTCTGGAGCAAAATGCACACTGAAGAGTTTGTGCTAATTCCTCGTCAAATGTATGCGAATGAACAACCTCAAATTTCTCAACTTCTCAACAATAAAAATGTCCGAGAGAAAGCAAAACAAATATCACTGTTGCAAAGAAGCAAGTCTCCACCAGCACCTTCTACCACGCAACAGCAGACCGATAATTTTTTGGAGAATATCAAAGATGAGTTGAATGAGACTAGAGATGACAAAATAGATACAAAAATTTCAACTGAAATCAGGGAGCGAGTTTTGAGAGATATTAAACACCTTGATAGAAAAAAGTTTGAAAAAGCGAGCATAATATTGGAAAAAATAGAAGAGTCAGAATCTCTATCGCTGGATCAGACATCAAGACTAATGGTTAATAAGTCAAGCACGGGAATTCTTGTCGCAGATTTTCTTTACGATCTACAACAGACAACATCTAAGCTTTCACTTGAACATTACAAAGTCCTGACCTTTCTAGATATCAGTTCACAATTAACTTGTAATACATACGCAAAAAAATTTCTTGCCTTATCACTAAACAAAAAGTTGCAGTTGTTTGAGGATGAACCAGAAAACGAAGAATCAGGAGTCTCGAGAACAGAAGAATCAAAAGCTTCTGGTGACGATGAAGGAAGCTTTGAAGATGCAAAAGACGAAATCCAACCGTCTAGCTCGTGGACAAATTACTTCCTCTCACGTTAAACAATTGAACAAATTATACACAAAGGTAGTGCAGCTTTTGGTAGCTTTGCTAACTTGAAAAAAGCCAGTGGTTTACCAAGATCCAAAGTGGTTCAATACCTTCAGTCGAAAGCCCCATACACAAAATACAAACAATTCAGAAAAACTTTCCCGAGACTAAAAGCTGTTGCATACAGAATAAACGAAATCTGGTCTGTCGATGTGGCGTATATGGATAAAATTGCCCATCACAACAATGGAGTCAAATATTTACTGGTGGCTGTTGATGTTTTATCGCGAGACCTACGGGTGCAACCAATGAAAGCTTTATATGCAAAAGATGCTGTTGAAGCGTTCAAAAAAATGATAAAGCAGAAAAAACCAGAAAGGGTTTGGACAGACAAGGGATCCGAGTTTAAAGGTGAATTCAAAACATTTTGTGAAAAAAAGAGATTCATTTATATACAACAGAAAACGAAACCAAGTCGGCATTTGCTGAGAGGAATATTCGATCGCTCAAAAACATTATTCACAAATACCTGGAGGAAAATTGGACTTGGACTTATATTAAAGAATTGCCCCAGTTTGTAAATACTATAAACAGTCGTGTTACCCAACTTGCACCTAATAAAACTTTTAAAAAACATGAACCGTTTCTAATATCCCTAGCAATTAGCACAAAAAAGTTCAAGCCAAAATACGAAGAAGGAGACCTGGTTCGGATTGCAAAGCCAGACGAAACATTTAGGAAAGGTTATAAACGAAATTACACAGACGAAGTCTTCACAGTATTCAAGGTTGCCACCCTTAGTCCACCAACATACAACCTTATAGACGCAAACAACGTTATAATTAAAGGTAAATTTTTTGAACCTGAATTAGTCCAAGTGAACGTCATTCCTGTCAAAGACTAAACATGAGTATTAATAAAGAATTTACTATTGATTTGATATCGAATGCATCAATGGGAATTTTTACCAATAATACTATGGCTAAGTTTCGAAATCAACTTGCCCAACCATTACAGTTAGATGGAGATTGGCAAGTTGCCCTTGCTTCAATATCATTTCCATCAAACATCAATAATGTAAACTCAGCCGAAATAGTTGCGTATGTCAGTTCTGGCGCTGAACTTGATGCTTCACATAACCGCACCGGACAACTTCGAAGAATTCGCAAAGGTATATACAACAGTTCAGAAGAGCTTCTGGAAGAAATTTTTCGAATCGCTCAATTGAAACAGTTTGACTATGATTTTGACACTGTAACGCAAAAGTTAGTTTTGAAATTTGGACCTAACGAAGGTTTGTCATTCGAAGATGAAGAAGTACCCAGTATTCTTGGTTTTAAAGGAATAAGAGATATTTCGAATCATGGTTTTTTTCATATTGGTTACAAGTCAGAAAATGCAGGCAACTCTTTGAACCGACATGTTGGAGATTTTCCAGTTGATATTACTTGTGGATCACAGCTAATATTTGTAAACATTGATATAATTGAACATCAGAACGTTGGTGATGTGAGAGCTCCGGTAATAAAAATCATTGAGTCTGAAAGACGTTTGAGAAACGGTAGCATAAACACAGTGACACCCATACACCACAAGTCCTACACAAATTTGGATTACAAGCCAATATTATCAAACAACATTCAGAACATCCAGGTAGAGTTGAGAAACGAAACTGGAAAACTAATTCCTTTTACTGGAACCGGAAAAGTTATAGTCAGTTTAAAATTTCAAAAAATTATTTGATATGGAGGCATACTACAGCAATCAAGCATCTCAATCAATGCCGCATTTTTCCGGACACTACAGACAAAGAGGCAGCGGTTTTGGAGCGCTTGCTGCAGGTATTGGAAGAGTTTCTCTGCCATTAGCACGCAAATTTCTCTGGCCCGCAGCGAAAAAGATTGGTCGTGATTTATTGGTTCAGGGAGCACCAGAGTTAGTAGAAGTTGCAACCAAAAGAAAGTCAGCAAAACAAGCACTGAACAGTACAGTAGCCAAAACAGCTCGCAAACAAATAGGTGGATCTCTTCAATCACGTATTGCATCAGGTCGTAAAATAATTAGACGAAAAAGACGACAATACACGAGACCTCGCTCAAACGAAAAACGAAAAATCTCAACCAGAAGAATCATTTCTCAAAAACCCCGTCCAGAAAGGAGTCGTCTGGATTTTTTCTCGCGAGTGAAAAATGCGAACTAATATTGTAATACCATCTGAAGCTACTCACAGTTCTTTAGATTTATTTGAAAAACCACCTTTGCTGGTAACATTTGATCAATCATTCGAGCAAAAAACAAGACCGCTTTTTTCGCCCTCAGGATCATCATTGGAATTTGAAGTTGTTGGTGATCGCAACAATTTTATTGACTTGCAAAAAATTTACCTGGAGATCAAGTGTCGAATACTTCAAACAGATGGAACGGATTTGCGCTACACAACTGGTGACGCTAATGCCAGTGATCTTCCATATTTTGCTAATAATATCCTTCATTCACTTTTCGCCGACTGTACTGTTTCTGCGAATGGTATCAAAATTTCATTACCTAATGGACATTATGCACACAAAAGTTTCATAGAAACTGAATTCTCTCACGGTACAGACGCAAAGAAAACCTGGCTAAAATGTCAGGGTTACGAGTATGAGGAAAACCCGGGCACTATTCCAGCAGCAATATCAGATATAAGAAAAAGAATAGTGCGACAATTCGCACGTATAACGTTATATGGAAAGTTGGCGGTTGATTTCTTTTCGTGTGAGAAACATTTGGTTAGTAGAGTTACCTTACGCATTTCAGTGAGACGATCTTAAGATGACTTTGCCGTCATCAGCGAAGACGCAGCGAAACACTACAAGGTTAAAATAGATGAGGCTAATTTATTCATCATGAAAATGACGGTGTCAGATAACGTTGTAGGTGCAATTGAGAAGACACATTTGAAAACTCCGGCAATTTACCGATACAATGAAATAATTACCAAAACATTATTGGCTACAACAGGCCAACAAAGCTGGAAACATGAGGATATTTTCACTAAAGAGCCAATCAGAAGAGTCATTGTTGCATTATGCGTTGGTACGGCATTCATCGGTACCAACACCGCTAATCAATTCCATTATCAAAAGTTTGGTTTAAGAGAGATAACCATTTATCGAAACGGTTTTGCGACGGCTGGAACTCCAATGTCAACAACTGATAACAAGAGGTTGTACTACAATTCAATGAGTGCATTAGCTTATGTAGAAAATGGCCATGGAATACCTCTGAGTGAGTTCGCAAACCATTATATAATGGTATTTGATCTGACCAGCACTGAAGAGGCAATTCATGACTTTATTCATCCAGAGCTCACAAATTCATCATTGTCTGTTGAACTCAAATTCGATGCAGCGTTAGCTCATAACGTTGAAATATTTTTTCTTGGAGAAAAAGCATCTACTATCTATATTGACTCCGCTAGAAACGCATCTAAAAACGCTCTTCCCATGATCACATACTAATGGACGAAGATCAGATTCATCTTCAAGTGAAAAAGTGTAAACATCTCAAATTCAAATTCAGAGGGGTTTATGCCGCTGATAATTTTCCGCTGAACTTGCAAACCAACACATTTATTATTGTTAATGCATCACGATCCAACTCTATTGGAACCCACTGGGTAGTGCTAGCTAAACGATATGCATACCCAATAATATATTTTGCAGATCCATTGGCTCTACCCTTGACTACCTACAAGGATATTTTCAACCGTTTACAACAGTGTAAAGACTTGGAGGTAATGATGGATATCATGGAACATAGAAGAGACATTCAGTCTCCATTGCAATCTTCAGACTCCCAGCTTTGTGGTTTATTTTGCTTATATATTGTTCATTATTTTTATAGTGAGAAATTTCCTTTTATACCTGATGTAAATGAATTAGAGTTGCTAGCTTTTGTAAAACATATGAAGTAAAAGTTAATTTAATTTTGAAACAACAACATTTTTTGAATATCAATTTTTACAAAACTGAAATGTTATGAAAAAGTTTGAGGTTTCTCGCACAAAACTCCCGTGGCCACTAAGCAGAATATCCATTTTCTGATAAAGAGTTGAGGAGTGTTCACCTTGCATAAGCTGACAGAATCGTTTCAAAGTTACATCAGGGACTGTAGAAGAACGTTTGTTGGCCGTAAAAGTACTAATAGATTTCGCTGCTGCCTCATTCAAGGGTGCTGGAAGTTGTTTCTGGTTCTTGGTAACTGAAGAAGAAGTTGATTTTGAAAGGTACTCAACAGCAACATGTAGTCGTGAAATAATTGCACCACGTTTAACAAAGTCTTTTTGCGTTGGCTGAATAAGTAATTTGAAACAGTTAACGAGACACGGTATCACCGCAAGTTTATAAAGAGAATCGAAAATATTATCATCCTGCGAACCAAATTCATACATAACATGATAATGATTGGAGCCAAATGTACAACCTTCGATAACTGTTGCAGATAAATGATAACCATATGCATAATTTTCAATTGTTGTGTTTTCAAGTTTTGGTTCCGTCACACAAATATTGTACTTTTAAACGTTTTTGAAATTTCTTGAAATATTCGGGACTGTTCTCATACATTGCCTCAACCATAACGAACAAAAAAAAACAAAAGCTAATTAACTAACTATAAATGCATAAACAATGACAGGAAGCAAAAGGTATAATAGGAATTATTCCGAATCCTCATCGACTTTTACAGACGTTTTTGGTATCTTCTTTTGGCGCTGAGTTGGTGTTTTGCCGGCCCGTTTTGCTGAACGTTTTGAGTCATCAGTTGAATCCGGTTTTAGAAGTGAATCGATCAAGCCAACTGGTTGATCAAGCATTTGTTCTAGTTTTTCTATGTTCTGACATATCAACCGAAACTCTGGCGCCGAAAGTGTAATTTTTTGATTGAAATCCCAGTCAACCTGTTCACTATCACGTTTGAACAATTTCAAGGATAAATAGGTGCCAGTGGTATGATAATTCTTAACAGCAGCCCTAACAAGCCGCTTTTTATTGAGCGACAGATCCAAATGAAAGTCACTGTACTCAGCATCCTTCGACAAAACATTACCCATAATGTTGCATATATTGAGACAAACTGTATCAAAGTAATCTGAAATGATGAATGACTAATAAGTTACTGTTTATTCGAATGTAAACAATTTCAAACCCCACGCCAACATGTCTAGACAAGATAACAGCTGAACAAACAAACCCACCCACCCTAGCGTGTAAACAAATTTATACTCCTCTATCAGTTATGACGTTTATACGAAATATGAAATTCAAAAGATCGGAAAAAATCTACCCTGCTGAATCAAGACCCATTCAATGTCACAATTGTCCAAGGCAATTTAAAAATTTCTATTCACTAATGCAACATCGCCGGGCCAAGCATTATAAAGGCCATAGCAGAAAACAGTTTTACAAGTCCCGACCTTTAAATCGAAAATCTGACAAATTTTCATTAGCAATGGATAAATTAGCTCGCCTCCTCGAGTCTATTTATATATCCCGAGAGCGCCCCAATTCAACTTAGTTCATTATGACACAATTCTATTTATAGACATGACGGAATAATGATGAAATGGTTAAGTCAAATAAACAAATCGGTCTGCAACAATTTTTCAATCTTTCCGCCATTGTTCTTTCTTGTGGTTCAATATAAGTTTTGTGAAAATTCTTTAGTTCTTTGGCTCCTTATTACATTACTGCAAGTCTTTTGTTACTTAACCTTCTCCTAGAATTTGCTTTCATCCTGCTTCTCCATTCAGTTCCATATCATATAAAAACAAGTTTTCATTTCTCTTGTTCTCAGAATTGATTCTAGACTCGGTGCTGTTAAGTCATTATAAAACTTTTCTTACAAAGGAAACTCTGTGCTTTGTTACCGTTTAAATCCGTAAACTCAGAAAAAAAAACATCTCAATTGTTATCCATCACCTGCAATATGGCTGCTGAATATTTAGAAATTGCGAAAACAAGTGAGCGAGGCACTCGAACCCTTGTGCGAATGTGTCACAACTTCAAAAATATTGTCCTTGTAAAGGAAAGCTTTGATGATCAGACAGAATTATGGCACACAAAAAACAGCTTTATTGTTCCAGTTAATTACATTGAACCAATACTTGAATACACAAAACAAAACGATTTATTTCATCTTACAAAAACGCCAGAAAAATCACCAAGACAAGAAGAATCTCCATATGCTCATCGATATTATGGATGTATTACTCCCATTCAAACAAAAAAGCAGGATGTGAAAAAATTGGCGAAGCGAACAAGAAAACTTTTTGCAGACTACGATCATGACTGCATTGAAATTTGGGAGAATCAATTGGGGCAGCTAGAAGAAGTTGAGCAAATATCTGGTTTTTGGAGCTTTGATAAGTCGCCAAGTGACGAAACAAAAACCCCGGAAAGCCTCCCGTTGATTGCCAACAATTTTTCTGATGATCTCAGCATCGATGAAACACCTCCTTTGAGCCAATGTTATGCCCCCGTGAAGAAGGTCATCAAGTTATCTCGATTCTAAAGTACAACAAAACTCTTTAAACTCATTGTACATATTGTATTTGTTGCTTTTTACAATGTTTAATAATGATAATTTTGTTAACAATTTGAAACCAGTTTTCAATTAAACTTTAATTAAAGATTCATCTTAGCACTAGATAAACATTGTGAGAGAGAATTAAGCGCTGCTTAAAAATTCAGACAATGAACAAACAAGTACTTGAAACAATATTTTGAACAAATAAGCAAAGTAGCCCAGGTTGAATTAAACCCAGCAGAGGCTTGGATTTTTTATATTTCACGGCAAAAACTCAAAAAACAATTTTTCATCAGAAATTTGTATGCTGAAGACTCAGACACTAAACAAACACTTATGCAAGAAAATGTTTTAGGCAAATAAGCGAAGAAAGACTGGGTTGAAATAAACCCAGCTGAAGCTTGAATTATAGAGAAGCCACAGTAAACAATCAATAAACAATTTTTTATCAGATAGTTGTACAGTGTACCAAAATTAGGGTAGACAAATAAGAAGTAAAACTGATTTCAATATCACCTGTTTTAAACAAACAAAAAGTAGAAAAACCGTTGAGCATATAAATCTATAAGTCTGCGAGTTGTGTTTCCCTCTATTGCTGTTTGCGGAGCAGTAGCTTTCTGTTGCAAAAGTAAACAAAAAAGACGCGCCTTCTGATTGGATGAAACAAGTTTAAAGTAAAGTTTGCCCGACAATAAAATTCTTACATTTGCTTTTTGCCTTAACCTGAAATTCACTTGATTGAAAAACTTCAACTCTTTTTATTTCCTCATCATAATTTTATACTTTTTCTTTTACGTTCCTATTCCTTCTGTCTTTCTCCTGTTCACAATGAACGCTGAAACGTGTACAATTTGTCGGAAAAAACTCGTAGATAAACGCAACCTCAGACGTCATATGCAAACAATCCATAAACAATACGTCCAAACCAACCGATTCGAGTGCGATGAATGTGTGTTTGCTCACAAAAAAGTGATAGAACTCGAAACGCATCGTTCTTTTGATGTTTACATAAAACACGAGAAGCTGTAACTGGTTAAATACTTGCTCACCATAACATAAGTTTAGTTCTGGCTTGCTTAAGCAGAGTTTACTTGCTTGTAAACAAATTGCGCTGCTTGACGCCTATATGTATTGACAGTGGTACATTGAACAAACAAAAGTTGAGCAATCTCAGCTTTTCTTTAAATTGTAAATAAAACAGGTGAAGCTGTAACTGGTTCAAAATTTATTCGTCTTAACAGTTTGCTCTGTGTCTTTCGTGAAGATGGAAGTTCAGAAAAAGACTTTTAAATTACGGAAATATAAAAAAGTTTATCCTGCTGCCAAAGCCATTCAGTGTCACAATAGTCCAAGGCAATTTGGCACCTTCCATTCTTTGCTGCAACACCGCCGCGCTAAGCATTAAAGGACATATTTCAAAAAACATTATCAGAAGTACCAACGAACGCAAATAATGTCAACAGCAAGTTGTTTTTCATCAACAATGGAGAAGCTGGTTTGGCTTATGGAAACTTTTTGTACATATCAAAAGAAAATTTAGCGCGCTCATAGAAAACCTTACAATAAGAGATGACGTAATTCTATTTTTAGACATGATGCAAAAAATGCATTCCAAACAAATAAACAAATCATTCTATTCATAACTCTTATCATTCCGTCATTTCTCAGTTCCTATTTATCGATTTCGTAACTGCAATTCAACTCTATCCGATTTGACAAAATTTTTCACCGTTATAATTGATAAACTTGTTCAGTTTGCTTTTTCACTGCAAAGATATTATTTCGAAAACTCATACTCAGTTTCCAGTTACAAACCACATACTGCTGAAAAGATTTTTTATTTGAAAATTATGACCGCTGAATATTTTGAAATAAAAAACCAACGATTCTCAAATTCGAACACTGGTTCGTACATGCCACAATTACAAGAATGTCGCATTGATGAAGGAAACGTTCGACGAAAACACGGGTTTATGGCGCAGTGATAACAGCTTTATTATAACAAAAAGTAGAAAAACCGTTGAGCATATAACTCTATGTGTTGTTTACACAACAGTCTGCGAGTTGTGTTTCCCTCTACTGCTGTTTGCGGCTATTTCTCCGTCAACTTCTGGATCTAATAAAGAACAAGCAGCTACAAAACATAACTGTCGATAAGATATGTGTGTATAATTTATGTTACCTCTCAAAGATAAAACTTTTTCATGAATGAGCTTTATGTCTTTTGTTCCTATTGTGTTCATTATTTACTGTTTACTGAACGTGAGCGTTTAGAGATTTTGTTTAAAAATCTTTCAATTCTGATTGGTTGTTAACTCGAATTGTAAATGTAGCACTGCGATTGGTCAATTTTTTTTGGAAATTGTTGTGACCCTGAACATGTTTGAGCATGATCCGATGACTCTCCACTTAATATATCATTAATGATTTAATACATCTACTAACAGGTTAGTTTTTTTTGTTTTTGTCCCATTTATGTATACATTTATGGACATAAGTGATTATGACCATAATTTTGCACATAATTACGTGAAAAGTTATTTCCTTCTACAACTCTGGTTTTTTTTTATCAATGTGTATATTTATGTATGTATGTGTATGAATGTATGTATGTATGTATGTATGTATATATGTATGTGTGTATGTATGTATTTATGTATATATGTATGTATTTGTGTATGCATGCTGTATATGCAAATATGTAGGTTTGTATGATGTATGCAACTCCTATTTATGAGTGTATATGTAATACATCCATACATATAAATATGGATGTATGTAGGTACTTATTTATATATTTATTATTGATCTCTCTATGTTTTTACGTAATCATAACTGTAAGTTTGTATTAAGGCAGGATGGCGCAGGGGAAGCGCGCTGGGCCCATAACCCAGAGGTCGGTAGATCAAAACTATCTCCTGCTCAATCTTTTTACGTAAATTTATAGATTTTTTTTTGTATGCATATATGTACTGCAGTTGAAATGTTTTACTGAGAAAAATCTGATTGTTTCGGACTTTATAAATAATTAGAGATCTCTGATAGTTCGGGGGTTGTGTTTGGGTATGGTTAATGTAGGTGCGTGGCGCGTGTTTGTGTTTGGGGGTTGTGTTCGGGTGTGGTTGGTGTAGGTGCGTGTCGCGTGTGTGTGTGTTTGGGTGTGTAAGTGTGTGTATGTGTGCATGCGTGGTTTTGTGTGTGCATGCGTGGTTGTGTGTGTGTGTGTGTGTGTGGTGATTATAATTGGCTGAGGTTTAGCGGAGTGTTTGGGGTGTGTCGACAAACGAATGTTGGTGTTTATCACACCAAACGTGTTTCACAACTTCTCATATTGATTAAAAGTGAAATAACGTTGAAAATTTTTGGACCCCGTTTTCCTAAAAATTTTACAAGTATTTGTCACCCTATGGGACCAAATATTCAATTTTTGAAAAAAATTGTTTCCGACATTTTTTTTCACTCACAAAACAAGTTTCACAACATTTCACGTTGATTGAAGCCAAAAAATGGACAAAAATTTTTTCGAACCAATTTTTCAAAATTTTTTACAAGTTATTGTCCCCTATGGGACCAAAAATTCAATTTTTGAAAAAAGTGTTTCCGACAATTTTTTTCACTCACAAAACAAGTTTCACAACATTTCACGTTGATTGAAGCCAAAAAATGGACAAAAATTTTTTCGAACCAACTTTTCAAAATTTTTTACAAGTTATTGTCCCCTATGGGACCAAAATTTCAATTTTTGAAAAAAAGTGTTTCCGACAATTTTTTTCACTCACAAAACATGTTTCACAACATTTCACGTTGATTGAAGCCAAAAAATGGACAAAAATTTTTTCGAACCAATTTTTCAAAATTTTTTACAAGTTATTGTCCCCTATGGGACCAAAATTTCAATATTTGAAAAAAGTGTTTCCGACAATTTTTTCCACTCACAAAACAAGTTTCACAACATTTCAGGTTGATTGAAGCCAAAAAATGGACAAAAATTTTTTCGAACCAATTTTTCAAAATTTTTTACAATATTGTCCCCTATGGGACCAAAATTTCAATATTTGAAAAAAGTGTTTCCGACAATTTTTTTCACTCACCAAACAAGTTTCACAACATTTCACGTTGATCGAAGCCAAAAAATGGACAAAAATTTTTTCGAACCAACTTTTCAAAATTTTTTACAAGTTATTGTCCCCTATGGGACCAAAATTTCAATTTTTGAAAAAAGTGTTTCCGACAATTTTTTTCACTCACAAAACATGTTTCACAACATTTCACGTTGATTGAAGCCAAAAAATGGACAAAAATTTTTTCGAACCAATTTTTCAAAATTTTTTACAAGTTATTGTCCCCTATGGGACCAAAATTTCAATTTTTGAAAAAAGTGTTTCCGACAATTTTTTTCACTCACAAAACATGTTTCACAACATTTCACGTTGATTGAAGCCAAAAAATGGACAAAAATTTTTTCGAATCAATTTTTCAAAAAATTTTACAAGTGTTTGTCCACCCCCATATGAGGAACAAAAAATTTTTTTTTCAAAATTTGCATTTTCGGCGAAAAAAATAGGGGGGACATTTTATTCAGATTTTCAAAATTTTCAAATGTCCCACCCCGGTGTTGTTGGGCCGAGAAAATCAGGCTTCCAAAAATGTCCGTCCCCCCCGGTGAGGTTCTAGTCATTTTTTTATACTACTCCTCCCCCTCCCCCAACAAATAAATCGTTTCTCCCCTTTACCCCACTGTCTTCCATCAAATTCACCAAATTCGCCCTTAAACTTAAATTTTTTTGGGTTAAAATTTCGAGTCGGAGACTACGAAAAAAACAAAAGAAATTGGTACGATAATTTTGAAAAAAGAAAACGTAGAAAAATTAGTCCGAATCTCATATGATCAAAAACTGATGGTTAGAGCAGTATAATAAGGTGAAAGTAGTTAAAACTATCTGCTATAATTTGTTATTTATTTAAAGATGTGTATTCGTTAATTTTGAAGATACGCGTCGAAATACATGTTCGCGGACAGTTGAATTATGATAAAATTAAATTTTTCCTTAGTTGAAATTTTCGCAAGTTGAATTATCACACAGTTGAGTTATAGGACAGGGATTATGTCATCAGTTCCTGTAAACTAAATTGATTAAACGACTGCCCTTCGTTGATATCGGGTCATACACAATGATGACGTATCACTGTTTGGAGTTATCGCTGCTTATCTTACTTTTGAAGCAAAAATTTACTTCTGATTTGACTTTCAGAAATTAATTTTAGTTAACTGCAGAAAAAGCAGTTTCGAATCATCTTGCAAGATTCTTGCAAGATTTGAATCCGCTCATCACTAGGGCGGACAAACGAGCTAATGTCAATCTAAACAAAACGATTACATCCCGGGTCGAGGTTTTTGGGTAAATTTTTGTAAGAAATGCTGTGATTGCGGTGAATGCGGTGAAAATAAATATTTCACCGCATTTCTTACAAAAATTCACCGCAAATTTCACCGCATTTCTTACAAAAGTTCACCGCATCGACGTTTGTGGCAAACTAATGTAAGAAATGCGGTGAAAAAAATAATTCACCACATTTCACCGAATTTCTTACAAAAATTCACCGCGAAATTCACCGCATTTCTAACAAATATTCACCGCGAAATTCACCGCATTTCTAACAAAAATTCACCGCATTTGCTTGCCAACGTTTAATCAATCTGATTTAAATTCACAAGAAATATCAAAGAAATACGTGAGAGTTGGCGCAGCGGAATTCGAAGTTGAATGCATGCAGGAGGTCAGAGGTCTGAAGCCGGGTGAGGACGATTCGTTTTTGTAAGAATACTGAAAACGCGGTGAAAATAAATAACTCACCACGATTCACCGCAAAAAGATGTAAGAAATACGCGGTGAAAATTATTTTTTTTTCAACGCATTTCTTACGAAAATTCACCGTCAAACCTCGACCCGGGATAGAGTTACAGTAAACAATTTCTCATTTGCAATGACCTAGGCGCCACGTCAAGTAAGCTTCAGTACTGGGCGAGTATAATTGCATGTCTAGTTTCAGTACTGATTCAGAGCTATGATCATGACACTTTTTACACTTGTCAGTATTGCGCACGTCTTGGCAAGTTTTTCGAATAAAGTTTTCCGCAATTTTGGCTACGTTCGAGCTGGTCTCAATTCTGGTACTGGTTTGGATGATTGCACATTTGAGACAAGAAGAGGTTAAAAAGCTAGCCGGGCCTCGGGAGAAAATGGGAACCCTGAAAGTACATTTCTTCTTTACCAATCTTCCCTCTGTTCGCTATATTGGAAATTTGATAAATCTGAAAATGAAAACAAAAATTGATTTTCACTGTTTTTGTACTGAAATTTTGGCTGCGAAGGGCTCAGAAACATCTGAAAACCCCTCAAAAATTCTGAATTCCCGGGTTTATTAGATGAAACTCTACTTATTTCACCTCCCCGGTTCATCTATTAGCGTTTGGTATCATTTGACATCAGTTTACAAGGAAACTGGAAAAGTAGGTCAAAACAACCCCAAATTAAGGTACGTTACAATTTTTTCAGAATTGCAAACTTCATCCAATTTTTTTTGAAGCATTGGGTTTACTTAGAAATGAACTTGCAAGTGCTACCCAAGTCTAGTAATACTTGTAATAAAACTTGCTCAAAAATGAAAATGAGGTAAGAAATACGAAATTAATTCTCATTGGGAAACGAAATCATGCTTGCATTTAGTCTTGTCGAGTACTGGAATAGAGTGGGCTTTGGAACTCATTACTATTGACAAGTAGATTCAATAAATAATTTTTTCAGCCATTGAAAGCGCTCCTAGTTTTTATAGCCCGAGTTTTTTTGAAAATTTAACTTAAAACAATTTAACTGAACTTTTCGGGCATGAGCTTTTTTCGGTTCGATATCTCACAAGATAAAACTTGTTTTGAAAAAAATGTGTATTGTATTTTGAGATACATTCTTCATATAGAGTGAATTTTTTTTGAAAATCCTTCTTTACAATTTTTGTTCACTTGGAAAGTTATTTGGTACCAATTTTTTGTTTTCGATCAATCTGTAAAAAGTTTTACATTTTCGCAGTTTCACAAAAAACCGTGAAAGATTTGAACTATTTTAAAAATGCTGCTAATTGCCACTCTGTATCCGTGCTGATTCGTTTTAATCGTTTCAAAAACATCAATCATTCATCCTTTCATTCTTTGATGATTATAATCATACAGCGCGTTAACCTATTTTCTTTTTTATGCAGCTATTGTCGGTAAACGGAGTTTTATTATATGAATTTTTAAGATAATTTTGGTTAACTTTATGTATTTTTAAGTATTACCTATTATAGGGAGAAATTCTAACTTGAAAATAATTTTAAACTCAAAAACGCCAACAAATTTAATTAAAACTGCTAATTTTTGTTACTTAAAGGTTAGGTGATGGAAATTTTTATTTGGATGAAATATCTCCGTCTGCAGTTAGTGCATGCAATAAAGTTCTAGGTTATCAATCAATTCAATTCTGAACTTGCGGTATTTACCTGTTTCTTTTTTTGCGCTTGGTTTTTACAGTGTGTCTTGATTTCTACATGACATCAAAATTTAACTTGAAAACAAAGACAAAAACTTTCCGCGGCTCTCAACTGGTTTCGATTAGTGAAATTTATGAGAATGGTATGGACACCATTTAACACTTTTTAACCCAGAAGACCAGACCATTTTTTTCTATGAATGTCTTTTCGGAAACTCATGACAATCTTGTCAACAATATCCTAGCAAGCGCTTGCGTCGTCCACTGAAGGTGCCTAAATCAGTTAGTGAAGAGAGAAGTAAGACTTATTTGTTGAAAACGAGCAAAAGTAATTGCAACAAAAAAACTTGTTGTTCACATCTTCGTTGATTGCGGATCGATTGGAGACACTTTGTGCAGATAGAAGGATAATGTACAACATTTAAACCCTAAACCATAGGGTTATCTTTAAAACGAACGCTTTCTCTTAGAGCATTCCGGTTAATAGCAGAACTCCATTTATTCCTTTTTTCTAACAACTAACACAAACCCTATTGTAGCAGTAGAAATACTGGATGTATACCTCCATCCAATCAGAGACTGAGAAGACACTATTGTCTTTTATATAGAGAGAACTCCTCTAACTATATTCAGTATATTAGCGTAGTTGCACGATGTGTATACCTCTGACTCCGGTGTTAACTCTTTTATACATCGTTATAATTGAAGTATAGTTTCAGTGTTTTACCGAGTCATACGGACGCAGAAATAAGTAGACCTAGCTCTTTATACTTTAAGGCTGTAAAAGGAGCCCACCATGGGTCTGCCTTACTATCACCCAACAAAAATTTGAAGCTGGACCCAGTTCTAGTTGACTTTAGTTTGATTTGTTTGGTTGTTTGCTTAGTCCTAATGATGCGAAAATAAAACAAAAAAATTCGTTTTTTTAACTGGAGTTCTATAAGAAATTGAGGCGAAGCTAACTCTTTTTTATTTGATTAAGAGAAACCTTCAATGTTGTTGACTTAAGAGATGTTAGCCTTCAATGTTGTTCATTTAAGAGATGTGAGTTTTTTATCTACCTCTTTTGAATTTTTGATGACTCCAAGTTATTGTAGACGCCATAAAGGGAAGTTGTAATTTCATACATTTTGAATGATTAGCTCAACTCGGTTGTATAACTTCTTCATACGGAAATCACTCACATCAATTTGTTTTGCATATCGTTTTGTAATTGGCAGAGTTGTCTGCTTAAAACCTAGCGAGTAATTTATAGAAACTGAGAGAAATTACGGAGTAAACAGTTTTAATGATAAAAAAGAATTTAAGAATCTAAATGTAAACTTCACATGTACATATCTCTGTAAATTTAAGTGATCTAATCTGTTTGACTTTGGCCGATCTCAAATTCAACATTTTTTTTGAATGTGATCGTCAGAAATCAAAACGGAAAGATGCCTTGGAGTTGTGGAATTACAATTTTAACTCTTGTATATTAAGAAATAACCAGGTCTATCGTCTCTTAGAAGCAGAAAACAGAAAAAGAAAGACAAGGAAGGACAATACGAGGAAAAAATAGTAACGAATTGCGTAACGGCAATCACTGTCAAAGTTACTGGAACTTGCCAAGAACACATTAGCTCGGGCAATTGAAAACAGTTATCCCCAACGCAGGTCCACTGCAACTGTATGGCAATTTCAGATACGGGTCTAAACTAAAATTGGGTCTAAAATCAAATTATGTGATAAAACTTAGAGAAGGAATTTGTTACAATTTGCGGAATTCGCTTGTATAACTTTGTAATTAATACAGTTTTGTGCTTACTTCCTCACTGTGCATTACTACAAAAAATTTTTCTGACATCTCAATAATTTTTCAACCATTTCTTTGACAAAAATCAGTATCAATAGGAGGAGCTGCAATTGATTAATATGTTGCGAGTTTTTCACCTAACACTTTCCACTGAAGTTCCTGGTACCTGTTTTAAGAAAATTGCCAGCCCTTAACAATCGTCATAACTTCTATAATGAACACAACTACTAACAGTTTCAAGTAATTTGCACCAAATAATTTTAGGGCAGATATTTAGAAGAGCATGTTTTGGTATCGCTGGGACAGTGTTTCCCTAGAATTATTTTCCAAGACAGCAGTGATATCTTAAAACACTGGTGCGTTTTTGCTACGTTGCGAGGTTGTCGCTAAAAGTTTTCTTTGTAACTGTAAGGTTGTCTGCTTTTCAAGGTTCACGAAACAAAGTGGAGAGATTAAAATCTCATTGGCAGCATTATGGCTGTCCTTTTCTTTCACAAATTTTATTTTGAAATTGCTCTTCCTCGAAGCTATAGATGGACTGAATGCTTCGTGACTCTGTCACTCTGTGAAGAGCAAGAATGAAAATACTCAGTTTTATTGTTATCACTCCCTATAACCATTTCTTTCTAAATTCAGCAGAAGTATCCCAAAAGCCAATAGTTGGGGGGACAAAATGTCTTTTTGAAATTAAAACTTTTCAGGTGATATTAGTAAAACAATTGACTGATTAATTTATTTGGCGATGCGACAAAAACTATTCTTTCTTCAGAAAAACGCACCAAAGGATTGGATTTTGTAACAACTAAAGCTATTAAATCAGATTTTCATTTGATTAATCTCCATCCTAGATATTTCAAACATTTGTTTTGATTTTTTTCAAACAAATTTAATGATGAGTTAAAAACACAATCCGAATCTTCGAAAATATAGTTTCCGTGGCTGCGCCAACGATTATTTAGAAACAAAACAATAGTAATATAACACAACATTAATTTCATGTATTTCTAAAATTAGCGCCAAATGTTACAGTCATAAAATTATAGTCTTTAAATTGATCAAAAGGCAACAGCGCGGAAATTTTCTTTGAAAATGTTTGTCATAATAATTCTTCAATGATTGAAATTTCGGGGTTCACCCTGTTGATGCAGAAGATATAAGCAAAAACTCTTTTGTCATAATTTTACTAACAACGGTTATTATCCTATTTAAAGTTTTCCGCACATCACTTTTGAAACAATTCATAGACTGCCAAATAAAATTAA
>NC_134478.1:56985309-57064654 GCF_964194025.1 Convolutriloba macropyga
TAAGAAAACTGAGAATGCGGTGAAAATTAATAATTTACCGCGATTCGCCGCATTCACCGCAAAAAGATGTAAGAAATACGAGGTGAAAACTATTCTATTTCACCGCTTTTCTTACAAAAATTAACCGCCAGACCTCAACCCGGGAAACACGAGGCTGCCTTGAAGAACGCTCAAAAGTTTATAAGCTCAGATGGCTCCCAAGTTTTTTGAAAATTGAACGTTGAAAATTGAACAAAATCAAACTTTCTTATCAGAGAATATGTAAAACTTGAGATTTCTTTGAGCAGAAAACTGCTCAATGCGTCACTGCTCAATGCGTGGCACATTGATTATGCCAATGCGTAACAATCTTTTTAAAATATTAATTTTTACTTCTGGAAAAATGTAGAAATATGATAATAAAAAAATATGAGAAAACTTCAAATCATAAAAATTCGAGCACACATACAAGCTCCAACTTTCGATAACGTAAAAGAAGCCAGCTATGGTGGTCCAGAATGCACGTGGGACCTAATTTTGGCCAGGAGATAGTTTTAGTGACCATTTGAATCTGATACATTTTTTCTAAAACGACAAGATTCAACTTTTTATTTGATACAATCCACCAGGCTCTAATGGCCAGTATAATTTTTATTATTCTCTTTTAAAAACTCCCTGACAGATTGCAAAAAGATCTTTTAATTAAACTTTTTTTGGTGATATGGGGACCGAAAGTAAAAACTCGTTTTAGAAGACTTCCAGTTTCTAACTGATTATTTTCAAAATCTTAAAAGTTGTGCTGTGGAGATAAATTGATGACCATTTTTGGGAACTGAAATAACTTAATTTTTAATTTCTTTTTCTTTTGACAGAGATCTCTAAGTCATGGTTTATCGCTGCTGAGACCTGTAAGCGCTGTAGCGTAGAATTACAAAGCATATTATCGCTTTGAGTCTTAAATTGAGGTCAAAAAAATAATTTAGGTACGTTTGTTTGCATCCTAATTTCGTGATCAACTGCGCAGAGAAACCCAAGACTTGAGTACTGATCTGTCCAGAGAATCCAGAGTCTTGGCTTGTCTCTGCCTAAAGAGATCCCAATTCTTTCTTCACTTAACCAAGTTTTGGCATCTCGCTGCCAAAACTTTACTTCTGGAAAATCTGCGAATCAGTGCTAAGAATTTTTATGACTTTCTATGAGTTTCTATGAAATTTTCTACGAATTGTTTTTGAACTTTCGATTAAATTTCTATGAACTTCTAATATTTTCTCAGCTAAAAAGCAAGAAGTATTTAAAGTCGGCACCTGTACCCAATTGGGTGCAGGTGCCGATAAAAATTACTTCTTTTTTTTTAGTTGAAATTGAACTCATAGAGACATGGCCAAAAATGCTTTTTGAAAACTGCGAAAAAGTATTTTTGATAAAATTTATTTCAGGAAAACATTCTGGGGCTTGCGACTACACGACATTGGTCTTATAAAAGTAGATAACTTCACATTTCCTCCAGAGTCAGTTTTGGTACCCTGTTCAAACCTCGCGGACTACTGTACTGTTTTGGGCACTTGTGGAACGGGATTAACAGAGCGAAACAATCAGAGCAGTTATACAAAAACGCTCAAGGTACAGTTTTTGTTAAACCATTATTTTTTTTGAAATTTTTCATGAATTTAGGCTTCACTAATTTAAAACTATTACTAATATTAAACATTGATTATAGTCATTTTAATGAAAATTATTTAAAAAAAACTGAATAGTAAATTGCAATACAATGAATGGAAAACGGAAAGAGGAGATAGATACCACTCCGATCTGGAGAGAAGTCAATCGTACGCAAGGTCAATATACAACATTAATTGACTGTCTCAAAATTTGATTCTCCAACAAAGTTAAATTCTCCAACAAAATTCTTGGTGCTCACTAACGAAATGTTTGTTTTTGCTTTTAATCTGAGCGACCAAATTTTGATAACCGAGCTAATTTCAAATTTTATTCTCCATTGAAAACGGAAACCATTAAAGCAAACACGTGCACGTTATAAGAAACAAGGCGGTGCCAGAAATCAAATAGTCAGAAGTTGTTACATGCCCAGAATTTAAGTTTTTTGACTTACGTCATTTTAAAACGTGCAAGTTGAGTGTTTTAAGACCAGTTAGATGACTCTGCAGAATTCACTTCGAAGTTCAGGCTTATCATCTCGAACCGCTGAGTTTTTTTGATGAACGTCAGAATTTCTCAGCTATTTCAGTAGTTAAGTTTATAAGTTTCATAAAAAATGTGGTATTAAATTGTACCCAACAAGATTCCGGGGCATGTACCCAAAAATGTAGAACTGTGACGTAACAAATTGCACCTTTAAAGCCAGTACAAGTTTCTTTGACAAGCAAGAGGTTGCTACTCCCAAATTGTAATTCAAAAAGAAAGTATCGAGAACAATTTAAACTACAAAAAATAGCATAAACGCAATTCTGATTTTCCGCTGAGCAAGAAAATTTATTTTAAAAAGGCTAAATTTTGTCTTGGATCTTTTCTTCGAACAAATTAAAAACCCCCATACCTATGGAATAACACGTGCTCTGTAACTGGGCATCCAAAAAGTGCTGGGGTGGGGAGTTGGGGGGGGGGGGAGGGGGGCAGAAGCGGAAAAGATCCCCTGTCTCTTGCTGGCCAAGAGAGTTTTTGCACTGACATTGTTAGATTATGTGTTGTAATATAGCTTTTTACTGTTTAAAAATTACCACCTGCGCCTGGGGGTAAAATTGTATGTCAACTCTAAAAAAATGCACCGCATCCAGCACATTTCAGCGCATTCCGTGGATTTCTTAAACACTTTCAGAGCATTTCTTACAAAACAATGCGCAGAAACTGGGATGAAATCTTAGAGCAGCTTAGTTAACCTTTAGAGCAGCTTAGTTAACCTTGTCTGAGAAACAGATTCGAACTCTATTTGTGGACAGAGGGATAACAACTTTTCATTTCATGCAACCCAATTGAAATTTGTAGCCTTTCCTTTAACATTTAATCACCTCCAGCCGTCCCCAACTTATTGGTCATAGACGCGGTAGTATCCCTATTCAAGGCGCAAAGTTTATCTTGCAAGATTCCTGCAGAAAGACAAACCAAGTTAAAGAAAAGATGAAATCCTAAAAATCTAGCCGAACAACAGTAATTTTTTTTACAGTGACAGCGTTGACATAGTGATTTATGACTGGCAAGTGATTTATCTATCTCATTCATTTATATCCGACTAGTCCACCTTCTAGTTTAAATACAGGCAGTAAATTCATTTGAAAGACTCTACTTTGAATCACCCAAAAATCGCCCAAAAGTCGTCGGAGCTAGAAATTTCCTTTTTTTCCTGATATTTTGCGATTCTGCATAATGTTCAGGAAATTTTGCTGTACGAGCGAGAAAATTCCTGCTGGCACAGATGTTCTGAAGATCTGGTATGCACCAGACCCCTTTCGCCGTCTCGGGTCGACAAAATCAGCTTTGGGGACTCTGGTGGACCTCTGTACGTCATTGGAGAGTTCCCGAATCCAGATCCGATCTGTCTCTACGGAGTGACGAGTCATGGGGGGCGAATTCCACTTGGGACAAAAGACTACAATTTAGGTTTGTTCAGGTTTACGAAGTTTTTTCAATCTGTTATCCTCCTCCCTCTCCCCAGCGTTTTTATGCCACCCACTTAAAAATTATGTGTTGCTATATAACACGTTATCGTTGTTGCTAAATTTTACTATATAGTAAAATTTAGCAACAACGATAATGTGTTATATAGCAACCCCCCTCCCTCAATTATGGTGGAATTACCGTGTGATTACGAGGGCTTTATGTTATATGATCACTAAACTGGAGGGGGGGGGGGGGTCCGTTTGTAAAGACCCGGCTTTTGCGGTACGCCCCAGATGCACATGCTAATTTTTACGTATGTAAAAAATTAGCATGTGCATCTGGAGCGTACCGCAAAAGCTGGGTCTTTACAAACGGACCCCCCCCCCCCCCCCCTCCAGTTTAGTGATCATATAACATAAAGCCCTCGCAATCACACGGAGGGGGGTTATATTTTCGGGGGAGGGGCTGTAATGGGAAAGATCTTAAGATTTATATTCCCACTAAGATGGAGGCGACGAGGACCATTTAAATTTTGGGGTTTTTCTCATTATAGATGCCACCCCTTCACCCCAGCTCAATGGTCAGATAAACTATAGCGCCCACAAATCATGAAAACCATACAATAAGGGGGATATAATTTCGTGGGGCTCTAATTTTGTTGGGGGATATAATTTTGTGGGAGCTATAATGGAAAAGACCCAAGTTTTGTTCTAGCTCTCTTCCCAGGTTGCCTGATCTTGGAAAACTTGGTTAAGGCTATAGTACGGCACCGTATAAGTCTTAGGCAAAAAATAAGATCTTGTTAAGTTTTCTACGGCCCGTAGCAAGGCCGTACTACGATTTCTAAGTCACCGTATTAAGGCCGTATCGCAATTAATAAGCTGCCGTATTGAGGCCGTATCAAGATTAATAAGGAGCCGTACTAGGGCCATATCAAGTCTAATAAAGTTCCCTAAAATAATCAAATAACATGACAACTGTCGGAAAACTCTCTCATCAAGTTAAAAACTGACTTTTTGAGAAACTTCCATTATAATTTCTGTATTTTTTCCTCCTCCTCTTTCATACTGGGCTTGGGATGAGCAGTGGCGGAGTTCCTGAAATATTTTTAGAAGTAAGCCCGAGCAAGCAGTAAAACTGCCAGTCTTTTAAAACTTAGAGTCTAGCGAAATTGATTTTTTGACAGTCTGGGGAACTTAGAGAACTATATAGTCAAAAGATACCTTAGATGACTTTCAAAACTTGGTACAGCCTTATAAGGAGCGTACTAAATTTTTGTAATTTTCAACTCTTTCGAGGTAAAAATTTGACTGTCTGGCGTTCTTGGAGAACAATTTAAAATTTGAAAACAATAACTTGGAAAACCTACAAAACTTGATACGGCCTTATACGGCGCCATACTAAGCTTTGTAATTTTTCAGAGGTGTGGAAAGTTGTACCCAGTGCCAAAACGTAATGAACGAATTAGCGTAATGTTTAATTATGTAATTAGGTAATTACATCATCTGGCTACGGTGTCGTAGAAAAATATTACGGCACCGTACTAAAATTCGAAAGTCTTCTACGGCACCGTATAAGTCTGAGTACGTTTGCAAAGTTTCGTCTAAGATATTCAACCTGGGTATCAAACAGTCAGCTGCAACAATTGCGAATTTCCAAACAAATGAATTTTCTCACAACTTGACCGGTGAAAAAATATTACTCGTCGAAGTTCATCACAACTTTAACATATAAGTTTACCGAAGAGATTACCGCAATTCTAACAAAAATTATTTTCCAAATTTTCTGAGCAAAATAATGTAAGCCACGCGATGAGAGAGTAGTCACCCGTTAAGAAAATCATCGCAGGTTAATAGGAAACCATTCAAAAATCTGCTAGACTTATTTCATTACACACCACACACACAAAAGTGGATTTCTTTCAGAAGCACAAAGAAAGTGAAAAAATGTTTCCACTAGCTGCGTATTGAAGGAAATGTATCAGTCATTTAAGAGAAGGGGCTCGGAGTTTTTTTTACGGCGTATTTGTTCGCAAGAATTTAGGTGAATGCTTTGACAAACAGAGTTTTTGACACTGAAAACAATACAATTCATATAAAAATTTAGCGATAACAATCGAAATTTCTTCAAAAACGTTTAAAAAGGATAAAAACACTTAACTAGTTGCTTGTTGAGGAAGCTTGAATTAAACAAGGAGGCTCGTTAATGTGCGTTCGCACATGATATTCCGACCCGCGCTCATCTACATTTTTGAATTAACTGTATTTTGACTTACATTTTTGACAAAGCGGTAATCAAAAGTAGATGTTTGAGTTCAAAAAACCATTACACAACCAAACTAATAAACTAATAATTGAAATAATTAATGCCATGCCTCATTACAACGAGATCTGCATTGAAAAGACTACGAGCAAAAAACAACAACTGCAAAAAAGCAAAAACAAAAGTTTCACGTCAAAAATTAAATATATAATTTTAAAAGCACCTAGTAACAGCGTCAGATTACAATTCGACAAAACCCTAACTACACGAATGATATTTTTCCTAACTACACAGCAGACGGGATTTATCCTTAATGAGACTAGGTAACAATTCTACAAACAGAAAAATAATGAGGCAAAATTCAAAAATCAATCAACATTTTTTAAACCTAATATTTTCAAGTCTTAAAAATCATTAGCTTTTAACGTATTAATTCTCAATAAATTTACTAAGGAGTCATAATGAAACCAATAAGACCTGTCTTTGGTCAGACTAAGCCACAGGAACCGACTATAGATGCAGAAAAAATACAAAAATTTCGAAAACACAAATTAGTGAAGCCATCAAAATCCTTAGCTATTATCTGAATATTGTGTTTTTTATTTGAATTTCGCTTTATACGAATTCAACTAAATATATACTGAATGAATAAACAAAATCAATTGGGCCACATTTGAAAATCAATGGGAACGGTTATTAAGCGATTGTGCTAAAGGAAGAGAGAAAGAAACACAAATACACCACTCACTTAACTTTTTATGAAAACACATTGTCCAACAAACAAAACATTAGTTACGTCATAATATCAGTAAACATGTTACCTTTTAAAATACATGGGACCTCTCAATGATGAGAATACGTTACAAGTTAACGGAAACAGCAACAAAAAACTGAAAAAAAAGAAGAATCCTTAAAATCTCAAAAATGTATTATCTTATAAACTTGAAGACTAGTCGCCTTAAACAGCATTTTACTGCTACCAAAAATTAAAAAAAAAGGCTAACACAGCAAATTCAAAAAAAAATGAGCAAGGAAAGCGTCGAAGCCATTAAAAAATAAATTTTCAGTTAAAACTTTTACAATTTCAATTAATTTCAAACAGCAATGAGATTCTTCATTTAACAATTTGACTCCAATAAATCAACAATTATGAGCAAAAACATTAAAACAAGGAATTTTTTTTGAGAAAAACAGTAGTATCAACTCCATTAAATTCAATAGCCTTCAACGAGAGCTAATGAATACGCTAAATTATGCCTAGGTGAGACCACAAAAAGTTGGGATGTTTGGCATTCATTACTAATCAATAAGACATTAAAAAAGTCATTGACTATAAAAACAACAAAAAACACAGGCAAAATCCAAAAATTTGTTGGAAAAGTGCACAAGGAGTGTCGAAGCCCTTTAAACCAAAAGCTTTTCTTTGAAAATTTTTTGTATGATCCTTTGAGCGTCGTCATCTCTAAGCCAAGGAAACTATCAATATAAGGATATGTGCAAAGATTCCAAAAGGAACCAGAATTAAGAAAAAGAGCTCCGAAAAATTTAAAAAAGTTATGAAAACTCGTGCATCGAAGTCATAACACCAATAGTTAGAACATAAAACCGCTAACTAGATAAATTTTGGTTGAATAAGAAAGGAAAGGTTCAGTTATTGCTGAGACTGACTTACAGATCACGAACTGAGGGTTAAATTCGTTTAAAGTTCAAAAAATTTCTCGGGATTTCAATGTTAAAGTTCTAACAGCCATTAAATCGAATAGCTTTCAACGGAAGCCAATTAATAAGCTCAGTTGTCCCTCGCTTGGACAACAAGGATATTTCTCAGGCATAGGTAATCGATAAGACATCAAAATAATTCTTATAACTATGGAAACAACAGCAAATACAGGCAAAAACAGAAAACCCAGTGGAAAAGTGCGCGAAGAAAGTGTTGTGGCCATTTAAACCAAAAGCTTTTCTCTGAAAACTTTTTCCAAGGTCCATTGAAAAAATTTTCCAAGCCAATGGGAGATTTTAATATCAGGATATTGTGATAAGATTTCAAGAGGGATCAATAAAACAAAAAAATCTAATTTTTTTTTTAATTTTAAAAGTTTTGTATCATTGAAGTCATATAACAAATAGTAAGAAGATAAAACCACTACACAGATTAATTTTGGTTGCAGTAGAAAGTAAGGGGGTTGTGTCATTACTGAAGCTGATTTACATGCCACGAAAATAGTTTATGATCGGTTAATGCTAAAAAGTTTCTCGAAAAAACATTTTTAAAGTCTTACCAGCCATTAGCTGTCCGCACAAAGCACTAGATAGCTTCTCTTAATGCTCATCATGAAACTTGTTGCACTTTTTAGGAAACAATTTATGCCATAGGAGTCCAAAAATTTAGTAAAACCACAAAAAAAATCAAAAATATTAGCATCTTCTTGCAAGATTTTGCAAGATTATGCATATTCTTGCACGATTTTCTTGCAATATCTTGCAACATTATCAAAGTTTCGTAAAATTTTTTTGCAATATTAGCATTTTCTTGCAAGATTTTGCAAGTTTAACAACAGAGTTTCCAAATTTTTTTGCGTCTTTGCAAATCCTAAACAAAAAGCGCCTAAGAAGCCGCGGAAGTTGATTCCTATTCTAGTTTTGTAACAAAAAACACCGTTCCTATCCTAGTATAAAGTCTTCTGAAAGCTCTTAATGCTCATCATGAAACCTATTGCACTTTTAGGAAACGACTTTATGCCATAGGAGTCCAAACATTTAGTAAAACCACAAAAAAATCAAAATTTCTTTTAAAATTCAGAGTCGTAGCCAAAAAAAAATACGAGCGATTCTTTTTTGTTCATTTGGCTTCATTAGACTGTTGATCAGGTTTGTCATCAACGGAGACGCGGGATGAGAAGTGACTAGTCTCTATGTGACGTAGGAAAACAAAAAAAATACGTTTTTTTTTTAAAAAAAGCTGTCAATTAGAATTCGATAATTTTTTTGATAGTAAACTTCCCTATGAGACCAGAACTAGTCTTTTTTATCGCCTTTCGTCTAATAGGAACTCAATATTGATTCATTTTGGGGCGTGATATGTAATTTTGTATCAAAACCTTTTATAAAAATTATCTTAATTTGAAGAATTACACTAAATTACACATAAATTACACTAAAAGTGAACAAAATATCACATGTTCACACAAAACTTCAATCCTCGATAACTCCTCGAAAAAAAGGAAATTCAAAAAAATCTTTTTAATTTCGAATTCTACGCTGGACGAGCTTTTTAATGATACCACTCACAATTCTCTACGATGAATATATCGATCGACCAAAATTGAACAAAAAAAACCATTTGAGTATATAGTTCCTCCCCCCCCCCCCCCCCCACAAGTGGGGTCGGAACAATTATTAGACTAAGTCAATGAACTAGTGCCAATTTACGCGATAGTAGTTAAATTAGATTTTGCAACAGTGAAATAGTGTTCTAATCACTTTTGAAACATTTTCCTTTAACGATATGATTTCTGTCAATTCGAAAACAGAGAGGAATTTTGCACAGAGGATCTAAAATAAGCGCTTCCTTTTTTTAAAAAAAGTGGCTAGAACTCTTTTTCTCTTCTTTAGAAAATATAATGCATTGAGTACTCATTAGTATTCATTAATCATTCTGTAAAATATGTATTCGGTCGTATAGTGCTGTTGTATAATGGTATTGACAATTAAATAGTTTTAACTGAACTATTTTGCTCAAAATAGTTGTCACTGTAAAAAAGGTTCACTTTTTTAGTGCCAAGCCAGAATGAACTCATTGTCTTATTGTATACAAGCTCAACTTGATAAGCAAATAAATAAAACTATTTTGTTTCCATCCTTATGAAGTGATAAAACACCTCTCAGTTATATTATATAATCGATTATATATGATAATTAAGAAATGGGTTATCGCTTCATGGGGACAAAAACGTGGTATTTTTACGCGGATAGTTTCGCGTGTGATTGTTTGGTGATAGAAATTTCGATATTTCGCTTGTGATGAAAGAGCGTAGAGGTGTGTTGATTACATGCACTGTCGTCGCATTCCTAGTCCTTTCAAGATGTTAATGTTGCAGAACTCTTGCAAGATCTTGCAAGATTATGCATATTCTTGCACGATTTTCTTGCATTATCTTGCAAGATTAACAAAGTTTTTTTTAAAATTTTTTGCAATATTAGCATCTTCTTGCAAGATTTTGCAAGATTATGCACATTCTTGCACGATTTTCTTGCAATATCTTGCAAGATTATCAAAGTTTTGTAAAAATTTTTTGCAATATTAGCATTTTCTTGCAAGATTTTGCAAGTTTAACAACAGAGTTTCCAAATTTTTTTGCGTCTTTGCAAATCCTAAACAAAAAGCGCCTAAGAAGCCGCGGAAGTTGATTCCTATTCTAGTTTTGTAACAAAAAACACCGTTCCTATCCTAGTATAAAGTCTACTGAAAAGAAACTCAGGAAAGCAAAAAAATTAATTTAAAAGAAACAACACAAAAAAATTAATAACTACATCACATCGAAAAACCAATCTATCACAAGAAAACAAGCAACAGACAACTTCCTTCGTTGATCAATTTTTTCAATTTTTCTTCAGTTTTTTCTTTGATTTTCTATAAATAGACAGTGAAAATATTGAGTTTCAGGTTTTCCTGGAATACTAGAGCAAAGAGTTTTATGAAGATAATTGGCTACATTTTTTAAATAGAGAGAAAATAGAGTCAAATGGCACGAAGTTATTAAAGCACAAGATCGCGTGGGGTTTTAGGTTATAAGTTTGCAGAACTCATTGCTCTATTTTTATGTCTGTGTGACAAAGTATAGAATTTGACTAGAAGTCTAAGGATCCTGTAATTTTTGAACTTTTTGGCTCCGAAATCTTATGGGGTTAGTGTTAAAAGTGAGGTTCATTTGCCTGACTATTGGATTCAATCAAGTTGAAATTGGTAAGCCCTTATAATGCGTGTTGGGGCGGAGCTTAACAACTGAATAGCTTTTCATTGAAGAGTCAGTTTCTCTTAAAGATTCATTACAGAGCCAGTTTCTCATACTGGTTTTAATGAAGTCTTCCCTATTTCACTAGTAGTGTTATCGAATTCAATACAGAAACTTGCGAATATTAAAGTGAGAAAATTATTATTGTTGTTCTATTACAATTACACTTGCTGTTACTTTTTTATAATCTTTGCAGTAGACAATTGAAACCATGCATATCTAAAGCCAAGTAATGGGGATACAATTTGTTGCTACAAATTTTTCTGAATTCCTTTTATGGATTGAGTTATTGACGAAATCTCAACAAAATTCTGATTGTTTTATCTTAGAATTGTTCGGTGATTTGTTTGAGCGAAACAGATTTTTTGAATTGCGAAGCTGAACGATTTGATGTTGAGACTAGCTGAGCACCGAGCAAGGCAACGCAAACTTGGGTATATTGGATAATATAGTTCATAGAAAGTAACCACAAACTTAATATCCGGACAGATTTGATATCGTTTAAACAAAATGAGCGATGAAAATTTCCTTGTCATTGATAGGAGAGCAGCCGTCACATTGTTGAGATTTGAAGAAAAATAAAAAAAACTAATTTTTGAGGAAAAAATGTTCAAGTTTGGTTTATATAATAAAAACATGTCAAAAACTTCAGTAAAAAGCTATAGTTTTCAGAGATTTAGGAATAAACAGAAGTCAGTGGAAAGTTTTGGAATAGCTAAGTAGTTATTGAGACAATAAAATGAATGACGAGTACGCAGTTGATATGCAGACATTCGATAGATAATAGAATTTTGTGTTATTGACTAAAAGTGGCGCTAAAAACATTTGCGAAAAACGGATTGATTTCGGCGCGAGAACAGCTATCTTAAAAAAACTGATTAACTACTTTATGAGCGAGAAACATGGTATCAGTTTTTGATCAAGTAAACCAATCGGTAGCATGAAAACAGCAACGTTCCTGTTGAAAAAACCGTTGGCTGCTGACTGTTGTCTTTTTTTAAAGAAAATTTTTGCTATTATAACATTTGTTGAAAAATAGAAAAGCTTCCGGACACTTGAATTTTCATCGGTAACTGCGTACAATATTCTAAGAAATGAAAAGTATAAGAAAAAGTAAAGGTTACGATTATTAAGTTAAACAAAATTTTATGAACAAACTAGCGAACAACTGATAGCACTATATTTGAGCCAAATCAATAAAAAGAGGTAAATTGAGTAGTTAAAAGCGGTACATAAATTGTAAGTTGTGATAAATGGCATTAGTAATTGTGCTTTACTTCAAGTATAAAACTAGTATTTAAGTTTTTATAAGTACTTAGTGAGCTGTGAAAAAAACTAACAGAAATGCGTGAAAAAAATTTCAGCGATGAAAACTGAAATCCATACATAAGTTAAATGCTAAATATAGCTGGCTGTCTATTTTTGTAAGATGTGCTGTTCTTAGCGGTTTTTATAACTCCAATAGGTTAATTTCCGGTTCAGCCCGGGTCACCACATTTTGCAATTTATACAATTTTAGCCGTTTTCAACGTCGACCTGCGTATAAAATGATAGTCGAGCAAAATCAGTGCGTGTCAATTTTTTCCGATCGTTTCCGAGAAATTGTTCTTTCAATTTTTTTTGAAAATCAATTGGTTACTAGTTGAAAAGTATTGCCAAGGGATTTTTTTCACTTAAATCTTTCGCTATTGTGTCTATATTTATGGGCTGTTCTTTTCATTTTTGTTTACTTACAGGTTTTCTCATTACTGGAGGCAGCTACTTTGCAAATGTTCCGTATTTTCGTGACTGGATTGCGACTGAAATGATAGAGTTTTATGAACTGCAAGGACTTGAAGTTCCATATCACCACGTGACAGATCCTATTCATGAGACAAAAATAAACTGAACAATCTGAGGATCTATTCTGAACAAAACTGAACAAAACTGAGGATCTATTCTGTTTTGCCCCCCCCCCCCCCACCCACCCCCACCCCCCAGCTTAGTGAGCATAAATCTTTTATGACCCCCAGGCCAAGTTAATTGTCAATTAAATTTTACTAAGTCTTACATAGTAACGTGCTATATTACAAAACAACATGTAATTTGTAACTGGGGGTAAAAAAAACACTGGGGGGGGGGGGGCAGAATAGATGAATAGATCCTCAACTGAAACTTGCATTTGTTTCTGAAATTGTTCATTTGCCCCACAGTTGTGTATAATAATCTGTAATTTATAATCTTTCATTTTATTACAGTATAAACAACTTTATCTATTTCGCGATCTTTTCCGTTTGTCCCCCCCCCCCACCCGATTTGTGGAGGGTGCATATTTTTTGCAACCCCAGACGCACGTAACATATGTTTACATAATGATTTATTATGTAATGGCACGTGTTCTGTAACTGGGAGGCGCATAACGTGCTGGGGGGGGGGGGCACAAACAGAAAAGATCCTCAATTCGTTTATTCCCACCTATTAACAAGCTATATAGACCATTATCGTGTTATCGCCCTCATTTGTTTGTTGGATCTTCTCCGTTATGCCCCCCCCCCCCCCAGTTACAGAGCACGTGCCATTACATAGTACTTCATCATGTAAAAATATGGCTCGTACGTCTGGTGTGTGCAAATAATATGTACCCACTAAGCTGGAGGGGAGGGGGGGGGGGGGGGCGAAAACGGAAAGTATCCTGTTCGTTACTATACACATAGTTATCGAAGCAAAAATTATGTTCAGAGGAGAAGAGGGTTCCCGGAATTTTTTTCACACGCTGTTGGGATATCAGTGTAAAATCAGGTTCATTGTTCTGATTCAGTACTGATGCATAGAAACTGTTAGGTACGGCCTAGCATATGTTGCTATTTATTTTCTTGGACCTAACTCCAGCGCGGATCATAGTAACATTGTAAATCAGCGCTGAGTCAGAATATTCTCAGTGTGTATTTTTACTATGAACAGATTATGATCATGTCACTTTTTACCCTGTTCAGACAAAAAATCATAGTAAAAAAGGCTCTCTGAAAAAATTCTGAACAGTAGAAAACCCAATACTGGGTTTCCTCTGGGTAATCTTAAGTCAATTTCAGTACTGGACAAGTCTAATTACAGGTCTCATTTCATTACTGATTCAGAGCTTTGATCATGTCACTTTTTACATTTGGCAGTCTAAATGCAAGTCTGGGCTGAGGCTTGGCAAGAATTCACACACTTTTCGATTATGCATCACATCTCGAATCCAACTGGCACCTCGTGACCTGATAACCCAAAGTAACTCGTTATTGAAAAATAATGACGATCTTCGTGCTGAACAGATCTTTCCAGTCCGAAAAAAAAAATAGTAAGCAAATCACAAATCGCATGTTTGAAATCTTTTTTTTTTTGTAAAAAAATGACTTCGGAGCAGACGCTCATGGACACTGTTTCGTATGTTGTAAGTTGAGTGTGTGTGTCTTAAACCGGTCAGATCAGAACTCGTTTTGTTGTGACAGAGTGTTCTGTCACAACAAAACGTTCTGTCTCTTATTTGCAAGGGATAGGTCACAGAGACCTCAATCATATCAATGGCATAATTCCAGACAAGCCCATCAGTTGATTTTATTTCATAGAAGCCTATCAATGGATCTGGCTAACTTGATAAAAAGTAAATAAAATGCACCAACATTTCCAACAGACGGGGTTTTTTTTCAAAAAAGCCTAATTGTTGACCCAAAAGCTTAAAAGAAACCCATCGATTGATCAGTTTACCTTGACAGAAGCGATCCTACAGATCAAAGTTACTTCAAAGAAAGCGAATTTTTGAAGAGGCCGAGTTCATAGAAGCATATATTCACGGATTACGGTAAATTTTAGAAGCCCTTCGATGGGCAAGAATTAGTTCTTAAAAATTCTTCAGTGTTTGAAGGTTGACACACTGAAGCTCTTTGATGAATATAAAATAATAATAATTTATTTCCGAGCTAGTGTATTGATATACAACACATTCGAGAGGTCACCAAAAAGGCTTTAGCCTGTCCATAGGATGGTGCCTCTATTAAGCTTTCAGAATAAAAAAGTTATCGAATTAAAGCTACTTCATGATAACCGATCAATTTTAAAGTAAATTCACTAAAAGCGTAATGAGGGCTGAGCAATATAATTTCTGAGAATTTTTTGTATCAGCGCAACTGCCCAAAAAGCTGATAGACTGATTGACGTTTTTCACAGAACGTTCGGAACAAGTAACGTCTATGAAATCTATCACTGGATCAAACTGTTCTTATGAAGTCAATGACAATTAACTGAAAGTGATTGATGGTTGAGAGCAATTACTTGGAAGAATTTCAATGGATCGCAGGAAATTCTGAAGGCCCATCGATGGATTAGGGTAACGACATAGAAGCGAATCCAAGTTGCATCTAGTAGTTTTATATAGGTTCATCTATAGATACGGCCAAAAAAATTTAAACCTTTTAATATATCAGTGTAAAATCATGGAATACGGTCACTGCATCAGAATAATTTCAAAATCACTTGTCAGGTTTTTTTCATATACCCGTACCTAACTCCAAGTGCCTTTCAGTACTGGGCCAATATAAATGCATTTCCTCGTCATTACTGAATCATAAACTGATTCATGTCACTTTTTTTACCTCTCAGACTTGCGTTCAGCCTGATTTTACAATGGTCAGACCTGAGCCAAGTGAAAAAACAAAGTTCCATGCGGTGATCGAACCCACGATCTCCCGATCCCTAGAACTTCGTTCGTTCTCCTTCCTGCGCCACCGTGACTATTGCAACTTTGTCTTTTGCGCCGTTAATAGACGCTTGCAAGAAGCAAATTTCGAGCTAGAAAGTGAGCAAAATAATTTACATGGGATACTTGCATTTACAATTGCCCAGTACTGATATACACTTGGAGTTCGGTCGGTACGGGTAAGACTATAGATGGGCTGCGGTAACCTTAAGGAAGCTTGTATATTCGTCAAAGTAAATTCAAGCACGCCCTCTTTATTAATATAAAAAATTTGGCGAACGCAAAGGAAGCCGAAGTAAAAGTAATCTGACAGAAAAGCAATTTATGGAATAGTTATGTGATCTAATGATCACAATCAACACTGCGCATAGTATAATAGTGCATAATATATTCCAATGCACCAAAGAAACAAAAAAACGTTAATTTTGGACATTTAGTGGGTACGAGCCTCAGTAGACCGCTGTCCATGGTCATGCCTCTCATCCGCTTTGGAAGGAAATCCACAAATTGCGGGCTGGTTATCGCGAAGCGTGCCCACCGGCACGCCGGGGGCAAACTAAAATACGGGTAACCCAAAAGTGTTTGGCTTACTTGACCTCATTTTCAAAATTCGGCTTGCTTGCCTGTGGGCTTGCTTGACCGCCACCAAAAAAATTGATAGATTTGAATCGATTGATCGGAATATAGAAAATTAATGTTAACCGTTCGCCGTTCTACGGGCCATTATATAATCATTCAAATCAATCAACAAAAGGAACCCTGGCTGAGGTGTGCGCTCGGAATCGTCCTGAATGGCACACCTGGCCATTTTGCGCTCAAAATTACAAGGCAATTTTGAGCGCTGGAATGCACTTGAGTCTGATCATAAACAGCTTGGAGCGCAACTGGTTCTGATCATAAACGGTTCGATTGCAAGATAGTCGATTATCATGCACTGGAAGCCTTTCGATGCGAGAGCGTTTCGAACGCAAGCCGATCTGATCAGAGACCATTTTGGACGCTTTATTAGTTCATTTTTCGCTTTTTTTACTGAGAGATGTTAGCACTGCCAGGAGGCAACAAAAATCAGCGTTATGATCAGAGACTCATCTAAAGTCCAATTGCTCTTATCGGAACCAAGTGTCCAAGCTGATATCAAATTTTTATCCCCTTAAGAAGATTTTAATTAAATATAGATCAAGACGTTTCTCATGGATTGTGGAAAAAATGTAAGGTTTGCGGTTCGTAGCGGTGAAATTTTGTTACCACATTCACAGCCTTCACCGCCAAAAACCGCATATCTTCGGAAAATTTACCGCCAAGCTTGCACATTTTAGAAATTTTTAGCGGTGAAACCTCAATCTGTGAGTCTGATCAGAGGTACATTGTAGCGCAGGTGGGTTTGATCAGGATGGCATGTCTTTTTCGGCGCACAGAAATTGTCAAGTGCGCTTGAGTCTGATGAGAGACGAATTCGAAGGCAGTTCTAGGACACAAAAACTGTCGAGCGCGGTTGAATCTGATTAGGTGCACTTCCGGTCTGAGAACCACCGTAATGTTGGGCTTCTAACAGAATCCAATGATACTTAAGTGGACTTCGTTATGCTTACCTCTTCTGACGTTCTGATAAACTGTGGCTTCTATTAAACTATCTCGAGCCGTCAAAGTCTGGATCGATCGATGTGTTTCTTTTGGGTTATTTTATCATCCATTGGGCTCCTTTGAAGATACTGTGACTGCTAGAATCAATACCGTCAAATTGAACACGCCCAATTGAAAATACTGATCGATGGCTTTCTATTCAGTTCCAAGGATGGGGAATGCACTCAAAATTCTCCTGATCAGACCAGATTATCCTTACCAGAGGACAGACATTTGTCTAAATTCTGATTACTGTTGAATAATTTCGTGTTAATTCAGTAATCTATATCTCTCCATAAATAAAAAAAAACTTGTTCACCAACGTCGAGTTGGTCTAATACTTCTCTGATCAGAAGATACTTCGGTCTGAAATTTCTCTGGTCAGAAGCCACGTCGATCTGAAACTTGTCTGATCAGAAGTCACTTCTGTCTGAACTTTGTCTGATCTGAGGTCAATTCGGTCTAAAATGTGTCCGATCAGAGGTAACTTCGCTCTGCTGCGGTCTGATCAGAGGTCACTTTTTGTTTGAGACAATCTGATCAAACACGATTTCGGTCTGAACCTCAACTTGGGTATCATCGTTTCTCTATATATCCCGGGTTGAAGATTCTTTGATTACATGCAAGGATCATATAAGATTTCATACTGTCCATACTTGATTTTTTTAGTACAATACTAGTATGAAACCATAGAATTCATGTATGAGCTTTGTATGATTAGCAGGAAACCAAATTTGATCCTAATATGATAACCAAGAATCATGCCTCTTTTCTCCTTCGAATTACGTTTTTATTTTTTTATGAGGTATCACTATGATTCCCCGGAATCACATTCTATTCCGACAAGAGACCCTGTAGTGCAGTAACTGTTGCAAACTTGGGTTCTATATGAAAAGGATCTTTTCTGTTTTTGCCGAAACCCCCCCCCCCCTATCCGTCCATTTTGACCTTCAGTTTTTCATGTTTAAACGTACTGGTTGCATTTGATACAATTAAATATCCAACCATGCAAAAATAGCAATTACAATTTAATGATGCAGCGAACTTTTGAAATTAACAAAATTAAAGTAATTGAGGTTTGTTTTTAGTTTAAGCAGACAAATAGCATTGCGTGTTTTCACTATTTTTGCTCGTATCTTTCACTGGACAAATTTTTGACAGTTTTTGTTTTTTCAGCCGGTAACAAAAATCCATTCATTTGTTTACCGGTGCCAGCAATTTCTTATTACTAATATAAGATTCTCTCAGCTCGAAAAAGTACATATATGGTGGGAGCAAACAGAACTGTTATATAGGACTGGGGGAGTAGTAACAGAAAAGATCCAAAAATAGAAGAAGTCGTTCCATATGTCTAAAAGTATCAAATTCTTTGAAGCCAGTTGGTACCTATAAATGCTCAGTTATTAGAGTCATGAAAAATAACTATTTTACCTCAAATTTTAAATTATTTATTAAAGACGTATAAGATCCAAAGTTATTGTTTTACTGCATTCAAAAAGTCAATGTGGACAGCACATACAATATAATAAAATTAAATGCCCTCCGATGGAATATTACAGGGTTTTAGCATCAGTCGTTTTTTATGCACCATATATGACCTTGTATAAATTTCATTTTATTTTTGATTTTTGTCGAAAATCAATATCATGCAGTTTTTTGGTTTTCAATTTGTTTGTAAGATTTCTGTATGACTTCCATGAAATCATATATGATCATATATGATACTACCAAGAAATACAAATCATATTTGAGCTAATATGACTACTAAAAATTATATTTGACCTAGTATCATTAATGAGAATCATTTTTGACCTGGTATGATCACTAAGAATCTTATAGGACCTGGTCTGAAGTCAAAGAAAATATTATGATTGGTTACCCGGGTCATCATAATTTCTCCGATTCTTATATTGCGAGTACTTTCATTCTGATCTCTTCAGTAGAAACTTTGTTCCAAATGGGCTTCATGTAAATTGTTTGGCCGCCAGGGGCAACCTAAAATACGGCTATCCCAAATATTTTTGACTTACTTGACCTCATTTTCAAAATTCGGCTGGCTTGCCTATCGACTTGCTTGACCGCCACCCAAAAAATTGATGGAATCGACTCGATGGCCGGAAAATAGTAATTTAATGTTAACCGTTTGCCGTTCTACGGGCCATGATATAATCATTGAAATCAGTCAACAAAAAGGAACCCGGCTGAGGTGTGCACTCGGAATCGTCCTGAATGGCACACCTGGCGGCCATTTTGCGCTCAAAACTACCAGGCATTTTTGAGCGCTGGAATGCACTTGAGTTTGATCATAAAAAGCTTGAAGCGCAACTGGTTCTGATCATAAACAGTTCGATTGCAAGATAGTCGATTTTCATGCACTGGAAGCTTTTCGATGCGAGAGCGTTACGAACGCAAGTGGGTCTGATCAGAGATCATTTTGAGCGCTTATTTTTTAATTTTTTGTTTTTTCTTCCACTGAGAGATGTTAGCACTGCCGGGAGAAAACAAAAAGCAGCGTTCTGATCAGAGACTCATCTAAAGTCCAATTGCTCTTATCGGAACCGATTTTACCAGCTGATATCAAATTTTTATCCCCTTTGGAAGATTTTAACTAACTGTAGATCAAGACGTTTCTCACGGATTGTTGAAAAATTGTAATGTTTGCGGTTCTTAGCGGTGAAATTTTGTTACCACATTCACAGCATTCACCGCCAAAAACCGGATATTTTTGGAAAGTTTACCGCAAATCTTGCACATTTTAGAAATTTTTAGTGGTGAAACCTCAATCCGTGAGTCTGATCAGAGGGACATTGTGGCGCAGATGAGTTTGATCAGGATGGCAGGTCTTTTTTGGCGCACAGAAATTGTCAAGTGCGCTTGAGTTTGATGAGAGACGAATTCGAAGGCACTTCTAGGGCACAAAAACTGTCGAGCGCGGTTGAATCTGATTAGGGGCACTTCCGGTCTGAGATGGTCTGATCAGCAGAATTTTGAGTGCATTCCCCATCGTTGGAACTGAATAGAAAGCCATCGATCAGTACTTTTAATTTGGTGTGTTCAATTTGACGGAATTGATCCTGGCAGTCACAGTCTCTTCAAAGGTGCCCACCCAGGTTGAGGTGCCATAATGAAGTAAACTTGGATCAGACCGTGCCAGACTGAAAGGACCTCAGATCAGACCTAAATCAGACCATTGTCCAAAAGATTGTGCAACCATGACCCAGACCAAACCCAGACAATCGTCAAGACAATTGCGCGCTCAAAATCACATCGGATCAGACTATTGTGCGCTCAAAAGTCACTCCTGATCAGACTATTGTGCGCTCAAAATCACCTCAACTCACAAATTTTGTTATAATACATTCATTTCAAAGAAATTGATGTTTGCATTATCAAATTCATCTAAAGAAAAGAACATTCTAAAATTTTTATTGCTAAAAATGAAAACCTAACTAATGAGAAAAAAACTATTTAGTATAAATTAGTGCATATTTCGAGCTCCATGGTTGAATTTTGACAGCTTTCCATATAAAACATCGTATTCTCTAGTTAACGAAAATCTCCTTGTAAGGGGACTGGCATGTTCTATCAGCTGGACCTTTTTCGTTCTGATCAAAGACATCAGACTCTAGATGTGTCTGTAATCAGAATGCTGCTTTTTGTTTCCGCTTGGCAGTACCAACATCGCTCCGTAAAATAAAACAAAAACTCACAAAAAAATTCCCGCTCGAAATGGTCTCTGATCAGACTACTATGCGCTTGAATGCGCCTCCGATCAGACCATTCCAATCCTAAAGTGACCTCTGATCATACCATACCCAGACCGAAGTGACCTCTGATCATACCATCCCCAGACCTAAGTGACCTCTGATCATGCAATCCCCAGACAGAAGTGACCTCTGATCATACCATCCCCAGACCGAAGTGACCTCTGGTCATACCATCCCCAGACCGAAGTGGCCTCTGATCATTCTATTATGCGCTCCAACCTAATCCCAGACCCTGTAATTTTGTTCTGGACTTACACCGTGTGTGTTGGACTTGGTCTGATCATAGGTCACTTCCGGATGGAACCTCAACCTGAGCAATGGATGATAAAAGAACCCAAAAGAAACACATCGATAGATCCAGACTTCGAAGGCTCGAGATAGTTTAATAGAATCCACACTTTATTAGAACGTCAGAAAAGGTAAGCATATCGAAGTCTATTTACGGATGATTGGACTCCCGTAGAAGCTCAACTTTACTGTGGTTCATAGACATCCTTATTTGGAGGACATACATTTGCCTAAATTCTGATTACTGTTGAATAATTTTGTGTTAACTCATTAATCAATTTCCCTCCATAAATAAAAAAACATGTTCACCAATGTCGAGGTTGTCTGATACTTCTCTGATCAGAAGTTAATTCGGTCGAAAACTGCTCTGATGAGAGATTACTTCGGTCTGAAATTTGTCTTATCAGAGGTCACTTCTGTCTGAAGCTGGTCTGATCTGAGGTCACTTGGGTCTAAAACGTGTGTGATCATAGGTAACTTTGCTCTGCTACGTTCTGATCAGAGGTCACTTTTTGTTTGAGACAATCTGATCAAACACGATTTCGGTCTGAACCTCAACTTGGGTATCATCATTTCTCTATATATCCCGGGTTGAAGTTTCTTTGATTACATGCAAGGACCATATAAGATTTCATACTGTCCAAACTTGATTTTCTAGTACAATACTAGTATGAAACCATAGAATTCGAGTATGAGCTTTGTATGATTACCAGGAAATTAAATACGATCCGTATATGATTACCAAGATTCATGTCTCTTCTCTCCTTCGAATTACGTTTTTATTTTTTAATGAGATATCACTTTGATTCCCCGGAATCACGTTGTAATCCGACAAAAGACCCTGTAGTGCAATAACTATTGCAAATTTGTGTTCTATATGAAAACGATCATTCCTGTTTTGCCAACCCCCCCCCCCCCTTCTGCCCAATCCGTCCATTTTCACCTTCAGTTACTCATGTTAAAACGTACTGTTTGCATTTCATACAATTACATATCCAACCATGCACAAACGGCAATTATAATTTAATGATGCAGCGATCTCTTGAAATTAACACATTTACAGTAATTGCTTCTAGTGTAAGCAGACAAAAAACAATGCGTGTTTTCACTATTTTTGCTTAAATCTTTCATATGCTTTGTTTATATGGCAGATTTTGGTTTTTACAACCGGTAACAAAAATCCATTCAATTTTTTATCGGTGCGGGAATTTATTGTTACTAATGTAAGAAGCTCTGAGCGCGAAAAAATAGATCCATGGTGGGAGCAAACAGACCAGTTATATAGGACTGCGGAGCAGTAACAGAAATGCGTCAAATTTTAAATTATTTATTAAATACGTATAAGATCCAAAGTTGTTGTTTTACTGCATCCAAATAGTCAATGTGGACTGCATATGCGATATAATAAAATTAAATGCCCTCCGATGGCAATACACGGGTTTTCTTTAGCATCAGTCAATGTTTTATGCACCATATATGACCTTGTATGATTTCCAAGAAAATTCCCCGAAAATCAATATTATACAGTTTTTTGGCTTTCAATTTATTTGTATGATTTCCTTGAATTCATATATGATCTTTGTATGACTACTAAGAAATCAAACAAATCATATATGAGCTAATATGACTACTAAAATCATATATGACCTAGTATCATTAATAAGAATACTTTATGACCTGGTATGATTACCAAGAATCATATATGACCTGGTCTGAAATAAAAAAAATGGTAAGATTGGTTACCAGTGTCATATTTTTCCCAATTCTTATATTTTAGTTATTTTCATTTCGTTCTCTTCAGTAGAAATTTTGTTCCTGAGAAGTTGCAAATGGGCTCCATGTGAAGAGTTTGAAATAAGAACTGGAATTGAATTGAAGCCAATCAACAAATCAGGATTTTATTTGGAACCCTTTATACAGATCGGGGTTGTTTCTTTGAGGCCCCTTTCTTTATCAATAAACATGGCGCGTTTGTTTCTTAACTCGCGCTACAGCTATCAAGAAATGGAATAATTTTTTACATGGCTATCATCCGCTTCTGCCTTCTAACGCAATAACTCATGAATCCAGCAGAAAATATTGTGTTTAGATAAAAATTGAACTGTTTAAGCGGGTTTATTGTAGAAAAAAATCCTTCAAATATAGTTAACTTCAATTTATTGCTCCTTTGCATTTCTTCAAACTATTCTTAGTTTGATTTTTTTTTTCGGATTAAATTTTTGAAGATCAACGAAACAGTAGGGAGAATGTTTTAGTTTGCTGATTTATCAAATAGGTTTTTCTCCATCCACTCACAAAGCTCTTTGATATAATTTAATTCCTTGACATTTTGCCCCGACTGAGCGTCAAGTTTTAATCAGTACTGATTAAGTGAAATTGGAAGTTTTAGACCAGTACTGTATCAGAGCTCGGACCATTTCATTTTTAGACTCGGCACGTCTTAAATCAAGTCTTAAGTCTTGTCAAATGTTTAGTCAAGTTTTTGGCCGAGACTTGACAAGTCTTGCGCAAGTCTTGGCTAAGACCTGAAACGTCTTGAGCAAGTCTAGACCGAAACTTTACAGGTCTTGTGAAAGTCTTGGCCAAGGCTTGACAAGTCTTGGGTCACGTATTGAGCACTGTTTTTATTGTTGGCTTGCCACTTGTCCGTTTGCCACTTGTTGGAATGCCTGAAAACTCTCCAAAAGGAAAAAGAAGTACAAGACAACACGAAGACTTCCACAAAGTTCATTTGATGGAGCACGAAAAAATTCTGATATTGCCCAAAGATACCAGTCATTGTCATTTTTTTCAGCCCATTGAAAAACAATTTGGTTTCGGGGTGATTGGGTGATTATTAGGGAAATTTGAAGTTGGCATGTACTGAATTCAGAAGCAGCTTGGTCAGATTAGCAACTTTCTCGTCAAAAATTTTTAAGAACTTTTTTAAATTTTGAATAGCAATAATTGTGGTTAATTCTTTCTTAAAACTCAAATTTGCCTGTTTGCGAATAGTCAAGACGTGTCAATTCCAGGTCAAGATTTGACTTACGACTTGCCAAGTCTTGCACAAGACTTGATTCAAAATTTGCCAAACCTTTATTAAGTCTTCGCAAGAGATAAGAAGTGATCAGTACTGATTTGTCAATTCAAGACGTGTATTTTACTGGAGAAATTCTGATCAAGACTTGAATTTCGTTCCGGGTGTTAATTGAATGCAAACCCATATAATCAATTAAGTTTGTTGCTAATACCGGCCAATCATTCAAAAATTTTGTTTTCATAGTCTAATAAAAAATTCTACGTCAAATGTTTCCCGTTTTCTATAGTAATGATAATATATGTTCAAAATTATAGAAAGGGATTAATTTTTGTTTTGCAGAATATTGCTTTTCTCAGTAGTTTTTCTAATTTCCTTTTACTGAAAATTTTGAAAAAAATCAGATGCGGTTCTCACTTTTTGTCTATTGTTATCTCATGTAATAAAATGGCTTTAAAATTAATTGATTGCCCCCGTTATCTGGATATACAGTTCCTATTCCTATTTATATAGGGACCGCTTGTTTAGTGGTTGGAATCATTTGTCCTGATTGCTCTGATCAGAGTCAGGGGATGCTAAATGAGTTTCTGGTCAGAACGGCTATATGTTTTTTTGGCTCGTGGCAGAGCCATTGTCACCTACTCTTTAGAAAAAAATACAAAAAAATATTTAGACTCACCATGGGCTCTGATTGGACTGAAGTGACCTCTACTCAGCCCTTCCAGACCAAATTGACCCCTGATCAAACCTGAATAAGAGCATGGTCCAGACTATTGTGCGCTCGAACCGCTGGGTATGCGTTCGAGTGGGTCTGCTCATAGCTAAACTTTGGTCTGGACTTCAACCTGGGTGGTTCTGAATTTTTAACTATTGTTATCTCAAGTAATAGAATGGCTGTAAACCCATGCACCCCCCGGTAAAAATTCTCAAATTACTAACCAATTTTTGTTTGTTTGCAAAGGTTACTGTTTGTGATGAGGTTAACTCCATAAACTGCAGGCAAACGTGCGGACAATAGTTGGTAGAATCTTCGGTGGAACAAACGTTTATATTGCAAAGATAATCTTATTTATGGAGAACGTTGTCGTTCCTCACATTTTTAATCAACATCACGTTTTCTGTTCTTCTTTCAGGCATAAAACTTAAGTAAAAAATTGTTTCATCATTTTTAAGGTTCATTTTTACGCACTTTTTTACTGTGTTCCAAATTAGTGCTTCCGGTCGAATTTTTCATGTTCTCGATTTATTTTGGTCAAATCAATCCACGAGTTGAATTATTTTTGATCCTGTCGCGTGGTTTGATGTTTACAAAAATAGAACGCAATGTCTAATTCTCAGTTCTCAATTAATTTCCTGCTTCAAATGTCAAAGAGGTAAATTTTATTTAAAGAAACGTTGCACATAATTTCAGGCTTTCGCAAGTGATTATCGTTAAATAATTTTCTTTTGAAAGTGAAGCAGGTTGTTTTTCGTCTTAAGACGAAAATAGACCGTTTTAAATTTAAAGGACAAGTCATTTAAGCGATTGTTTTACTTGATAATCTTTAAATTAAAATCTTTAGAATCGGATTAAATTTTTGAAGATCAACGAAACAGTAGGGAGAATGTTTTAGTTTGCTGATTTATCAAAAAGGTTTTTCTCCATTCACTCACAAAGCTCTTTGATATAATTTAATTCCTTGACATTTTGCCCCGACTGAGCGTCAAGTTTTAATCAGTACTGATTAAGTGAAATTGGAAGTTATAGACCAGTACTGTATCAGAGCTCGGACCATTTCATTTTTAGACTCGGCACGTCTTAAATCAAGTCTTAAGTCTTGTCAAATGTTTAGTCAAGTTTTTTGCCGAGACTTGACAAGTCTTGCGCAAGTCTTGGCTAAGACCTGAAACGTCTTGAGCAAGTCTAGACCGAAACTTTACAGGTCTTGTGAAAGTCTTGGCCAAGGCTTGACAAGTCTTGGGTCACGTATTGAGCGCTGTTTTTATTGTTGGCTTGCCACTTGTCCGTTTGTCACTTGTTGGAATGCCTGAAAACTCTCCAAAAGGAAAAAGAAGTACAAGACAACACGAAGACTTCCACAAAGTTCACTTGATGGAGCACGAAAAAATTCTGATATTGCCCAAAGATACCAGTCATTGTCATTTTTTTCAGCCCATTGAAAAACAATTTGGTTTCGGGGTGATTGGGTGATTATTAGGGACATTTGAAGTTGGCATGTACTGAATTCAGAAGCAGCTCTGTCAGATTAGCAACTTTCTCGTCAAAAATTTTTAAGAATTATTTTAAATTTTGAATAGCAATAATTGTGGTTAATTCTTTCTTAAAACTCAAATTTGCCTGCTTGCGAATAGTCAAGACGTGTCAATTCCTGGTCAAGATTTGACTTACGACTTGCCAAGTCTTGCACAAGACTTGATTCAAAATTTGCCAAAACTTTATTAAGTCTTCGCAAGAGATAAGAAGTGATCAGTACTGATTTGTCAATTCAGGACGTGTATTTTACTGGAGAAATTCTGATCAAGACTTGAATTTCGTTCCGGGTGTTAATTGAATGCAAACCCATATAATCATTTAAGTTTGTTGCTAATACCGGCCAATCATTCAAAAATCTTTTTTTCATAGTCTAATAAAAAATTCTACGTCAAATGTTTCCCGTTTTTTATAGTAATGATAATATATGTTCAAAATTATAGAAAGGGATTAATTTTTGTTTTGCAGAATATCGCTTTTCTCAGTAGTTTTTCTAATTTCCTTTTACTGAAAATTTTCGGTTCTCACTTTTTGTCTATTGTTATCTCATGTAATAAAATGGCTTTAAAATTAATTGATTGCCCCCGTTATCTGAATATACAGTTCCTATTCCTATTTTTATAGGGACCGCTTGTTTAGTGGTTGGAATCATTTGTCCTGATTGCTCTGATCAGAGTCAAGGGATGCTAAATGAGTTTCTGGTCAGAACGGCTATATGTTTTTTTGGCTCGTGGCAGAGCCATTGTCACCTACTCTTTAGAAAAAAAATACAAAAAAATATTTAGGCTCAACATGGGCTCTGATTGGACTGAAGTGACCTCTACTCAGCCCTTCCAGACCAAATTGACCCCTGATCAAACCTGAATAAGAGCATGGTCCAGAATATTGTGCGCTCGAACCGCTGGGGTATGCGTTCGAGTGGGTCTGATCATAGCTAAACTTTGGTCTGGACTTCAACCTGGGTGGTTCTCAACTTGATTTTTAACTATTGTTATCTCAAGTAATAGAATGGCTGTAAACCCATGCACCCCCCCCCCCCCCCCCCGGTAAAATTTCGCAAATTACTAACCAATTTTTGTTTGTTTGCAAAGGTTACTGTTTGTGATGAGTTTAACTTCATAAACTGCAGACAAACGTGCGGACAATAGTTGGTAGAATCTTCGGTGGAACAAACGTTTATATTGCAAAGATAATCTTATTTACGCAGAACGTTGTCCTCACATTTTTAATCAACATCACGTTTTCTGTTCTTTTTTCAGGCATAAAACTTTAGTGAAAAAATTGTTTCATCATTTTTAAGGTTCATTTTTACGCACTTTTTTACTGTGTTCCAAATTAGTGTTTCCGGTCGAATTTTTCATGTTCTCGATTTATTGCGGTCAAATCAACCCACGAGTTGAATTATTTTTGATCCTGTCACGTGGTTTGATGTTTACAAAAATAGAACGCAATGTCTAATTCTCAGTTCTCAATTAAATTCCTGCTTCAAATGTCAAAGAGGTAAATTCTATTTAAAGAAACGTTAAATAAAATTTTCATTATTCGAGAGACCGGTGCACATAATTTCAGGCTTTCACAAGTGATTATCGCTAAATAAAATTCTATTGAAAGTGAAGAAGGTTGTTTTTCGTCTTAAGACGAAAATAGACCGTTTTAAATTTAAAGGACAAGTCATTTAAGCGATTGTTTTACTTGATAATCTTATCTAAAAATGGAAAACCTTTATTTGACCGATAAAATTGTAATTAACTGAATGCCATTATAAATAAGTAGCTGGTTGGGGTGAGCAAGGACTGTCAAAATTATAAAATCGACCTCTAGGTAAGATCAGAATCAGATCAAATTTATTTCCAACATTTGCCCTGGTAATCGAGTGTTTCAAAACCCAGCCTGAAAAATGATGGTTAAAATTTTCGCTTAGCAAAAGTTGAAACGATCGTGCGAGAATTGATCCCATTGTAAAAAAATCTTGCAACGTTTTGCATTGCCGACAATTGAAAAATCCCTGTGAAGTTAACCCGTGAATCAATTATGATTTATTAGATTTCATACAAGTATCATGATTTCCTGGGTCTCGTATTTTCCCTTAAAATTGTTTCTTTTTGGGTTCTTTTTTGAAGTCTTATGAGAGGTAAATTATTAATTAAATCGTGGCATTCCCGCAAGAATCATAGTTGATTTATTCAACTTCATGCAAGGATCATCGATGATTTTCTTGGTTGCATTCAAGGATCATATATAGTTTGCGTGATTCCATGCAAGGATCGTACCTGGAAAAACATTCTGATTTGTATAAAATTTTATATGATATTTGTATGAAAACTGGGAAGCGGCGACTTGGGTTTTGTTAACAGAGAGTTGGTAGCACTAAGAGACTGTTTGCGGATCTGAAAATGACAAGGGCATACATGAATAAACTACCATAAGAATGGTTTCTCAGATGAACCACTAAGTCGACTCTGTGAGATTTTTGATATGATATTATTTTAAATAACAAACATTGTTAACTACATTTATTTCACATATGATTAAAATTTAAGTAGAAGTTAGGCAATGGAGAGCTAAGAATATTGTATCAATATGAATAATTTAAAAATCATAAAAAAATACTTATTTAGACAACTTGACCTAGCTTTACTAAACGCGAACGCGAAATTAGTATACAGAGTTTTCAATGTACAGCGTGAAAGTTTACAATGTAATTAAAAAATAAAATGGAATGTTTTCAATAACATAGTTTTCAGTTAAGCCACATTTGGCTTATTCAAATTTTCATTCCACAAATGTTCTTTCACTTCATTTTAAAGCAAGCTCCTTGTTGTTTACAAACTGATAACAAAACGCATTTGTTAAAAATTAGAATTGATTAAGCAGTAAAAAATGAATTTAAAACTCCTTCTTCCTTGTATATCTTACACCGGTTTTTTGACCAGTTATGTTGCTTTTAGCTCGTCTTTGAGACAAATCAATTTTTACTAGCTGGAAGATCTTCGCCCAGATAACGACCAAAAAAAATTGGATAACAGTCCTCTAAGTGAAAAGAACCTGGCATATTTTTGTTCCCAATGTTGACATCTGTGGAGCGATTATACTTTCCCCTGATAAAACAAGTTCTAATTCCCCAATTTAATTTTTAATCAATTTTTTTTGCAATTCCGCCCAAAATTAACCCTGATTAGTATCTGCCTTCTACAAGAAAATCTTTGAGCAACATTTTTTTGTGCTATCCTGTACAATTTTGCTTAGCAGACTCAAAACTTAGATTCCACCAGCCATTCTCCGAAGTATCCTTTTCAATATCTTATCAAATGTGAGTTTGCAATCCATAATTGCTTCACACTAGTTTGTTCTGCTGTAATTATTTCGTTCAATTAAAAGCTAGATAACAGAGGATCTAAGATGATACCTTGTGGAACTCCTTTTTTCAAAGCTTTCCAGTCTGAGGGAATTCCAATTAGGACAGCCCTATGAGATCTTCTAAAGAAGTGAATCTGCATTGAATTTGTAGTCTGTTTGTCAAAACCTAGATTTTCAAGGTTCCGTTGATCTACTTTGGGATTTATAGAGTCAAAAGCCTTTGAAAATCTAAAAATGCACCTTTCTCTGCTTTTCTGTTGTTAGTTCAAATCTGATTTGTTCTGTGTTACTCAAATAGCATCAATTGTAATATGAAAAATCTTTAATATCAAACTTGACTGCGTACTTAGCTTTCCGTAATAAATTTTAACAGCATGTTAGTTGGACAATAATATAAGGAAATACAATTGATAAATAAGCACATAAATTGTCCTCGAATTCCTAAATGCCAATTAGGAGACAAGAGTGAGAAATTCAAAATCTCAAAGATATCTTAAGCTTTTAATGAGGAAGTTAAAAACAATTATAATGAACTTGTTTTTGCGGAAAAGAACGACTAAAAATTGATTTAAATTGTAAACTAGAACCAACAGTGGAATTTGTAAAGTAACGCTTCCATGGTCTGAACCTCAAATTTTATACGATTTTGGGTAATTATTTTGCACGGAAAACGCTCAATCAATATGAACTTTTGCTAAAAAGTTGAAGAAGGTTGAGTCTTATGCTAAAACAGGCAATAACCAGCCCTGAATTTCAACAAATTTTAATTGATTCAGCGCATATCAGCCGTTTCAGAACATTCAGTGCATTTAGATTTCAATTCAGAGCTATCTCTCATTAATATGGCGTTCACAGTCAGATCTTTGGCTTGATTTGAAAATTTTAGATAAACATGGTTAATTTTACAGAGGCTCAGATTAGACCAAAACGGGCTCCGGGAGAGCTAGTATGGGACGTCAATTGAATTCATTTTTGTTTCTTAAAATTTTTTAGTCTTCTAACATAAGAGAAAGACAAGAATTTTTTATTGAGATTGATAGAATTGTTTTGCTTCCGCATGTTAGTTATGGACATAAAAAGGTCGATCTTACAAACTCTGATGATTTTATTGTAATGACCAGTGTTACCCATCTTAAGTTTATACAATTATAAATTATTATAACTCATTATAACTTTTATTGTAATAACTACTCGGATAGTAAAAACGTAGCAACTCAATGTTGAATCGTAACAATTTTCAGTCTGCATTTTTACTGTGGTCATATGCTGATCGTGTTACTTTTTAATAAGAAAAATCTGAAATCAGCCAAACAAATGGAAACCAGTGCCGAGTGAAAGCAGCGATAATTTCACATGCTTCAATTTTTCAGTCCAGATTTGGTTTTTAACTGTTTATTCCGATCAGCTTTCAAAACAGGCTAGTTTGGAATGGTTCAGACAAAAAACTTGTTTATAAAAAAATTTGTTTTTTAAGAAAACTATATTCTTCATTTATACCATGGGAGTTTTTGAGTTTAAGAAATAATAATAATCGAAATTATGGTTCCTGCGTAATCACAGCGGAACAGCATTAGGCCTATATTAGCCTGTTCTCAGCTGCCCTTTTTCTTATTATTCCCCACATTTCAGACTGATCTTCTTATGAGCAGCATTGATCTTTTTTGGGTGACTATAGCCACTTTTTTTTCTTCTGAAACTTTGATGCCATCATTGCAGCCAACATTGGTCAGGCTATGGTCAACCTGAAGCTATGGTTAAGTAAGAGTTCATCCTCACACAGACAGCTTCACGGAGGCAGAGGATTGAACTCTCAATCATTGGCGTGTCTACCACACACCTTACCTCTCGGTTATTACGCCAAGAACTAACATTTTGTAGTATAACTGACAATTTTTGGCTTACATGCTTCCTGTCATGCACCTCTCAAAGAGCCCCTCTAGATGCTAGACTTCTCGAGCACCTTCATTTTCAAATTCGTAAGCACCGAATTCGCGGACGCTCAAAAAAGAACAAACATCTGAACATGGACAGGTTGTAGCCAGATTAAGCCCTCAGTTTATGACAAGATTAAAGTCTAGTGGGCGGGAGGGGTTTCAATATTGACTAAAAGTAAACCGTTGAGCACTCGGTTAAAGTCGGAAAAAAATATTTCAAGGCTTTAGTAAAGTCGTTTCATGGCCTTTGGGATCAAGCGCGGTCTTTTCATAAGTCGAGGCCTATCCTGGGTGGGTCTATTCGTTTTATGAGCTGTAAACATATAAACGGCACGTTACTATGTAGAAAAAATACCAGGTGAGCCTTGTATAGCATCTATTATGGCTTGTTAATCATACAGAGCACTGAAGGCATAAAAAGGAACTGATCGAGAGCTTTACCGCTGGTTTTACTGGTCTTCACGTCTTTTGCACAGGCACAGAAAACAATTTAAACAATTTGACTTCTGGTGTCTCGTTTTTGAATTTTTTGTTGAGCTTTTGAGCAATTACGCTAAAGATTTGTTCAAATTCATTACCTTGTTCAGTTGTTATGTTTAACTTCGCAGCGGGCTGTTTTGCTGTCATGTGATTGAATATTTCCCAGAAAGTTTCGCTTTTGACTTTTTTTGCAATAGGATGATTTAGTTTGTAGTAGAATTGAGGCGTTTGATCACAATTAAACTGAATATTGGTTTGATAATTATTTGTTTGGCTTCCAGTAAGAACGAGACAGCTCACAAACTGAAACTTCTTTTATGATCCTTGTATGAAAACCAGGAAACCCTAGATGATCTTTGTACGAAATCAGGGAAATCATTTATGTTCCTTATATGAAGTCGAGGAAATTGATGGTTTTTCTAGCACGGCGATGAAAGCGTAGCTGATCTTGCATTGCATTCTCTAGTAATACAACAACGAGGACTAACAACTACTTCCACGTCGTACGGGAACCTTTTTGATATCATTGTTTTCTTACAAGGATCATATATAATTTCTTCAATTTCATACAAGGATCATATATGATTTCCTGGGTTTCATACAAGAAGCATGTGTTTTCTGGATCTGATTCTTCTACATAAATTGCTTTTCCGCAATTTTTGAGGTAATTTGAGAGTTTTTTTGTGATTTAAATCCTTGATTTCCCATAAGGATCATTAATGATGGTTTCCCGGATTTTATTCAAAAATCATATATGATTTCCTAGGTTTCATGCAAGGATCATATATGATTTCCTTGGTTCAATGCAAGAATCATATATAATTCCCTTGGTTCCATGCAAAAATCGTACTGGGCAATACGTAATGATTTGTATGACATCGTATATGATCCTTGTATGGAACCAAGGAAGCGGCGACCCGGGTTACTGGTTTTTGTCTGGATTTTTTAAATTTCGCCTCTTTTTCGAAAAGTTATTCCCAAATTTTAAAATTGATCTAGAATTCTGTATGCGCACAAAAAAAGCAATCAAAAGCCAACTGCTCATAGTAAATTCATGAAGAAAGATAATTGTGTGACAATATTCAGCGAAGTATTTAAAAAACCTTTAGTAAACTACGAATCAGTAATGATATAGCGTTCTACTATTGAATTACCATCATTAAGTACTGTTATGATATTAAAATGGTGTCAAGGCAGCGCTACTTATCATAAGTTTATGGAAAAAAATTAAAATAGTCATTAACATAATCACAAATCTGAGAAAAGATTTGTTTAAGAGCACAAGGACGGAGACCCAGAGATATTTGCTACGATGAACTCATTTTATCAAATAGAACTTAGAAACAAAAAGCAAAAAGCAGAACTCTCCTTCGAAACAGTGTGTTTTTTGGACGGTATTGAGTGCAACAATACAACAGATAAGTTATAACTAGCTTCTTGATTGATATTTAGGAGACGAAGATTTGCCACAAGTCTGTAATGGGTGCGGGGGGGGGGAGGCATCAAAATGTCCACGAAGTTCTATGTTCAAAGTTCTTGATTGCGCTTTTATTGCAGATGTTATGGCATACATTCCTATCATAACATTTTTGATCCATTTTCCGAGAAAACTAGGTTGATGATAGTAATTATCCAAGAAAAATTCTTTAAAAAGTCGTCATTAAGGAAGGAAATTATTTTTGGCTCCACTGCCATTTTCATTTTGGCAAATTGTTGGCCAGTTACCTCAGTTCAATTCTATTTTTCGAAGGATAATATCAAAATTGTGACGATGTCACTATAAACAAACAGATTGCATTCAAAACATCAAAATAATAATAAATAGCGCCTTTAAAGGACATTATCAATTTAAATAAGGTACAGTTAAACATTGGATGAACCAAAAAAATTATACATAAATATAATTGGAATGAAAATTATATACTTTTCTTTTATAGTTTAATTATGCAAGGCAGAGAAAGCTTTAAAAAATTAGAAAACTGCAACATTTTCTCTTAATTTTGCACGTGAAAGATATCAGAACAAGGTTTACAACCGTTGCAATCTTGCTATCACTTGGGCTTCCTTTAAGAAGTCAACCGATGAGTACAATTCCAAGAAAACTATGGAAATCAATGTGCAACTTTGATAAAATCTATCATCAGCCTAACTCATTGTAATTCTTTCTTTTTAAATAAAATTAAAAAAAATAATTATTATAATTTTTAGAAAATTTGATATCTTTGAAAAACTCTTTACCAGTTAAAGTAGTCTAATTAACCAGGTCGAGGTCCTCGTTCATGACGCAGACCATTTTTGAGCGCACACAGGGGATACGGTTTGTTCAAAAAACACAGGCAAAGAATTTTTTAACGAGCAACATAAGCGCATCAGTACTTACGGTCGAGCCAAAGTCTGCCCCAGAGACGAGACAAAAACAGCCCTATAGATGCACCAGCTCTGCAACATAGATGAGCAACTTTCTACCACATACACGAGCAGGTTCTGCCCAACAAACGAGCAAAAAACTTCGTCATAGGCGAGCTAAAGTCTGCAGCATACACTTTTTCAAAAAATTTTTTGCACCAAAACCTCCGTGACACAAACCGGAGGTGCACAAAACGATTATTAGGCTGCAATATATTACTTCATTTGAGTGTCTAATCTATTTAGTAATAATTCATGAGCTCTCTTTACTGTCCAAGACCACAAGAAAAATCGTGCGAATTTTTCTTGCAGCCCAAGAAAAAACTGAGGCTCTTTTTTTGTGGAACACTCATTTCAAATCTTTAAAAGCATCCCGGATAGGCCAGGATTCAAAATACATCACAAAAGCACAATGAAATAAGTCATATTTAATCAACAGCACATGTGAGTAGAAAAACAATTAATTCAAAAACAAGTATCCCAAAAGCTTCAGGGAGCCAAATAAAATCTAAACAACACAATTTGCAAGTAACAATACCCGAATTTGAAGAAAAACTACATCAAAACGAAAAAACATATCGAAACATTAAAATGTCTGATTTTTTCAAAACTTACAGCCTAACAGCCTTATGAGCAGGCCAATTTCAGTAACCAATTAAAAATTGTTGTCAAGAAAAACTTACGATCAACAAAGCGCGACTCTGTCCGTATAAATTGGCTCACTAGTTTACAAAAAACATCAGAAAGGGGAAGCGTGCCCCGAAACATTTCTAATTTACCCCTTTTTGAATTATTGACCTGAAAGGAAAACTTTTTTGTTTATCACCTTTTTTATGGATAGGAGATACTACAAAACTAGAATGTACGACATGCAAGAACTCTTTGACTCACAGGGTCACAAACCTAAATAAAAAAGGGGGGATCAATTACAATGTGATGTTGGGTAAAATCTCAGAGATAGTACAAAACAGAGAAACTAAAACAAACATTGAGAGTCTTTGCTTCATCTCGTGATCAGCGGATGACTCAAAACTTTGATATTTTTTTCTTGACGACAAACCTGCCGCAAATTTGTTTTTGAACAAAGTCAATTTTTTGTAATATTTTCTCTGTAATTAAAGATAGTAGGGTTATAATTTTCTATATAGAGCGACAATCCAATTTCCCAATTATACTAGCCATATATTGTCGGATTAAGTCCACCTTTTATCACAGCAGGTTGGGTTTCAAATTCATTGAGCAAATATTTGTTGGCACAGATTTGAGAGCCGAGTTAAGTCTCAATAATATGTGCCTCACAAATTTTTCCTCGCTTTGCATGCTTCGAAATCTTACCTTGATTTGTTGGTATTCATGGAGTCCTTATCGAACTTTTTGACAATCATTCTGTTTTTACAATTACAGCTTTTTACTGACGTGTATAAAGTACTATACTTCACTGTTCACTCAAGGTCAATTTATCAATGTCCATTTTAGAAAACTTTTGGACATTTTTAGCGAATTTTTTTATCATCCAATGGCGTTTGAGGAGAGATTTGAAGCGCAATTTTAAACTTTTTTGACCCTCACTGAAGGTTATTATAACAAAAAACGATCTGTAAGAACCGATAAAAACGCTGTTACTTTTTCCGTTTTCAAATTGAGCTGCTCTGATTGGTTGAGTTAAAAGTAGGTTGCTTTCAAGCACTATAAAAGACATGGAAAAGCTAAAAAGCTTTCATTCAATTCTTTTTAACAAAACAAAAACTTGAAAACAGAATCTGCTGGAAAATTTCAACGCGACATTTTCTCTTAAATCGACATTTCTATCGAATTCAAAAATTTTGTTCAAACTCGGACAGAAAATTGAAGACAGAAATTGGTCAAGTTAAAACTTCCTTCATCGACGAATTTTGAAAGACAATAACTTCTTGAATCGAAATTTCTTCCAGACAATTTACAGTCAGATTACAGTCAAAATGGCACCCACAGATTACGATGTTTCAGAAGTTGGACTTCTTTTCGGAACAACTGGCATTTGGTACTAACCCAACAAGATACCTCAAGACAGACCACAAGACAAATAACCGACACCCAATCACATAACTCTAAAAAAACGTTGACCAAAATGAACCCTACAGACTACGATATTTCGGAAGCTGGACTTCTTTTTGGAACAACTGGAGTTTGGTATTAAAAGAAATTTTTATAAATTTTGAAAACGACTGCAAAAATGTCGCCCACAGATTACGACGCAGACATAGCAAATGTTTTCGCCACAACTGGAGTTTGGTACTAGATCTAAAAACCAATTGACCAAATTTCTGAACAAATTCCGACCGAAATGACCCCAAACGACTACGATATTTCAGAAGTTGGTCTTGTTTTTGGAACAACTGGAGTTTGGTACTGAGCTCTCTGCCAACGTTTCTCTTTCAAACCCGCCATGGCAAAACCGCTGAAATTAAAAATTTTCAACTTTTGACGGTTTCCTCCAAAACCTCACTGCCAAACCGATCATCAATAATCTTATCCAGAAAACGAAGCCCAGAAGTTAAAAAAAGTTGGAAAAATGGTGAAAACTTCTCTTGCAGAACCCTTGTCGGAAAATCTTTCTTCGAAAATGATGCCGGCTAAAAGAAAAAGAGCCCGACTTCGCACCGCTGAAAAGAGGGCGAGTCGTGTCAAAACACTGGCACAGCGTCCACGTGACCTACTCCAATAATGACTTTGAACATAACAGATGAAGAGATCTGACAAACTTTAAAGTATTCACTAAATCATCGTGCAGTATCAGCAACAAACTTTATATCAATGTTCGTTTTAGTTTTCTACAAATAGCTTTAAAGATTTTAAATTTCTATAAAAAAAAGTTTGAAGCACCCGGGTCGAGACCGAATGGTTAACTTGTAAGAACTTGCAAGTTTCTTGCAAAAGATGGTTAACTTGTAAGATTTTGCATGTTTCTTGCAAAAGATGGTTAACTTGTAAGAACTTGCAAGTCGAATGGTTAACTTGTAAGAACTTGTAAGTCGAATGGTTAACTTGTAAGAACTTGTAAGTCGAATGGCTAACTTGTAAGTTTCTTGCAAGTTCGTTCCGGTCGAGCACAACTCTTATTGGTTAATTCAATTTAACATTCAGTCATTTGGCGTAGAACGCGCGTGGGAGTTATTTGATCTGTTTGGATAATATAATACAATTTGACCTAAGTAGACAAAATGTTTTTTTTTAATTTTATCAATTCAAGAGAGATACTTTTGCAATTCATTTGAAAAACTAGATCTCAATTAGCTCCTTTGCGATCGCTCTTTTAAAAATGTTCCCAAAATATTGAATTTCATTGAATTTTTAAATTCATATGTCAGTATTTTCTCGCAATAATGGCCCTTCTTTTATACCCTTTTTTATAATTTAATTCACACTTTTACAGATTCTATTTTTTTCCAAACAATCGTTTACATTCATGTCCGGCAACGTTTAATTTATGGTTTAGTGCGTATGTGTCATGTGTGTGTGTGTGCGCGCGCGCGCGCGCGTGTGTGTGTGTGTGTGTGTGTGTGTGTGTGTGTGTGTATGTGCATGTGTATGTGTGCGTGTATGTGTGTGTGGTGTGTGTGTGTGTGATGTGTGTGCGAAAGGTTAACTTGTAAGTATCTTGTAGGTCGAATGGTTAACTTGTAAGAGCCTTGTAAGTCGAATGGTTAACTTGTAAGAACTTGCAAGTCGAATGGTTAACTTGTAAGATGCATCGCCTTGTAAGTTTCTGCCAGAAACTTACAAGTTCTTACAAGATAACCATTCGGCCTCGACCCGGGCATTTACGTTCAAACCGAAATGTGTATTTTTAATGAAATGTGGATTGAAATTTAATATATTTTCAACAACTGTTGTTTTCGGTATTACTTCCCTATTAATGAGATTCGAATCTTGCAAGGAACTTAAAAGAATTTTCAAGTCTTTCGAGATCGTTTTAAGATATTATTATTGGCCAAAAATTAGAAGAAAACCTGCTAATAGCTTTTAGAAAAAGATTTATATATAAGTTTATTACCGGGGCACAGCCCTGGTCGGGACGAGATCTTATAAAGATCTTACAAGTTTCTTACAAAAGATGGTTCGTTATATGATAATAGCAATACAATTTGAAACAAGTGCAACATGGAACCTTAATTCTCAGCCAAATGTGCATTAATTAAACTCGTGCTGATCTTAAAGCAGAATCAGATCTTTTTTGTGCAGTAAACGAAGTAATGACAATCTTCATTCGGAGTTTATTGACAATCAATAAATTGTTAACGCTCCTATCAGAATTTTAGAAATAGAGAAACTAGAAATTTTCTTCACAAGATATAAACAGTGTCAAATAATGGCAAATGCAGGATGAAAATGACTTGAAAATGTTTGCTCGATTGCTCCAGAAAAATTCTCTAACCAAAATTTGCCGAAATTTTGTCTCTTTCACCTCTGCGCGCCCAATCAAAACCATTTTTATACGTTTAGATTTTGACAGTATTTTAGGACAGTTGCGAGGTCTTTCTTAGCCTTTAGAAAAAGGTTTAGAAGAAGGTCTAGGCATAAAATTGGGGCAGGGGCAATATTTGTCTTTACCTAGAGCAATTGATTTTCCATTTGTTGTATTCTTTGCCCTAAAAATTGCCTGCTAGAAAGATACCGCAAAAGTTTTGTTATCAAAAATCTGCTGTTGAATTTTGCCATTTCTGTCCTTTGGTTTGGATTGGTAATTGGTAGATGAGTTTAAATTTGATTTAGATTTTTACGGGTTCTATTGCCGAACTCCACGAATTTCTTATCAGCAAATTTGAGCTCTACCTAATGGTGAAAATAAAATTGGTGTGCCTGTTTCTTAACTGGAATTAATTGTTCCGACCCCACTTGTGGGGGAGGAACTACTATATACTCAAATCGGTTTTTTTTGTCGTTCAGACAAATTTGGCCGATCGATATATTCATCGTAGAGAAATGTTAGTGGTATCATTACAAAACTCATCTAGTGTAGAATTCGGAAATAAAAAGATCTTTTTTTGAAATTTGTTTTTTTTTCGAGGAGTTATCAAGGTTTATGTCGAAGTTTTGTGTGAACATTTGATATTTGGCATGAATTTGTTCACTTTTAGGGGAATTTTCGTTCAAATTAAGATCTTTTCATTAAAAAAAGAAATTCAAAACTACATTTCACGCCTCAAAATGAATCACATTTGTGTTCCTAATAGACGGAAGGCAATAAAAAGACTAGTTCTGGTCTCTTAGGGAAGTTAACTATAAAAAAAATCGAAGTGTTATTGAGAGCTCCTTTTTTAGATAACGATTCATATTTTTTTGTTTTTTAAGTCACCTAGAGACTAGTCGCTTTTCATATCGAGGTGCCGTTAAAAACAAACCTCATTTACAGTCAAGTGAAGCCCAATGAACAAAAACATCCGTTTTCAAGGAATCGCTCATGTTTTTTCTGACTTCGACTCTGAGTTTTCTTAACTTTAAGTGAAGTTTTGATTTTCTATTTTACGTTTTTACAAAATTGGTGTCCTATGGTATAGACTCATTGACTAAAATTGCAATAGTTCGATATGAGCTTTAAATGAATCTATCTAGTGCTATAAATGTACAGCTAACGGCTGTTAAGGATTTGAAAATAAATTTTCGGAAACATTTTTTTATAATATTATTCAATCATAAATTTTTTTTCGTGAGCTGTAAGTCACTCTCATTAATTACAGGACTCTTTTAATGCAACCACAATTAATCTGGTTGGCAGTTTTATCTTCTAACTATTGGTCATCTGATCTCAATGCCACAAGATTTCATAAAAAGTTTTCAAAACTTTTGGATATTTTGGTATTATTGGTTCCATTGAAATTCTTATCACCTTATCTTAAAATTGAGAGCTGCCCTTGGCATAGAGAAGACGTTCAATCGATTATATATAATGTTTTCAGAGAAAATTGTATGGTTTAAATGGCTCTCTGACACTTTCTTCTTTACTGATTTTTTGGTTTCATAGTCATTAGACTTATTGTGTCGCCTTGTTGATTACCTCTGCCTGAAAAACATCCTTGTTCTCCAGTCTAGGCTTAACTATTGAAATTAATGCCTGACAAGTCTTCAAAAAATATTTTTTCGAAAAATTTTTGAAAATTAACCAATCGTAAACTTACTTTTGTGAACTGTAGTTCAGACTCAGTAACGACAGGAACCTTTTTCTTTCTATTTCAACCCAAAATTATCTAGTCAGCTGTTTGATCTTCTAACTATTGGTTTTCTTACTTCAATGCACGAGTTTTCATTTTTTTGGACCTTTTTTTTTCTTTCGTAATTTTGTTCGTATTAGAAATCTTATCACATTATCCTATTATTGATAATTCTCATTGGCATAAAAAGACTTTCAACTGATCATAGATAATGTCTTCAGTGAAAAGCTGATGGTTTAAATGGCCCCGACACTCTCTTCTTGCAATTTTTAACAGAGTTTTTGGATTTTGCCTCTATTTGTTGTTTTTTTTTCATAGCCAATGAGTTGCTGTAATGTCGTCCCATCGAGGCATAATTTAGCGTATTTATTGGCTGCCGTTGAAATCTATAGATATTAATGGCGTTGATACTACGGGTTTCTCATTAAATTCTTAGTTTTGCTCAAATTTGTTGATTTTTTGAAGCTATATTGTTAAAAAAGACGAATACCACTGCTTTTAAAACAATAATTGAAAATCGAAAAGATTTTACTGAAAGTTTCATATTTTCATGGCTTTTCGCTTGACACTTTTCTCGCTTCTTTTTTTTGAAATTGCTGTTTTGCGTGTTTTTTATTCTTTATGTAACCGTAAAATGCTGATCGGTCTGGTAAGCTTGTGATTAAGTTTTGAATCAAGGATGTTACCCAAAGCAGTCAAGTTATAGCCAATAGTCATAAAGTTTATGATGTTATACATCTTCAAAAATTTTTCAAACTTTTTTCAGTTTTTGTTCTTTTTGTCAACTTGTAACTTCTCATCATTGAGAGGTCCCATCCAATTCCTTTGAATTCAAAAATTAACATGTCTTCTGATTTTATGCCGTAACTGAGGTTTTACTTGTTGGACAATATGTGTTTTCATAAAAGTTTTGTGCGTGCTATATTTATGTTTCTTTTTCTCTTCTTTTAGCACATTCGGGTAGTAACAGACCCCAATGATTTTTAGATGTTGCTCAAAAGAGCTTATTTATTTTTTCAGTAAAAAATTAGCTAAATTAGTATAGGTCAAAAACTGAAATATAAATACATTTTATTGAGATAATAGCTAATAATTTTAATCGCTTCATTAAATTTAATTTGTGTTTTCGCAAACAGTTTGTAACTTTTTGAGTTTTTCTGTATCTATAGTTCATTTCCATGGCTTAGTCTAACCACTGACAGGTCCCATTGGTTTAACAATGACTTCTTACTATGTTTTTCGAGAACTATTTTGTTGTAAGCTAATGACTTTTAAGAGTTTTGAAAATTACTTAGGAAAAGTAAGTTTGTGTTGTCAAGGTTTTATCTGATTGCATTTTGAGATTTTTACAAGGTGCTTTCAAATTTAGATATTGAGATTTTGCCTGGAAGTTTTTGTTTTTGCTTATTTTGTTGTTTGTTTTTGTTCCGTAGTCTTTTCTAATGGCAGATCTAGTGAGTGTTGTAATGAGGCATGGCATTGTGGAATTCAATTAGTAGTTATGTTTTCTAACGAGTTTTTTCATTTCAAACATCTATTTTTGTTATATCTTCATTTGGTTGACAATTAAGTCAAAAATGTAGATGAGCTCGGGTCGGAACATCGTGTGAGAACGCACATTAAGGAGCCTTCTTGTTATATAACAATTTGCTTTTGGATAAATCTCAGTAGTAATAGGAATGTTTGAGATGCTTGTTTCTTGTTCGTTTGTTCGTGTTTGTTTTTATTTTTTTTCGGTATTGAATCCTCATTTGTTGGCCAACATCTTGAGTTCGGAAGATACAATGTTTTGTGGATGTTTCAAAGGTTCAGATTTTTACTGTTTTTTTTTATCGTCAATGCGTTTTTTTTGCTGTCTATTGTGATTCTGGGGTCACTCCTTTTCCTCTGATTTATTGCAATCCGTTAATTCTTTGGTGATAGTTTTGGTTTCTGCGCGATGATTCTCTATCGTGTGATGATTCCCTATCGTTTGAAAATTTCGCCTTTCAAACGATTCCCTATCGTTTCATATTTCCTATCGTTTCATATTTCACCATTTTCTTGCATCTAGCGATTCAAATTCTTTTTGGACAAATGTTTATTTGTCTCTGCGTCTGCTATTGTAGAAATTTTGAATTTGGATTTCTCAGTTCCATATTTTTTTTTGGATTTCTCAGTTCCATATTTCTCCAATTCGTTCAGGTTTCTTGTGCACTATTTTTTTTATCTTCTTTGTTACTTTTTGTGCTTAGTCCTTTTTGTAATTGCTGAATATTCTATTCATTTTTTCTGTAGGTGTCTGATTAAGATATTTTACCTTATACATTTAACAATATGGCTTGTATTAGACTCTTTTAATAATTTATTGCGTCGGTTCAGGAAGCTTGCTGATTTTCCGTCCCAATTGTACTAAAATCATACTTCGATTCATTTTCTTTTTGATTTGTTTTCAGTGCGTGTGTGATAGTGCCGATTCTGTCAATGTCAGTTATTCCAGTTTCTCTCCATTTCTCTGTATTTTTTGCGCCAATTTGTCTCTGAGTTTTTTCTCCTGGAAATCTTGCCTCTAGAATCTTTGATGTCGGTAAATGGACATTTCATAAGGGGGCATTTTGTACGGTAAATGGGGTTTTCTAGGGTTTTCACTTTTCCTGTGGTCGGTTAAGGATCAGTTATCCTTGTTTATCTCTACGTCAGTCTCGATTTATTATACAAGTACCGTATTTTGACAGGAAGTATCCTAGTAGTCCATCATGCGCTCGCTCTGATTCTTAGTTATTTTCCCGGACAAGTTGGGGGCAAATTGACCTACACCAGGTGTTCCTATCTCTCTGGTACGACTGGCTGTTGTTTCGCACAGATGTTGGATTCCAGTAAGCATTTAATGAAATTAAAAAAACTGTCGTTGCTGCTTGACTAAAATTTTGTATTCCATCCCGAAAAACACATTACTTTCTCCGCTCAACCTTCAAATGCCCCCCATTTTTATCGCATGTTTTTCATTGGTTGCACGCGCTTCCTATCCACCCCCCCCCCCCCCCCCCCAATAAAAACAAGAGCAACAACTATCCAGGCTATTCTTGTGCCCTTTTACCTGTCTGCTATTTCTCTAAAGTCTTAAGTCTTACCGTTCTCGCTGAGCGCTTTTTTTGCTGACATTTTTATCGAACTCATTTTGCCCACGGCCCATTATTTTGTTACTTTTGTGCGCTTTTCCCCCCACCAATTACACCCAAAACACGCAATTTTTTTCTCGGTGAATTATCGCAGCATCGCAGCTGGTTTTTGAAATTTTCACTTTTCTATGAATTGACATTGCTGGTATTTTGATCGTTTATGGGACCTAATTTCCCACGCAAATATAACCTTCAATTAGAATTTAAACAAATCAAATAAACCAAAGTTCAGACATATTGTGAGGTCAAGGAAAAACAAACAAACATTTATTAAGTGTTGTTTTGATAATCATGGCAAAACTATGCTTGCTAGTTTGTTTCATTGTTGTCATCAATTTAAACTCAATTTTGATCTCAGCTATTATTGGGGGGCACAAAAGCCCGAAGCGTCCCTTTTTCGTTCGGGTTGTGAGACTTGCAAATGGGAAGAGGTCTGCCTGTGGGGGTACTATCATTCACACTGAATGGGTTCTCACATCAGCCCACTGCGTTAAGAACAAGAACCGTTAGCTTTATTTAATTTTTCACTTGCCTCTAAAACCTTTCCCTTATTTCCATTAGTTAACACTATTTGCATTAGTTAATCGTGAGGTCGTCTATAACTATAAGCCTATAATCTCTTAGTTATCCTGGTGAGGAGTGGTTTCAAATCTTGAATGATGATTCAAAGCTTGCAAGAATCTTGCAAGACCGTGAGTTTTCTCATCGCTAGTGTACGAGCTAGATATCTGTGATCATGTTCTGATAAGAGAATCGTGATGTTTTACTTCTTTATTTTTCTTAGTGGGCAGCTTCTGATCATCTTACTTCTTATTATTTGAGGTTTAAAAGTTCAAAGTGAATCTTTGGATGCAGCCCTGGTTAAGCAAGAATTAAAAACTTGCAAGAATCTTGCAAGTTTTTGAATTCATTCGGAAGGGTGTTTCATTTTTTTTTGCCAAAATAGCATTTCGGTTTCGAAAGTTACATGGATTTGAACAACTTAACCATAACTTACTTCTAGTGCCAATTAGGGAGCAAAAAATACTTCCGAATTATTATTGTGAATCGATTCATAAACTTCATTTATATTGTGTTTTCACTAAAATATTTCGACAAGATTGGTATTGCACGTTTTCGCTGTTGAGGTTCCTCAAACTGAAGTAATTTTTGTTTTTCAATTATTGTTTCCAAAAATATATATAGCATCATCTTCTAAGTGAATTCATAATCTTGCGAAATTCATAATCTTGTGAAATCTTGCAAGTTTTCAATTCCTGCTTTACCAGGGCAAACATAACTCTGAGCAGAATTTGTTTCAGTTCTTGGCATGACAAATTGAGATTTGAACTCTGTTGAAAATTTAATTTTGAATTTTTGAAATTCAGAAATAATTCTGATTCCACTGAAAGTTCACGCACGCGAACTGTTAATTTCGAGCCAAGCATGATCGAGTTAAAAGAGACGACTGTTTGAAAACAAATGAAATTGAAGCGGAAAAATCTTGCAAGCACGACCGATTTAACTCAAACTTACTGTGCGGGCCTATGTTTTTGTAGAGCGTCTGTAATTGAAAACGCGTAATGGATTTGCCGGTTGCAAAAAAACTTGTCGTTTTTTGAGTTATTTCTATAACTACCAACGTCCCGACAGCAATAAGTCCTGTTTTTTTTCTCGAGTGAACTTTAATGACGCCTTCTGATTTTTGCCATCACCAAAAAGACAAATTTATTTCATCTCAGACCTCATAAACTAAATTGACCATTTTTTTTCGCGTTCCAACGCCTTTCCAGAATCAAGATTTCGCAACACAGCCACAACCTCCAAAATGGTGAGTTAATGTTGTGAGATTTTTGGGAGATAAATTCAGTCTTTATTGGGCTTTAATTTAATTTTCTTCGTACTAATTGTATTCTTTTCTTTGTTTGCATGCTCTGCTTTAAGGAGGGATGTTATGACAAATTGATGCAAAGTATTATAGAAAAAGTTGGTCGGAGGATCAGATGACCAAAAAAATTAACGGTGAGTATATGCAAACAGATCCACGTTGAAATTTCCTCTAATTTCAAACTCATAGGATGACAACTGAAAAGCAAGAATGAGATGTTAGACAATGAGACTATTTGCGCGCCAAAAGGGGCAAACAGCTTCATTCAAGAGACGAAAACCATTTTCCGTCCTACCCCAAAAACAAAATAATTCTGAAGGTCTGCAAACAACCATAATAAAATTTACAACAATCGACAATTTACATTTTACTACTTTTATTTAACTAAAAGTGTAAAGAATATGACATTCTACACCAAATTAAAGTCACCGGACTCTAGTGTCCAGTGAAACTAAAAAGGAATATTTGATTTTTTTTAAAATCAATTTGTGGAAATTTTCGAAAAACCCAAGCAAAAATTGCAAATCTTCACAAAAAAATTTTATAGCTTGAAAGTTCATTTTTTTCTTTCAGATGAACCAGTCAAAAGTTTCAGTTCCGCCGCAATCATATGTAGTGAACAATACAGTTCCGCCGAAACAAAGTAAAAAAAAATATTCGAAAGTTTTGCAAATGATCGCTATACAGCACCAAATGTTCGACACTGAAATGAAAAATGCGTATAATTTCAAAACTACCGCCTACAAAGAAAGCTACCACTTTTTATTTTGATGATTTTTTATATTGGTAATTATGAATATAGAAATTTTTTTGGTATTAACTTCGCTCTGGTAATTGTTCTGCTATTAACTTCGCTCAGTCCTACCTAGTTAATAAGGCGTTTGTAATACATGAGACGAATAAAAATTTTGTACTTTGAAATGGGTTTGTGACCAGATGCGTACTAATATACCAATAAGAATTAGAAATATTTATTATTAGATAAACTTCAAGTAATTTTGCACTATGTAGGTTTACTGTGAACAAAATTTAACGCTTTATCACAGTCTAAACGAAATTTTGATTGGAGTGGTTTTATCACATTTTGCTTAATTTAGCGTCTCTGTTCAACTAAGACAGGTGAATAATACAGTTGTATTTTTAATAAATTATTGTTTTATTTTAAATAATTTTTTTACTTGAGTTTCTACGAGGCGAAATTATTTTCGCAAAGCAAGATCTTCTCACTATATGCCTCCATGCTCTTAGTTATCCTAGTGATGAGTGATTTCAAACCTTGCAAGACCTTGAGTTTTCTCATCGCTCGGGTACGTGTTAAATGTGTGATCATGTTCTGATAAAACAATCATGATTTTTTACTTCTTTATTTTTCTAATTCAGCGGCTTCTGATCATCTTATTTTTTATTATTTGAGTTTTAGAAATTCAGAGTGACTTTTTGGATGTCAAACATAGCTATGAGCAGAATTAGTTTCAATTCTTGGCATGACATTTTGAATTTTGAACTCTGTTGAAAATTTAGTTTTAATTTCTTGAATTCAGAACTGACTTTGATTCTGTACAAAATCCTAGCAAGACAACTTTTAAAATTCAGCCAAGCATGAATGAGTTTAAAAAGATGACCCTATGGAAACAAATTAAAATTAAGAGAAAACTTCTTGCATGCAAGGCGGATTTAACTTAAAAATAATGCGCGGAGCCGATGTTTTTGTAGAGAGTGTTTTGCAATTGAAGAGCTTGAAAACGCTTAATAGATTTGCCGTTTGCAATAAAAACTTGTCAATTTTTGAAATATTTTGCTATGGAAACATCCGTTAGACATGTTACACAATGAAACTATCTGCGCGCCAAAAGGGCAACCAGCTTCAATTAATAGACGAAAACCAATTTTCGTCCGACCCCAAAACAAAATTATTTAACAATTTACACATTTACTATTTTCATTTAACTTAAAGTGTCGTAAAGAAGTCGGAAAAGTGTCCGGTAAAAACTAACGGGAGTTTTTAATTGTTCTTTCATTTGAATTCACATTTTTTGTCATGGAATGTGTCGAAAAACCCAAGGAAAAAATTGCAAATATTCACAGAACAAAGTTTTCTAGTTTGAAAATTCGATTTCATTTCTTTCAGATCAACCAGTCAAAAGTTTCAGTTCCGGCGCAATCAAATGACAAAGTAAAAAATATTCAAAAGTATTGCAGATTATCGCTATACAATCGTATAGCGGTTTTTACAAGATAGATATACTCCAAAGTCTGGAGGTAAAGATTTTATATTATTGAGATTCGTTTTGAACTAGCCTGGTTCCCACCCCTTTCTTTTTCTTCGTTTCAGCAATGGAAGTTGTGATAGAGTACGGAGACTTCACAGACATGGACGCCCCAAAAATGGACATCAATGTGACGAAACTGTTCTGGCATCGTGAACACAAGTTAGTTGCATTCCCTGTTGATGAAAAAGAGCCCGGGTTGACCCCATAAATCAAAAAGTTTTAAAATTACAGCTTCATATTATAGCATCTTTGAAAAGTTGTAGTCACAGTACATAAAAGGGAGTTTGATGCAATTGAATTTTCCCGAAGGTTTTGAAAACTTCATGTAAAGAAGGGAATATTTTTTTACAGAAAAATAATACTAAAAGAAATCGAAATATTGAGTTCTAAGAGAACACAAAATTATGGGAAAATTGTAGTCATAGAGTTTCATAGAAAAATAAAAATTTTGGAGAGAATTAAAAAATTACTTTTTTATTGGATAAATTCATTGCAGCCCGATATTTATTCATTTATTCATTGGAAGGCACTCTCTGGAAGTGGTAATACACTTAGCAAAAAAGAACTAAAAAAATTGTCGTCAGAGAGCATTTTTTGTTCATTTTTTGCGATTGAAAGTGGTAAATTCTTCCGTAAAAAAAAACAATTTTCGTTTGCCTTTGATGATCAATGAAATAAGGACCCTCGAAACAGCTTTAAAAACCCATTATAATTGGTTTATGCAGTCGTTGTTATCACAGAACTCCATTTTTTGAAAATGTTGTAATCCTAGAAATTCCATCTATGAAAAAGTTTTAATCATACCACTTCCTGCTATGAAAATGTGTTAACCCGACCAATTTTGTAGGACTTGTTTTCTATGACATTAATGATCCATAAAATTAAAGTTCTATGCTTACAACTTATGGTTAACCCGGGAGCTTGCTCCTAAATATTTATCTACCCCAGAAATCGGAGAATGATATAGAAAGCAATAAGGGCGAACTGTGGATCGAACCCGTTTTCATAGCGAACTGTGTATTAACTACTGTGGAGAACTGCTGAGTTTTCATGGTTTTAATATTAACAAAGAGCCATATAATAATTTATAAAACCATTTTCGGCTATTATGTTTGCTAATCTTACAAACTCTAAACCTTACTATAGTTCTAATCTTGAAACATGGGTTGTAAAATACCTGGCAAATTCGAGTATACATACGTCTAAATTGTCCTCGTAATAAACCCACGCACGAAATTATAAGCTCCCCGGCCCATTACGGTATATTCTATAGTAATTGAGCTTCTCAACATTGTTGATCATTAGGATTCCAAAATGAGGGGTCTTTCCTAATATCCTATTATACGCGTCCCAAGCTTAGTGGAAATATAAAGTATAGCTTATATGCCCCCCTAGGCTTGCAGAGTTTATAATATGAAAGAACCAGCTTTTTTATGCCATTCATCACTGACTACGCAACATCATTAATGTTAAAAAGCTCATTATCACGTAACTGACTATGAAAAAACAAGTTTGTTCACGCTTCCGGAAAGGTAAAATTTAACCTATTTCACTTTTCTTCAGACACGCTGCAATGAGACTTGTAAACGACGTGGGACTGGTCAAAATTGACAACTTCAAATTCCCAGAAAATTCAACCATTGACACATGCTCTAACGCCCTCAATTACTGTACTGTTCTGGGAACCTGTGGCATGGGGCGGGTCCTCCACACCCCCGAAAGTTTTTCACCCTACCTTAAAGAGATCCTTCTTTATGAAAAAGAACCCAGTTGTATTATCAATTTGTGCCCTAAGGATGTTATATGCACCCGCCGAATGTCGCCAAAAAGAATTGACAACGTCTATCATGGCGACTCTGGAGGTCCCCTTTACGCAATTGGGGAGTTTCCGAACGCTGAGCCCGTTTGTGTCTATGGTATTGCCAGTTATACTGGAAAGTTTTACTTAGACGCGTTTGGAGAGAGGTTGATCGATATATATTTTGGCGGAAGCTACTTTGCAAACGTACCTTATTTCTACGATTGGATTTGGGGGGTCATCGAAACTCACTACGAAAAACAGAGACAGTTGGATGAACTTCTGAGATCCCAAAATATTGACGAGAATCAGAAATATGACAAGGAACAGAATCAGAATCGCAGAAGATACCCGAATCCGAGAAGCCGACAGAATGCTCTGAGACGTAAAAATTCAAAAACTCGATTCGGTTCTAAAAAACCGAGTTCAAAATTGTAATGGACTACAATAAAAACTATTGCTACTTTATGTTAAAAAGGTTGAGATCAAGACTTTATGGACAAAATTACCCTGTCAAGGCAAAGAAAGAAAATTCTTGTTTTTCTTTCGAGAATGGTCCGTTTTTCATAGTTTATCGTAGTAAATCATACAAATTTCTTCGATCGCGTTTTTGTTGTTAAATAGTTTTAATTATTCAAGCAACTATTTTAAATAAGTCAAGTAAGTGTCGTTTTGTATTCAAAACGGACATTTTTATATGAATTTTTGTAAATGAAATTTAGTCCAATATACTGTTTTCCAACAGAGGTAAAATCTAAAAGCTGAAACGAATCCTTTTTTTCTATTACTAACCCCATCGATTTGTATATCCGCACTTAAGAGATCTGTAACCTGACTCAAAATGGATACGTCCAGAACTTCGTGGGTTCATCAGCATCTGGGCCAGAATACTTTGAGTTCATCAAATTAACATCCAGCAGTCTGAGAAGAAAATGGAAAAAAGGCGGCGTCCTCAAATACTTTAGCTAGTAAAAGTAGTCTCTTCCAATACGTCAATTTCTCGAATTTAGTTAGAACACGACAATTTCAGTTGAAGTAAGTTAAATTGTTGTAACGAAAAATATAACAAAAATTAAAACATCGACGTGCTTTGTTATCGGGTTCTGATTTGACATACGATTGCAAAAACCACTGAGGTAGGGAGTAAACAATTTTGTACGATGTAAATGTTTCAAATTATTTGTTTCTGTCGCTTTCTTGTAAAGGAAGAAAGATATTTTTAGCCTTCAACCTACATTTATATCGGAGTTTTTATGCAGAAGTCACAAAAATTATCTTCATAGGTCAAGCAATATTTGATTTCGTTGATCCTATAACAGTTAAAGTTTGAACTTTCCCATTTTCAAGCCACAATTTGTTTGCAAAACGCGCAAAAGTTTCACAATAAATATCTTCTACCACAATTGCAACCAAGTTGGTGCAAATTTAAATTTAAAATGTTGATCTATTTGAGACTCTTATTTGGTAATTTCGGAGAATTGAAGTGTTCAGTAGAAATTATCTTGAATTGCAAGACGAAGACCGAAGAGCATAAAGGTTCTTCAATAAAATTATGCCAATCTTATAAATGCATGTCAAAAATAAGTTGCCTTCCTTGGCTTATGGGCAAAGTTAAAACAAATTGTAGCTTCTCTATTATAAACTAATTATAGTTTTTCTACAGTCGGGTCTCAGATTTTTTTCAAACTCATCGATAATCAACGCAGGAGTTCCACTTTTTATATAGGTTCCTTTTGTACGAACCACTAGATGATACTGAAAAAAGCTCAAATTCGTTTTCAACTTGAGATGATTTTCTGACGCAGCCCGGGTTGACCACCATAAACCTTTCTTGGCAACCATATCCAAGCCATATATGGAGTTTATGATAACTTGGCAACCATATAGATGACCATGCAAAAAAATCAACATTGCTCAAAAAGCTCTTAAAACACCCATACAATGCACTCTGAGTGGAGAGAAACTCATCAAGACACTTGAAAAAAAATTGAAGTTCATGGTGTCTTGGGAACCATATCCAAGACCATACACATTTATGGTGCCATATAGGACCATAAATATCAAAGTCAAAAAATACAAAAATATTACAGAGAACAGCTTAATTAACATCTTCTGACTACATTAAGCGCTCCAAAAAAGCAAATTAAGTTAGTTCGATTTTTTATTTCTTGGCAACCATATCCAAGACCATAAATATTTATGGTCTTGCATATGGTTGCCAAGAAATCCATGACTTGTCAGATTTCTTAGAAAGGTTTAAAAAGCTTGAAAAATTGCAGTAGGTAACACAATTTTGGTTGCAAAAGGCATATGTATTACTTCAGCACTATGTGGAGTTCTCAAAAAAAAATAATAGAAGAAAAGATACGAAACGACTTTAAAATTTGGCACAAATACATTGTTTCTAGAGGCAAAATCAGTAGTAGAATTAACAACCACTCTCTTCAAAAATAAAAGGCCATACTGAAGTGTTTTTGCGGGCATTTTGATCAGATGGTATAATTAGCAACGGAGATCTTGTTCAATTACACAAAAAAAGCTACTGTTCTTCTCATTTAGGATTTTTTTAAATTGATGTTATTATAATTTGCTGTATTTCGTGGAGTGCGATAAAATGTGCTATAATTGCTGCAAAAACCATCTGAAGCTATAATAAGTGGCCTCATACCTATAAGATTGTCACTTTTAGGATTTTGTTGCAATGGTCTTTAGTATGATAGGCGATAATTCTACATAATTTATTTTTTTTTGTTTGATGATATTATAATTTGTTGTATTGTGGACTGGGAAACAGTTGGCTCTGAGTGCTTCAATAGACATCCAAATCCAGCTTATATGGACTCATACCTCTAAAAGTGTGACTTTTGTCAATTTGTTTCTATGGTCTTTGATAACATAAAAATAAGCAATTGTTCTTCACACTTATGAGTTTTTTAAATTTGATGTTATTATAATTTGTTCTATTTCGTGGAATGTGTTAAAATGTGCTATAAATGCTGCAATAAACATCTGAAGTCAGCATATGCCGCCTTATAACTGTAAAAATGTCACATTTGTGTTTTGTTATAATGGTCTTTGATATGATTGCCAAGAAATCCATAAATAAATTTTTTTTAAGTGAAGATCTCTTTTTCATACTTTTGTCGCCTCAAAGTTGTCCTATACTAGCGTACTCTGCAACTTTTGTTCAATTTATTTTAGTAGTTTACTAATTTCAAGGTTTAAGAACAATCAGTATTGTTTATTTTTTTGTCTAACTTAAACAAAAATACAAAACTACTTTTCAAGAGTTTATCTGCTTTTATCATTATTTACATGGTTCGTTTGGGTTCCTCAATTGTTTTTATCAGAAAAACAATCTAAAACAAAGTTTTTTTGATAGCAGAAAGCTTACGTTCACTCAACAACATGTGGAGTTCTATACAAAAAAAATTAGAGGAAAAGAAATTAAACGACCGTAAAATTTCACACAAACATATTGTTTCCAGAGTCAAAATCATTAGTAAACACAGCAACCACTCTGTTGAGAGAAAAAAAGCCATACTACAGTGTTCTTGAGAGAAGCTTGTTCAGAAGGCTTAATTAGTAACAGGAAGCTCATTCAATTACACAAAAATAGGCGATAATTCTACATAATTTATTTTTTTTGTTTGATGATATTATAATTTGTTGTATTGTGGACTGGGAAACAGTTGGCTCTGAGTGCTTCAATAGACATCCAAATCCAGCTTATATGGACTCATACCTCTAAAAGTGTGACTTTTGTCAATTTGTTTCTATGGTCTTTGATAACATAAAAATAAGCAATTGTTCTTCACACTTATGAGTTTTTTAAATTTGATGTTATTATAATTTGTTCTATTTCGTGGAATGTGTTAAAATGTGCTATAAATGCTGCAATAAACATCTGAAGTCAGCATATGCCGCCTTATAACTGTAAAAATGTCACATTTGTGTTTTGTTATAATGGTCTTTGATATGATTGCCAAGAAATCCATAAATAAATTTTTTTTAAGTGAAGATCTCTTTTTCATACTTTTTTGTCGCCTCAAAGTTGTCCTATACTAGCGTACTCTGCAACTTTTGTTCAATTTATTTTAGTAGTTTACTAATTTCAAGGTTTAAGAACAATCAGTATTGTTTATTTTTTTGTCTAACTTAAACAAAAATACAAAACTACTTTTCAAGAGTTTATCTGCTTTTATCATTATTTACATGGTTCGTTTGAGTTCCTCAATTGTTTTTATCAGAAAAACAATCTAAAACAAAGTTTTTTTGATAGCAGAAAGCTTACGTTCACTCAACAACATGTGGAGTTCTATACAAAAAAATTAGAGGAAAAGAAATTAAACGACCGTAAAATTTCACACAAACATATTGTTTCCAGAGTCAAAATCATTAGTAAACACAGCAACCACTCTGTTGAGAGAAAAAAAGCCATACTACAGTGTTCTTGAGAGAAGCTTGTTCAGAAGGCTTAATTAGTAACAGGAAGCTCATTCAATTACACAAAAATAGGCGATAATTCTACATAATTTATTTTTTTTGTTTGATGATATTATAATTTGTTGTATTGTGGACTGGGAAACAGTTGAATCTGATTGCTTCAATAGACATCCAAATCCAGCTTATATGGACTCATACCTCTAAAAGTGTGACTTTTGTCAATTTGTTTCTATGGTCTTTGATAACATAAAAATAAGCAATTGTTCTTCACACTTATGAGTTTTTTAAATTTGATGTTATTATAATTTGTTCTATTTCGTGGAATGTGTTAAAATGTGCTATAAATGCTGCAATAACCATCTGAAGTCAGCATATGCCGCCTTATAACTGTAAAAATGTCACATTTGTGTTTTGTTATAATGGTCTTTGATATGATTGCCAAGAAATCCATAAATAAATTTTTTTTAAGTGAAGATCTCTTTTTCATACTTTTTTGTCGCCTCAAAGTTGTCCTATACTAGCGTACTCTGCAACTTTTGTTCAATTTATTTTAGTAGTTTACTAATTTCAAGGTTTAAGAACAATCAGTATTGTTTATTTTTTTGTCTAACTTAAACAAAAATACAAAACTACTTTTCAAGAGTTTATCTGCTTTTATCATTATTTACATGGTTCGTTTGAGTTCCTCAATTGTTTTTATCAGAAAAACAATCTAAAACAAAGTTTTTTTGATAGCAGAAAGCTTACGTTCACTCAACAACATGTGGAGTTCTATACAAAAAAAATTAGAGGAAAAGAAATTAAACGACCGTAAAATTTCACACAAACATATTGTTTCCAGAGTCAAAATCATTAGTAAACACAGCAACCACTCTGTTGAGAGAAAAAAAGCCATACTACAGTGTTCTTGAGAGAAGCTTGTTCAGAAGGCTTAATTAGTAACAGGAAGCTCATTCAATTACACAAAAATAGGCGATAATTCTACATAATTTATTTTTTTTGTTTGATGATATTATAATTTGTTGTATTGTGGACTGGGAAACAGTTGAATCTGATTGCTTCAATAGACATCCAAATCCAGCTTATATGGACTCATACCTCTAAAAGTGTGACTTTTGTCAATTTGTTTCTATGGTCTTTGATAACATAAAAATAAGCAATTGTTCTTCACACTTATGAGTTTTTTAAATTTGATGTTATTATAATTTGTTCTATTTCGTGGAATGTGTTAAAATGTGCTATAAATGCTGCAATAAACATCTGAAGTCAGCATATGCCGCATTATAACAGTAAAAATGTCACATTTGTGTTTTGTTATAATGGTCTTTGATATGATTGCCAAGAAATCCATAAATAAATTTTTTTTAAGTGAAGATCTCTTTTTCATACTTTTTTGTCGCCTCAAAGTTGTCCTATACTAGCGTACTCTGCAACTTTTGTTCAATTTATTTTAGTAGTTTACTAATTTCAAGGTTTAAGAACAATCAGTATTGTTTATTTTTTTGTCTAACTTAAACAAAAATACAAAACTACTTTTCAAGAGTTTATCTGCTTTTATCATTATTTACATGGTTCGTTTGGGTTCCTCAATTGTTTTTATCAGAAAAACAATCTAAAACAAAGTTTTTTTGATAGCAGAAAGCTTACGTTCACTCAACAACATGTGGAGTTCTATACAAAAAAAATTAGAGGAAAAGAAATTAAACGACCGTAAAATTTCACACAAACATATTGTTTCCAGAGTCAAAATCATTAGTAAACACAGCAACCACTCTGTTGAGAGAAAAAAAGCCATACTACAGTGTTCTTGAGAGAAGCTTGTTCAGAAGGCTTAATTAGTAACAGGAAGCTCATTCAATTACACAAAAATAGGCGATAATTCTACATAATTTATTTTTTTTGTTTGATGATATTATAATTTGTTGTATTGTGGACTGGGAAACAGTTGAATCTGAGTGCTTCAATAGACATCCAAAGCCAGCTTATATGGCCTCATAACTCTAAAAGTGTGACTTTTGCCAATTTGTTTCTATGGTCTTTGATAACATAAAAATAAGCAATTGTTCTTCACAATTATGATTTTTTTTAAATTTGATGTTATTATAATTTGTTCTATTTCGTGGATTGTGTTGAAATGTGCTATAAATGCTGCAATAAACACCTGAAGTCAGCATATGTGGCCTTATAACTGTAAAAATGTCTTTGCTGTATTTTGTAATAATGGTCTTTGTTATGATTGCCAAGAAATCCATAAATAAATTATTTTTAAGTGAAGAACACTTTTTTCATACTTTTTTTTTGTCGCCTCAAAATTGTCCTATACTACAGTACTCTGCCACTTTTGTTCACTTAATTTCGGTAGTTTAATAATTTTAAGCTTTAAGAAAAATCAGTATTGTTTATTTTTTTGTCTAACTTAAACAAAAATACAAAACTAATTTTCAAGAGTTTATCTGCTTTTATCATTATTTACATGGTTCGTTTGGGTTCCTCAATTGTTTTTACCAGAAAAACAATCTAAAACAAGGTTTTTTTGATAGCAGAAAGCTTTCGTTCACTTCAACAACATGTTGAGTTCTATACAAAAAAAATTTAGAGGAAAAGTAATTAAACGACCGTAAAATTTCACACAAACACATTGTTTCTAGAGTCAAAACCATTAGTAAACACAACAACCACTCTGTGCAGAAAAAAAGGCTATACAACAGTGTTTTTGAGGGAAGTATGCTAAGACGGCTTAATTAGTAACAGAAAGCTCATTCAATTACACAAAAATAGGCGATAATTCTTCATATATATTTTTTTAAATTTGATGATATTATAGTGTGTTGTATCGTGGATTAAGAAACAGTTGGCTAAGAGGGCTGCACTAGACACCCACAGCCAGCTTATATGGGCTCATACTTCTAAAAGTGCGACTTTTGTCGATTTTTTTCTATGGTTTTTGATATTGTTGCCATGAACTCCGTAAAAAAGTCAGTTGAAAAAGTTGAATTTTTCTTATGATTGCTCGATTTTTGCATCAAAAATGACGTATGATAGCGCATGGTGATGCTCCTATACTGCACATTCATAAAAGTAACTGAAAAAGACTGAACAATTTTGTTTTCATCCAATTTCGTAAGAAAAACACTTGTTTTTAGTAAACTGTCCCTTTTTTGATTTTTTTCATAAATGTGGAGTTATTTTTGACTGCTAATCGTCTTTAATGAGACGTTTTGGACAGTCTGAAACTGAGCAATCAACTGTTTTCCCAAAATTCAAAAATGTCTGTTCTCACTGTTTTTTTGTTTCTAGTTATAGTCCTAATTTTTCGAACGAATTTGCAAAACAACACAGCCTTTATGGCGATGTGGGAATTTATTCCCACATCGTGATAAAGGCTAGGAACAGTTAGTTTGTCCATTGTTGACTTGCAGGCCGCCCAGAATCATGTTTCTAGTGGTTTTTCAGGCTAATTTTTGCGATTTCTCCAAAAATGGGGGTCGTGATATAGCCCAAAATCTGAGGTACACTTTGGATATTCAGTATTATTTTCTAAAGTACTTTATCAAATCAAGCGGGAATAGTCGCATTTTCTTGGTACTGAACTCTTCTTGCTTGCGTGTGTTGGTTATCCCCGAAAACGGCTCGGCTAAAAAGTTATTTTGGGGTAACTTAGCGAAAACTGCCAATTTTAGTACATTTTTGAATTGAATTTTGTTTTTGAATTGGCCAAAACGAGTGATTATTGGCTTGATCTGTTGCTATTAAGAAGTTATTCTCTGAAATGGCTAATGACAGTCCTGAAAAATTTACTTTAGAACTGTTATTCAAAGATGAATGCGGAAAAACGAAACCGTTCTCAAATTTTGGGCTGAGTGGTGTTTTGCTTAATTGAACAACTGTATCGTCGTGCATTGACAATATTGTACCTATAACGGCTCGCTTTGTCTGTATCAGACTTGTTTGCTTTTGATGAGTAGTAATTACACTGACAAGCCCTGGTCTAGAAGTTATTCAAGGACAAAATTGCGAAAAGTAGCATTTTTGGGTCATCTTGGTGTTCAACCAAGTTTTGGTACCCCACAATACCCAAGTAACCAAACATATATGGGTTCGTTAGTTTCCTCAGATAGTGTGGAGTGTTCCCATATATATTTTTCATATGGTTTTATTGAGTTGAGGTCAACTTTTGCCCTGTATGCGCCGAACGTCGATTTTGGCCAATCTCTTCTCAATTTTCATGGCTGAGCAGTGTTTTGCGCAATTGAACAAGTTTTTGGGCGTGCGTTTTGTGTTTTCTAGACACCATTTAAGTTGTTCAAGCTAATGAAATTAAATAATGGGGTTAATTCAACAATTTTTCTTTTTTCACGATTTCATCAAATTTCTGTTGATGTTGTTTTATGTCAAAACACACAAAACAGCATAACCTTCATGGTGAGGTGGGAAATTTTTTCCCACCTCACCATGAAGGTTTGCCGTGACCTAGAACGTGGAAGTGGGCCAGAATTACACCCACAAATGCGCCAGGAACGCTGTTTCACGTTGTTTTACGTCGGTTCCGGAGATCTTGGGCTTCGATTTTAGCCCAAAAAATGGGGTACAGAACAGTATTTTGTTAATATCTGCTAAAGTACTGTACCAAATTAAACGGGAGTGGTCGCATTTTGTTAGCACTGAACCCCTCTTGCTTGCAGTATTTGGTTGGTTTCCCAAATCGGCCTAATCAAAAAGTTATTAATGTTCAAATTTGAAATAGCCCGAATTTTCGGGCTATCATGGGTGACCCAATTTTCGGTACCACAAAACAGTGGATTTAAGGTACATATTATAGTGTTTTAGAATCCTCAGATAGTGGGGAGTAATTCCCTGTATAAATCATAGGGTGTTTTCTGGAGTCTCGATGGTCAATTTTAGCTCTGCAGCTCATTTCTTCTTCCATTTTGGGGTCCTGGTACGACGCCTTGTTTTTAAAATATCTCCTCGTAGAGTGCACCGATTTTGAATTTTTTGCATATTTGAACGTGTCATGAGCCGAGCTTTCAGACTATATATATTACTTATAGCGTTTTCCTTACCAGTTTGGAAATATTGACCGGTACAGGGACAGTCAGTTTTGGCCATATTGGAGAGAAGACCCACCTGCCGAGCCGATAAAAACTTGGTCAAAAACGTTGTGGAACGTTGAAATATGGCTGGGTAGATCCCCTGTGATATGGCAAAGGTTGTCACAAAATTTGGTTGTTATAACCAAACTCCTTGGTTATGAGTTTGATGAGTTCAGATGAGTTCAGAAGACTTGTGCTTCTGAAGCATATGGTACGGTACCTTTATTCCTTAATATCTCCCGATTGAGCAATTCAATCAGGATTTCGTTTCGATATTCTAGTAGCATTTGTAATGAGCTTTCTAACAGTATATTATACGTTTCATATGATGCTTTCACTTTCGAGATATTGACCATTGCAGATCAGGTCATTTTGGCCCAGGAAGCCCACTTCTTCACCACGTTTTGGGTCAGATCTTGGCCCCAGATGGCCCAATCACCCCAAAATTGGCACTGTTATGTCTGTTATAATGTCCTAGAACTTATATCAACCGGTAATGTGGTTCAATAATTGCGAACCACTTATTTATATATATTTACTACTAATAACCTAGTAATCCTGTCCCATAGGCGGTTCTGCCGCAAAGGTGCGCCCCGTTGAGACGCTGGTTGGTCAGCTCCCCCCCCCTATTGCACCTTGTCTTTCCCCATAGGATCTCTAGGAACAATCTGTGCTGCGCACAGACTTTTGCGAGCGTTCTTGTGTGTCTTTTGGTTGTGTTGAAGTGACGTACTGCTCATATGTATACCAATGCCTCATTTCAGGTAGTTATAACTATGTCAACCTTTCCGAAAGGTTATAAAATTCCTCACAAGAGTGACCGAGTAGCGTACTATCGTTCTCAATCTATTGAGATATTCGATCACCCGGTGGTCGAAAAGGTCAGTTTTAAAGTATACTTTAATGCATGTATGCATGTACGCAGAAATGCTGCCGAGTAATAGCGCGGGAGACCCCTGCATTTTCTCGGTAGCATTAATGGACTTTTTCTTAATCATGCAGACATCTAAGGACATGTAGTCTTGGCCCTATGGATTCCTAAACGTGTTTAATTGCTCTCAAACGAACTTTGTAACAATTATATTAGCGCTGTGGTCTCTTTTTGTGCGATTTATGGGTCGCTTGATCCCCTTTTTCCCCTGACCGATTTGACACATTGACCCATTATTATGTTCATTGTTCCCTAATTGAACCTATAGTATAAGCTGGGTGCGAGTAGAGCGCATGCACCAAATTTTTAATGCAAGCATATTTGAAATTTAATCTCGATTTTAGCTTATTTTTCGTTTTCTCGAAAAAAGCATTCTTTATTTGGACAAAACTCTCTATTTTTCGTTGCTAAAAATGGAAATAGGAATTTTCTTATGTTTAGGGCTCCTAACTTGAGCTTACAGTGCTAGTCAAGTGGACTTTTTGTCATCAAGCACCTTTTTAGTGGGTGGACTTGAAAACATTTTTCAAAACGCTTAATGCTTCTTTTTTTTTTTAGAAAGTTCCGTTCTCATTTTTTTGTTCAAAAAGTTATTTCAAGTCAATGGGCTACAAACCCTGGTTTTCTAGGCTGGATACGCGTAGAATGCACCAATCAATTTTTTATTGCAAGTGCTTTGAAAGTTTCACTTGATCGTAGCCTTTTTTTTGCGTTTTCTGGAAAGAAGCAGTCTTTATTTGGACAAAACTGTCTATTTTTCGTTGCTTAAAAAGAAAATGGGAATTTTCTTCTGTTTAGAGCTCATAAATTGAGCTTACAGTGCTAGCCAAGCGAACTTTTTGTTATCAAGTGTCTTTTAAGTGGCTGGACTTGAAAACATTTTTCAAAACGCTTAATGCTTCTTTTTTTTAGAAAGTTCCGTTCTCATTTTTTTGTTCAAAAAGTTATTTGAAGTCAATGGGCTACAAACCCTGGTTTTCTAGGCTGGATACGCGTAGAATGCACCAATCAATTTTTTATTGCAAGTGCTTTGAAAGTTTCACTTGATCGTAGCCTTTTTTTTGCGTTTACTGGAAAGAAGCAGTCTTTATTTGGACAAAACTCTCTATTTTTCGTTGCTTAAAAAGAAAATGGGAATTTTCTTCTGTTTAGGGCTCATAAATTGAGCTTACAGTGCTAGCCAAGCGAACTTTTTGTTATCAAGTGTCTTTTAAGTGGCTGGACTTGAAAACATTTTTCAAAACGCTTAATGCTTCTTTTTCTTAAAGAAAATTTGGTCCTCCATTTTTGTTCAAAAAATCAATTGAAGGCAATGGGCTTCTAACCCTGCTTTGCTAGGCCAAATACAAGTAGAATGCACTCATCATATTTTTGTTGCGGGTAGTTTTGAAAGTTTCGCTTGATTATAGCTTTTCTCCTCGTTTTTTCGAAAGAAGCATTCTTTTTTTGGACATAATTCTCTTTTTTGCTTTGCCTAAAACGTATATAGGATGTTTCTTCATATTGGAGCGCCTAAATACAGCCTATAGTTCCAGCCAAGTGACCAGTTTGGGATGGATCATCTTGTACATGACTGGACTTGAAAACTTTTTTCAAAACGCCTAATGCTTCTTTTTTTTAATGAAAATTTGGTCCTGCCTTTTTGTTCAAAAATGACATTTAAGGCAATGGGCTTGTACCCCTGTTTTGATAGGCCAAATACAAGTAGAATGCACGCAACAATTTTTTTTTGCGGATAGTTTTGAAAGTTTTGGTTTATTTCAGCTTCTTTTTTCGTTTTCTCGAAAGAAGCGTTCTTTAATTGAGCAAAATTTCTTATATTTTGTTGTTAAAAACCGAAATAGGATTTTTCTTCTGTTTGGAGCTCCTAAATTGAGCTTACAGTTCTAGCAGAGTAAACTTTTTGGTAGTGAACATCTTGTAAGTGCCTGAACTTGAAAAAATTTTTCAAAAAGCTTAATGCTTCTTTTTTTTTGAAGAACATTTGGTCCTCCCTTTTGTTCAAAAAATGATTTTAAGGTGATGTGCTTCTAAACCTGTTTTTCTAGGCCAAATACAAATAGAATGCACGCGTCAATTTTTTGTTGCGGGTAGTTTTGAAAATTTTGCTTCATTTTAGGCTTCTTTTTCGTTTCCTCGAAAGAAGCATTCTTTATTTGGACAAAATTTCTTATATTTTGTCGCTAAAAACCTAAATAGGATTTTTCTTCGGTTTGGAGCTACTCAGTGCTAGCCAAGCGAACTTTTTGTCATCAAGTATCTTTTGAGTGGCTGGACATGAAAACATTTTTCAAAACGCTTAATGCTTCTTTTTCTTAAAGAAAATTTGGTACTGCCTTTTTGTTCAAAAATTCATTTTAAGGCAATGGGCTTATAAACCTGTTTTTCTAGGCCAAATACAAGTAGAATGCACGCGTCAGTTTTTTGTTGCGGGTAGTTTTGAAAATTTTGCTTCATTTTAGACTTCTTTTTCGTTTTCTCGAAAGGAGCATTCTTTATTTGGACAAAATTTCTTATATTTTGTCGCTAAAAACCTAAATAGGATTTTTCTTCGGTTTGGAGCTACTCAATTGAGCTTACAGTGCTAGCCAAGCGAACTTTTTGTCATCAAGTATCTTTTGAGTGGCTGGACTTGAAAACATTTTTCAAAACGCTTAATGCTTCTTTTTCTTAAAGAAAATTTGGTACTGCCTTTTTGTTCAAAAATTCATTTTAAGGCAATGGGCTTATAAACCTGTTTTTCTAGGCCAAATACAAGTAGAATGCACGCGTCAGTTTTTTGTTGCGGGTAGTTTTGAAAATTTTGCTTCATTTTAGGCTTCTTTTTCGTTTCCTCGAAAGAAGCATTCTTTATTTGGACAAAATTTCTTATATTTTGTCGCTAAAAGCCTAAATAGGATTTTTCTTCGGTTTGGGGCTCCTAATTTGAACTTACAGTGATAGCCAAGTGAACTTTTTGTCATCAAGTATCTTTTAAGTGGCTGGACTTGAAAACATTTTTCAAAACGCTTAATGCTTCTTTTTTTGAAGAAAATTTGGTCCTCACTTTTTGTTCAAAAAAATCACTTGAAGTTAATGGGTTTGTAACCCTGTTTTGCTAGGCCAAATACAAGTAGAATGCAGGCGTCAATTTTTTAGAGCGGTTTTTTTGAAAATTTTGCTTGTTTTCAGCTTTTTTTCCGTTTTCTGGAAAGAAGCATTCTTTATTTGGACAAAAATCTCTATTTTTCGTTGCTAAAAATGGAAATAGGAATTTTCTTCTGTTTAGGGCTCCTAACTTGAGCTTACAGTGCTAGTCAAGCCCACTTTTTGTCATCAAGCATCTTTTATGTGGCTGGACTTCAAAACTTTTTTAAAAACGCCTAATGCTTCTTTTTTTTAATGAAAATTTGGTCCTGCCTTTTTGTTCTAAAAATCATTTGAAGGCAATGGGCTTGTAACCCTGTTTTTCTAGGCTAAATTCAATTATAATGCACGCATCAAATTTTTATTAAGGGTAGTTTTGAAAATTTTTCTCCTTTTCGGACTTCTTTTTCGTTTTCTGGTGAGAAGCATTCTTTATTTGGACAAAAACTCTCTATTTTTCGTTGCTTAAAAGGGAATTAGGAATTTTCCGTTTAGGGCTCATAAATTGAGCTTACATTGCTAGCGAAGCGAACTTCTTGTCATCAAGCATCTTGTAAGTGGCTGGACTTGAAAACTTTTTTCAAAGCGCTTAATGCTTCTTTTTTTTTAGAAAGTTTCGTTCTCATTTTTCGTTCAAAAAAATATCTGAAGTGTATTAGCTTGTAACCCTAATTTTCTAGGCTGGATACGCGTAGAATGCACACATCAATTTTTTATTGCATGTGTTTTGAAAATTTCACTTGATTTTAGGCTTTTTTTTGCGTTTTCTGGAAAGAAGCATTCTTTATTTGGACAAAACTCTCTTTTTTTCGTTGCTTAAAAGGGAATTGGGAATTTTCTTCTGTTTAGGGCTCATAAATTGAGGTTACAGTGCTTGCCAAGCGAACTTTTTGTCATCAAGCATCTTGTAAGTGTCTGAACTTGAAAACATTTTTCAAAACGCTTAATGCTTCTTTTTTTTTTTTAGAAAGTTTCGTTTTTTTTTGTCCAAAAAGTTATTTGAAGTCAATGGGCTTCTTACTCTGGTTTTCTAGGTTGGAGACGGGTAGAATGCCAACATCAATTTTGTGTTGCATGTGTTTTGAAATTTCCACTTGCTTATAGCCTTTTTTTGCGTTTTCTGGAAAGAAGCATTCTTTATTTGGAGAAAGCTCTTTTTTTTTCGTTGCCTCAAAAGGGAAATGAGAATTTTCTTCTGTTTAGGGCTCATAAATTGAGCTTACAGTGCTAGCCAAGCAAACTTTTTGTCATCAAGCATCTTTGAAGTGGCTGGACTTGAAAACTTTTTTCAAAACGTTTAATGCTTCTTTTTTTATAGAAAATTTGGTCCTTCATTTTCGTTCAAAAAATCATTTGAAGGCAATGGGCTTCTAACCCTGCTTTGCTAGGCTAAATACAAGTAGAATGCACTCATCTTATTTTTGTTGCGGGTATTTTTGAAAGTTTCGCTTGATTATAGCTTTTTTTCGGTTTCTCGAAAGAAGCATTCTTCGTTTTGACAAAATTCTTTATATTTTGATGTTTATAACCTAAATAGGATTTTTCTTGTGTTTAGGGCTCCTAAATTGAGCTTAAAGTGCTAGCAAAGTAAAAGTTTTGGTAGTAAACATCTTGCAAGTGGCTGGACTTGAAAACTTTTTTCAAAACGCTTAATGCTTCTTTTTTTTTTTTGATGAAAATTTTGGTCCTCCCTTTTTGTTCAAAAAAATCACATGAAGGCAATGGGTTTGTGAACCTGTTTTTCTAGGCCAAATACAAGTAGAATGCACGCGTCAGTTTTTTGTTGCGGGTAGTTTTGAAAATTTTGCTTCATTTTAGACTTCTTTTTCGTTTTCTCGAAAGAAGCATTCTTTATTTGGGCCAAATTTCTTATATTTTGTTGCCTAAAGCCTAAATAGGATTTTTCTTCGGTTTAGGGCTCCTAATTTGAGCTTACAGTGATAGCCAAGTGAACTTTTTGTCATCAAGTATCTTTTAAGTGGCTGGACTTGAAAACATTTTTCAAAACGCTTAATGCTTCTTTTTTTGAAGAAAATTTGGTCCTCACTTTTTGTTCAAAAAAATCATGTGAAGGCAATGGGCTTGTAACCCTGTTTTGCTAGGCCAAATACAAGTAGAATGCACGCGTCAATTTTGTTTTACTTTTTTTTGTCGACTTTTTTTGTTATAGGAGAACGTGCAGCCGAAACCATCGAGGAAACGAGGGTTTGAAAACCCGTTCCATCATCCCATTTCCTTTCAGTTCTCAAATTTCGAGCCGACGGTGAAAGGCCCAATGGGACCAGCGAAATTGGAACTTAAGGGTCTTTACCCGAAAGTTTCAACTGTGTGCTTCCTCAACTCAAGGGCAAAAGAAGAGAGAAACGGGAAGCTGAAAGGATGGCTAAATTTTGCAAATCCCAAAGACTGCCGCGAAACCTATGAGGAGATATTAAAGAATCCTAAAAGTGGCATTGTTGTCGAGAAACTAGGCGTTGAGCAAGCTGCTCCACTGTTTTCGTCCTTGCAGGTTGAAAAACCGAAAATAATGCGAAAAAAAGAAACAAATTTTGAAAAAGACCTAAAATTTGATAAATGCATTAAACCTTTGTGAAATGTTTGTTTTATATTTTACTGAGCTTGATTTTTTATCGCTCTCAGTCTTCTAATTTCACTGTTATGGCTTGAGATTACCATTAGTAGGCATTGGGGTTTTCTTAGATATCTGAAGGTCAACAAATTTTGCGGAAACCCAACCTAAAAAAAAACGGCTCAAAAATTTTGGAAACTTTTTCATCTCGCTCGCAAATCGTTGAATACAGTTTCTAATAAAACAATCACTCATAAATTGACCCAATAGTGGTCCTGAAGTAAATATTGGGGCTTGAAGCATCTTTTAAGTGGCTGGACTTAAAAGCGTTTTTCAAAACGCTTAATGCTTCTTTTCTTTTAGAAAGTTTCGTTCTCATTTTTTCGTTCGAAAAATTATTTGAAGTCAGTGGGCTTCTAACCCTGGCTTTCTAGGCTGGATACGCGTAGAATGCACACATCAATTTTTTATTGCATGTGTTTTGAAAATTTCACTTGACTTCAGGCTTTTTTTTGCGTTTTCTGGAAAGAAGCATTCTTTATTTGGACAAAACTCTCTATTTTTCGTTGCCTAAAAGGGAATTGGGAATTTTCTTCTGTTTAGGGCTCATAAATTAAGCTTACAGTGCTAGCCAAGCGAACTTTTTGTCATCAAGCATCTTGTAAGTGGCTGAACTTGAAAACATTTTTCAAAACGCTTAATGCTTCTTTTTTTTTAGAAAGTTTCGTTCTCATTTTTTGTCCAAAAAATTATATGAAGTCAATGGGCTTCTAACCCTGGTTTTCTAGGTTGGATACGCGTAGAATACTCACATCAATTTTTTATTGCATGTGTTTTGAAAATTTCACTTGATTGTAGCTTTTTTTTGCGTTTTCCGGAAAGAAGCTTTCTTTATTTGGACAAAAACTCTCTATTTTTCGTTGCTTAAAAGGGAAATGGGAAATTTTTTCTGTTTAGGGCTCATAAATTGAGCTTACAGTGCTAGCCAAGCAAGCTTTTTGTCATCAAGCATCTTGTAAGTGGCTGAACTTGAAAACATTTTTCAAAACGCTTAATGCTTCTTTTTTTTTAGAAAGTTTCGTTCTCATTTTTTGTCCAAAAAATTATTTGAAGTCAATGGGCTTCTAACCCTGGTTTTCTAGGTTGGATACGCGTAGAATACTCACATCAATTTTTTATTGCATGTGTTTTGAAAATTTCACTTGATTGTAGCCTTTTTTTGCGTTTTCCGGAAAGAAGCTTTCTTTATTCGGACAAAAACTCTCTATTTTTCGTTGCTTAAAAAGGAAATGGGAAATTTTTTTCTGTTTAGGGCTCATAAATTGAGCTTACAGTGCTAGCCAAGCAAGCTTTTTGTCTTCAAGCATCTTCTAAGTGGCTGGACTTGAAAACTTTTTTCAAAACGTTTAATGCTTCTTTTTTTTTTAAAGAAAATTTGGTCCTCCCTTTTCGTTCGAAAATCATTTGAAGTCAATGGGCTTGCAAACCTGCGTTTCTAGGCTGGATAGGACTGAAATGCGCCCATCAATTTTTTGTTGCAGGTTTATTTTGACAATTTTGTTTGTTTTTAGCTCTTTGCTTCGTTTTTTCGAAAGAAGCATTCTTCAATTATACAAAATTCTTTATATTTTGTTGCTTAAAACCTAAATAGGATTTTTCTTTGGTTTAGGGCTCCTAAATTGAGCTTACAGTGCTAGCCAAGCGAACTTTTTGTCATCAAGTATCTTTTAAGTGGCTGAACTTGAAAACATTTTTCAAAACGCTTAATGCTTCTTTTTCTTAAAGAAAATTTGGTCCTCCATTTTCGTTCAAAAAATCAGTTGAGGGCAATGGGCTTCTAACCCTGCTTTGCTAGGCTAAATATAAGTAGAATGCACTCATCGTATTTTTGTTGCGGGTAGTTATGAAAGTTTCGCTTGATTATACCTTTTCTCCTCGTTTTTTCGAAAGAAGCATTCTCTTTTTGGACATAATTCTCTTTTTTGCTTTGCCTAAAACGTATATAGGATGTTTCTTTAAATTGGGGCGCCTGAATACAGCCTATAGTGCCAGCCAAGTGACCAGTTTGGGATGGATCATCTTGTACATGACTGGACTTGAAAACTTTTTTCAAAACGCTTGATGCTTCTTTTTTTTGAAGAAAATTTGGTCTTCGAATTTCGTTCAAAAAATCATTTGAAGGCAATGGGCTTATAACCCTGTTTCACTAAGCTAAATACAAGTAGATTGCACTCATCTTATTTTTGTTGCGCGTAGTTTTGAAGGTTTCGCTTGATTATAGCTTTTTTTCGGTTTCTGGAAGGAAGCATTCTTTATTTGGACAAAAATCTCTATTTTTCGTTGCTAAAAATGGAAATTGGGTTTGTCTTCGGTTTAGGGCTCCTAAATTGAGCTTACAGTGCTAGCCAAGCGATCTTTTTGTCATAAGGCATCTTGTAAGTGTTTGGACTTGGAAACAATTTTCAAAATGCTTAATGCTTCTTTTTTTGGAAAATTTTGTTGTCATTTTTTGTTCAAAAAGTTATTTGAAGTCAATGTGCTTGTAACCCTGTTTTTCCAGGCTAGATATGCGTAGAATGCACACATCAATTTTTTTATTGCAAGTGTTTTTGAAAATTTCACTTGATTGTTACCTTTTTTTTGCGTTTTCTGGAAAGAAGCATTCTTTGTTTGGACAAAACCTCTCTATTTTTCGTTCCTTTAAACGAAAATAGGGACTTTCTTTTGTTTAGGGCTCATAAATTGAGCTTACAGTGCTAGCCAGGTGAACTTTTTGTCATCAAGCATCTTGTAAGTGTCTGAACTTGAAAACATTTTTCAAAACGCCTAATGCTTCTTTTTTTTTAGTCAAATTTGATTCTCATTTTTCGTTCAAAAATATAATTGAAGTATATTGGCTTGTAACCCTGTATTTCTAGAGTGGATACGCGTAGAGTGCACACATCAGTTTTTTATTGCAAATGTTTATGAAAAATTTACTTGATTTTAGGGTTGTTTTGCGTTTTCTGGAAAGAAGCATTCTTTATTTGGACAAAACTCTCTCTTTTTCGTTGCTTAAAACGGAAGTAGGAATTTTTTTCTGTTTAGGGCTCATAAATTAAGCTTACAGTGCTAGCCAAGCGAGCTTTTTGTCATCAAGCATCTTGTAAGTGGCTGGACTTGAAAACTTTTTTCAAAACGCTTAATGCTTCTTTTTTTTAGAAAGTTTCGTTCTCATTTTTTGTCCAAAAAATTAATTGAAGTCATTGGGCTTCTAACCCTGGTTTTCTAGGCTGGATACGCGTAGAATGCACACATCAATTTTTTATTGCATGTGTTTTGAAAATTTCACTTGACTTCAGGCTTTTCTTTTGCGTTTTCTGGAAAGAAGCATTCTTTGTTTGGACAAAACTCTCTTTTTTTTTGTTGCTTAAAACGGAAAAAGGATTTTTCTTCTCATTAGGGCTCATAAATTGAGCTTACAGTGCTAGCCAAGGGAACTTTTTGTCATCAAGCATCTTGTAAGTGGCTGGACTTGAAAACTTTTTTCAAAACGCCTAATGCTTTTTTTCGTAAAGAAAATTTGGTCCTGCCTTATTGTTCAAAAATTCATTGTAAGGCAATGGGCTGGTAAACCTGTTTTTCTAGGCCAAATACAAGTAGAATGCACGGGTCAATTTTTTGTTGCGGGTAGTTATGAAAATTTTGCTTCATTTTAGACTTTTTCGTTTTCTCGAAAGAAGCTTTCTTCATTTGGACAAAATTTCTTATATTTTGTTGTTAAAAACCTAAATAGGATTTTTCTTCGGCTTAGGGCTCCTAATTTGAGCTTACAGTGCTAGCCAAGCAAACTTTTTGTCATCAAGTATCTTTTAAGTGGCTGGACTTGAAAACATTTTTCAAAACGCTTAATGCTTCTTTTTCTTAAAGAAAATTTGGTCCTGCCTTTTTGTTCAAAAATTCGTTTTAAGGCAATGGGCTTGTACCCCTGTTTTGATAGGCCAAATACAAGTAGAATGCACGCAACAAATTTTTTTGCGATAGTTTTGAAAGTTTTGGTTTATTTCAGCTTCTTTTTTCGTTTTATCGAAAGAAGCGTTCTTTAATTGCGCAAAATTTCTTATATTTTGTTGTTAAAAACCTAAATAAGATTTTTTCTTCTGTTTGGGGCTCCTAAATTGAGCTTACAGTTCTAGCAGAGTAAACTTTTGGGTAGTGAACATCTTATAAGTGGCTGGAATTGAAAACTTTTTTTTCAAAACGCTTATTGCTTCTTTTTTTAGAAAGTTTTGTTCTCATTTTTCGTCCAAAAAATTAGATGAAATCAATGGGCTTGAAACCCTGTTTTTCTAATCTGGATACGCGTAGAATGCACACATCAAGTTTTTCTTGCGAGTGTTTTAGAAAACTTAACTTGATTTTGCCTCTTTTTTTGTTTTCTCGGAAAAAGCAGTCTTTATTTGGACAAAAATCTCCATTTCTCGTTCCTAAAAACGTAAATAGGAATTTTCTTCTGTTAAGGCCTCCTAAATTGAGCTTACAGTGCTAGCCAAGCGAACTTTTTGTCATCAAGCATCTTGTAAGTTGCTGGATTTGAAAACTATTTTCAAAACGCTTATTGCTCCTTTTTTGAAAGACAATTTTGGTCCTCCCTTTTCGTTCAAAAATCATTTGAAGTCATTGGGCTCGCAACCCTGTTTTGCTAGGCTGGATACGCGTAGAATGCACGCAGCAAATTTTTCTGGCGAGTGTTTTTGAATTTTTCACTTTTCTTTACCCTTTTCTTTCGTTTTCGTGAAAAAAGCATTCTCTTCTCGGACAGAATTCTCTATTTTTCGTTGCCAATAAAGGGAAATTCTCCAAAATTTTCTGTTTAGGCCAGTCAAGCAAACTTTTTGTCGTGAAGCATCTTGTATGTGGCTGGACTTAAAATGTTACTTAATTTTAGCTGTTGCGTTTTCTCGAAAGAAGCATTCTGTTTTGACAAAATCTCAGTGTCTTCAAATTAACATAGTTTCTACTCAAAAGGTTTTCAAACTCTTTTAGATTGTTTGAAATGAGTTGTTATTATTCAAGAAGTTTGGATCAAGTGCATGGGTTACTGGATGTATCATGGAGTGATTTAGCTGATGGAGAATTGTTTTCGTTGCCTATTTATTCCGAAAAAGTTGGGGAAGATGGCGCTTTTAACTTTGGCAGATTTTTAGCCGCAATACTGTTTGGTTCTAGGGCTAAGTGTGCGCTCATCAACAAAAAATTGAAACGCAGTGTTTGGCAAAGTTGTTTTTCGCCAACATACGATCAAAGGCTTGAAAAGTTGTTTCAAGATTGTGTTGAACAGAAGTTCCACGATGACAAAGAAGTTTCAGTAATGTGGGCTTTACTTGGCGCTAATAGTTATGGTTCAGAAATGCGACGAAAGCACCCTGAGGAAATTCAATCTCAAGGCTCGCAAACGTATTCAGGAAACTAATGAGAATAAAAGTTTCATAACTGAATGCTTTAGAAACTGGTATCATTTGATAGAATACCGTTTTAATTTAATAACTTCTCAAAGAACTGTGTTAGATTTGATCTAAATTGAATTAAGTTTGGTCCTTTTTCGTTTAAATTATCTTAATCTTTCTGTTGAAAACAGATATTTATTCAAATTGCTTCATAAAGAAAAACTACCCTTGTGGTATATTTGTTTAAGTTTAGGCTACACAAAAACACTGGTTTCTTGGTTAAGTGAGGGCAAGAGCAGTTAGTCTTTCTTTTTCGTTTTCAACGCCGATTCTTTTATCAGTGAAAAGAAATGTCTCAAGTACGTAAATCAAGTAGGGCAAACTTTGGTGTAAATAGTCAGCGTCCTCTGATGCCCGGAGTTGATGACGAAATGCAGAAAAAGGCCAGTAAGCTCTTGTGGGTGTTCTACAAGAAAGGTGATCCCAAGCCTTTCACACTGGAGTACAATTGCTCAAGATGGGAAAAAGAGTTTACGTTGCCCATGAGATTAGCAATGCAGCCAAAGGACCGATGCAACGTGTGGTACAACGGGGAATGGATCAGGGCCTCTCTTTGTGCGCTTTGCGTCAAAGAAAAAGTTTCTGTCGTGGAAAAACAAGTTTTTGAGACTGTGGCTGCTGCGGATTCGTCATTAACAGATATCAGTTTTGCACCGTAAGTTTTTTTTTTAAAAAAGCAATTTTTGTAAAATCAAAACACTTTTGGAGGAAGGTTTTTTTGTGGTTCTTTCTTTTTCAATCCCAACCTTCCTAATTCTCTCTCTGTCTAATTTTTAACTGCTGCTTTCTCTTTTCACGTTTTTCTCTATTTTTCTATATCGAAAACCAATTGCAATCAAGCAGAAACCAGTGGCCGTGGTGTTATTTATTCATATCGTTTGGTACCTAATTGGAGTCTCTGAAAATAAATCTTCAATTTTTCTAGTGACATGAACAACAGCCGAACTCAGAGTTCACTGAAGAAATCCAAACGCTTTGAGGAAGAGACTGCATGCCCTAAAAGGAGATCCCCTTACAATGATGAAAACCAGCCTCCGGTGAAGAGTTTAAGATTTGATCGGAACACACTGGCTGGCCCTCAAAATGCTGCTCCAGTGGTCTCGGTACAAAGTAAACCTACACAAGAGAAGCCAGAGGAAACGGTTATTTTTTACAATTTAATAATGACTAAGTTGCCAGTCCTTAACTCCTGTATTACATACTAAATTTTTAGCTACAGTAGTCGCTCATTTCTAAAATTTGCAAAGGTATATTTGAACTTTCATCGTTGATTTTACTGCTTGTTTTTAACGCATATTTTGTGCTTAGATTCCAGTGACTGTTGTCGAGAAGATGATGGACAAGTTCACTGATGTGTTTGTCCGGAAGGTGAGCGAGCTTGTAAGTGTCCAAGAAGAACACAACAGAAAAATGGCGAAAGAGAATCAGCTCTTGAGATCGAAATTGACTTCTTTAATGAAAGTTAGACCAGAGCCAATCGTTGATGAAGAACCCTCTGCCAACAATCCAGATAACCAAGAGCCAATATGGGTGAACGATGTTGATTTGATGTCATTGAATGCTACGTTTGGTCCCTCAACTTTTGGTCGAACACTTGCTGCTGTGATCTTTGGCACAGGAGAAGAATGCTCTTTGATAAACCAAAGAATTGGTGCAAAACTTTTGAAACCGAATTCTCGACCTAGCGTTGATCAGGAGCTTGAGCTGAAAATGAAGAGCTGCATCGAGAGGAAGTTCCCCTCAAACAAACGATTTGCCGTAGAAAAAGCTTTTCAGGGCGCCAATCAGTACGGTGCGGAAATGAGACAAAAATTTCCCTGGAAAAAAGAAGCAAGAAATAACGTTGGTGTAGAGTCTTAGAATTGACATACCACGATCCTTCAAAAAAACTTGAGTGCTCGTTCTCCTCGACTTGTTGCTATTTTTTAAAGTTGCTTCTCCTAAATTGATGTGCCAGAATATTGGCATATTTTGAAACTACAGATTTGATTTCAAAAAATTTCTTTGCTTCGTTACTTCGTTTCAAAAACTTCAACTTTAAGTTCACAACTAAATTTTTTGTGGCATTTATACCGCTTGCTTTAGTCGTTAATAAATGAGGGTATTGTTTTTGTCTCTGTGTTATCTGTTGCCTTATTGTAAATTTTGTTCAATGTGTTATGTAACAAAAGCCAGTTTATTTTGTTTGGTGCCACTTGATTTGACAAATGTTCATTTGTGTTGATTATGTAGTTTCTCCTCTCATGACGTTTCATTTTTTTTCTGTAAAAATACACCAATGTTGATGTATTTGAGCTTGTTCTCAAACATAGATCAGAAATAAAAGTTAAACATGTTATAGAATTTAAACCATTGCTTGAAATGCAGTTTTTTATTTAAGTAAAAAATAATCAAGCTGGCAAAGAGGAGTTGGAGTTATAATGTATTAGCTTTGCAGAGGTTTACAAAGATAATCGCTGTAACAAAAGGAAAAGACAATGGTTTTATATCAATCTTTCTTATCTACTGAAGGAAACTTTGTATTACAGAGTAATGTCTGCTAGAGAAAACATCTTAGAGTCCTCTGATTCTGAATACCCTATCAGTGATGATGCACAGTCTTTTGAGTTTTCTGATGAAGAAGTGCCACCTCCGAAAAAAATGCGGCGTTCGAGAAAACTGAGTGAATCAAGTGAAGAGCGGGACGATAATGAAGAAGAAATAGTTGAGCGCTACCCCGCCGACAGTATCGACGATAGGGACTTCAGTACCTCTGCTCCCCTTTTGAAATTGGAAAGCGAATTCGATCGCATCATAGAGTGCCATAAAGAAAATCTGAAAAACTCAAGAAGGCAAGAGAAGGCATCTAATGCAGAATTCCTTAATTCTGTAATTCTTATGACTCGGCGCGAAGAAGTTCTTGTCGACAACCGTGAAGATCTCGCTGTAATGTTTAAAGGGGAAAACCTTCTAGAGCTCCAGGCAGGCCACGAACCATCAAAATTTGGGCGAGAGTTAGCCAGAAAAATTTTTGGTGAGAAATACAACTGCAAGCTGCAGGAAAAGATGCTGGGTCCTGGGAGTAGAATGTCTGACCAAAGAGGGAGAGTTGATGAGCACGTCGAAAAGATCTTTAATGGTATATGTCTTTTCTTAATTTGGAAAAAATCAAGTGAAAATAGTCAAGAATCTAAGCTGGAAAATTAAGAAAGTTTCAAGCTCAAATTTTTCGGGTTAATGAAACTGGAAGAAATCCTTATTAGAGTTTTTTGCTTTAGATGTTGTTCGCCGTAAGTACCCGCGAAATGCTGAGCTGGCACTTAAAGAAGCAAGGAATGCCGCAAACCAGATGGGACTGGATTTGAAGAAAAAAAATCCGAACTATGCTCAGAGCCAATCAACCAGTGCCTGAATAAACGTTATAGGATGCAAAGATATATTCGATTATCTATTATCAAGGAACTTCAACTTGATTGAGTACATGATTTTTTGTTTCATTTTTTATTGCTACTTTTTGTTCGGAAAAATAACTCATGATTTATATAGAGGTATAAGTGGGGAAATTTTTGTCAACCGTGTACCCTAATTTGATGCTTTTGATGATTTGCTGTTCTTCAATTCAGTTAATGACAAATTTGGTTTTCTCAGATAAAGAGTTAATGATTTCGGAAGCTCTTTGACAACAAATTTAGACGCTTTTTAGATGTCTTAATTTGCTTAAAATCGCTTAATTAGCCTAACTTTTCTTTTACCGGTAGTTTATTTGCCATCTTTTTTTCAGTTGAAATGAGGAACAAACACAAAAGTCTTGTTCTTGCTCAATGTGATGCGCAAATAACCAACGAGATGATTGCTCAAAATGGCCGCCAAGTTATTGCGATGGTTGAGAAATTTTCAACTGAGCATTACCTTAAACTTGTAGAAGAACAACCTCTGTATGCCAAATACGACTCATTGCTTCGAGTCTGCTACAATGAGGCCACCAATTCGTCGTTTGAGTTCAAATTGGATAGTTTCGGAGGCTATGGACTGTTTTTCAACGGCACTGACACTTTAAAAGTTTCAAAAAGAAAAGTTCTGGAAAATTCGTGGGCAATTTTAGAACAAGTGGACTCAACAGACGAAAATAAAATCCTGCCCATATCCGTATTCAAGCCTACAAAAGTCTGCAACAAAATGCGCTTAATGTGCGGTTCTGTTCGTTTTGTTAATCACTCGTGTGATCCCAACTGTCAATTTGTAGTCTGTGAAGTAGGTGCACAGAAATGTGTTAAAGTAGAAATACTCAAAGACATCCATCCTGGAGAAGAACTTCTTGTGTATTACGGCGACGACTATTTTGGCGAAAACAATATTTATTGCAAATGCAGAAACGATCATTTGCATGTTCAGCAAGCAGCAGAAGCAACTCAGGCAACTGATGTTGACGATAAACTGGAGCTACGTGTCTTTGATCCAGTTGAGTCTAACCGACTCTCTGTATATAGACAAAATCGTCGAAGACTAGTTGTTTCTAGGAAACGCCCACGAGTGGAAGAAGCACGCTCATATCAGACAAGTAGCTCTGACAACTCGAGCGATTGGTCGTCTGATAAAGAATCGGAGAACGAACAAAATGAGTTGATGGAGGTTGTTCAATCGCAAGTTTTAAATGAAGTTGAAAATGTTACTGAGTCCAACAATTTTAATATATCGACACCTCAGGATTCTGTTGCCCCGGATTTAGAAATTGAAAACGTCAGTGAAATTGATTCGAATGTTTTTTCAAGGCCTGCAATTGGGTTAAGCTCTTCTGAATCAGAAGATGATTGCAGTCAAGCAAAGTGTAACCCAGAATCTGACTTAGTGAGTTGTGTATCAGCAATTATTTCCAGGCATGGAACGTCCGACTCGGAAGCAAAGGACTGGATCAGTTTATTGCGATTAGTTGGCACAGAGTCAACCATACCAAGCTTCAAAAGCATGAAAAGGAAATACCAGCCTACAGCGCAAGAAAAAATGGAACGTTTGAAAGCTTGTGGCTCTGGTTTTCGTTGGTCTCTTGATTTCATGATGGAGCTACAATCTGTAATTGAGAAAAACATTACAGAAATCTTTCGCTATGACAACGACCGAAAAAAAGAATCAGAATTAAATCTTCCTGCTTTCTTCGACTTGAACGCGAAAACACTAGAAATTTTCATAATTCTTAATTCAGATGGCGTTAAGATAATGAAAGCATCGTCAAAATCTATCTGGCCGGTTTGGTTGGCGATTGCAAATTTACCTCCAATTTTGCGGTCCTCCTTCGAAAATATTGTTTTGGCTGCGCTTTGGTTGGGTAACAATAAACCAGCTTGGGACGATATCTTCGAGGTAATGTTTTAAACTAAAATAAACAAAACTGTAAACTAAAGTTCAAATTGATTTGATTCATTTATTGACTTTTTCCAGGATTTGGGGAAGGAGTTTGCCAGTAAATCTCTGCAAATAAGGTTTAGAGAGTCTTCCTTCAGCCTGAAATTCAGCATATTTCTTCTGGTGTCCGATTTACCGGCAACAGCATCAATATTAAACATGCACCATCATCTTGCACGTTATGGCTGCACACTGTGCCTTGTGCAAACTCAACAAGGCGAAACGGCTCGTTACTATCCTATTGACAATTTTAGAATGCGAACTCCTGAATTACACGAAAAGCATCTGAAAGAAATTGAGCAAAACCATCTGAGAGTTTATCGTGGTGTCAAAGGCAGATCAAAGATTTTTGCTCTAATTCCTAACTTACCTCTAGCGGCTCCGATTGACGTCATGCATCAAGTTTATCTTGGGGTTGCCAAAGTTTTATTGCAAGTGATTGCTAAAAAGACAGCGAGAAGCGATCTTCAGTTGATTGAAAGTGCCGTCAAAACTATCGCGGTAATTTTTTTTGCTTATCTTTTGGTGATTTTTATTTCATTCTTATTTGATGTTAAAAAATTGTGATTGTTTTCAGCTCACCTGCGAATTCGAAAGATCTGTCAGACCACTGCGTGAACTGGAATTCTTCAAAGCGAACGAATTGAAGCTATGGTTTTTTTACATCGGCCCGATTCTTTTCCATTCGACTGTCAATGAAGATCTATACGATCGCTTTATTCTTTTGAGTTACGCCATTCGTCTTCTCATGATTTCTTCTTTGCATGCTAATGAAGCTGAAAAATTGATTCGAAGTTTTCTTCTACAACTGAAAAACCGATATTCTGAAGAAATCTTTTCACCAAATGTGCATGCACTCTCACACTTAGCGTGGCAAGTAAGATCTTTTGGACCTTTATGGACAGCATCCGCAATGATGTTTGAATCGGCTAACTACCTCTTGCAGTCGAAATTCACAGGAACGGTCAATCATTTGCAGCTTTTAGTCGAGCGTTATATTCGAAACAAAGAATCGTACCGAAGAGAAATAGGGGGCAACAAACTTGCAGAATTCGCCAGCAAACTTCGAGGAAAAAAGAGATTCTTCAAACAATGTTTGAGTTCTGGAATACCAGATGATATCAGAGCTGAAGGAAACGTATTCTACAGCAACGCAAAGCTTAGCTTCTTTGAGCTCGATTCACTCTGCCATCAGTCGTCGCGAAACAGTTATATTTCTTATAGAAGCAATGGAAGGCTTCGTTATGGCCAGATAAGGGTTTTTTTTTCCTCAAATAACGTTGAGAAATTATCCGTTTTTGTACTGAAATTTATTGAAGTCAAAAAATGCAATCAAGCAACAGCAGCGCCCGCTTATTCTTTTCTCATTTTCAGAAGAACTTCAAAAATAGAAACAGTTTTTCAGGATGCAATCAAAGACAAGTTTTTACGTATTGATTTCAATAACACATCGTACTTGTCACCCCTTCTGAATTGCTTTGAACATGACTAGGATCTAGAAAACTACCCAAAGACATTCAAAACATAATAATATTTAATTTTTGTTGTGTATATACCTTGATTATCTTAGTGCAATTTTCTTTGTTGATCAAATGATTATTTTGTTGAAAATTTAATTTTCTTTGCTTTTCGTTTTCATTCTTAGTTTAGCTTCCTTTTTCAGGTTGAGCTGAGGTTCTGTATGTTTGCATTTTTTCTTTTGCTTCAATCTTAGAGAAATCTTGTTTCATTTCTCGGCAACCGTATCTAAGACAAATATTAACTGGTGACACATTGCTGTAAACTGTTCAAAAACGCGGGAAATTTGAAGTAAAGCATAAATTTTTTGAAAAAGCTATGAAAGGGTATATACTTTATTGATTTCTTGGATACCATAGAAAAGCCATCTATAATTTTAAAAAAAAACAGAAAAACAAGTAAAAACTACAGTGGTGATATTAATATGACATTAAGCTTTCGAAAAATTTAAGTTCCTTTAAATTCTTCTTGGCATACATATGCATGTAAGAAACACAGAGCAAGCATGCGGAAAACACGTACTATACGTGGATAAACCATGGAGCCTCAGAAAAGGCAGTTATAGGTTAAAAAACACAGAAAAACAAGTAAAAACTACAGTGGTAATATTGAAGACATTAAGCCTTCGAAAAAGCAAATTCAGTTCTTTTTTATTCTTCTTGGCATCCATATGCATGTAGCAAACACAGAGCAGTCATGCAAAAATCGCGTACTATACGTGGATATTTAGAAAACCATAGAGCCATACAGGAACCGTTATGGAATTATTTGTGGGTCATGCAAGAACTATGTATGAATCTTGTAAGAACCATTTGTGG